>NC_086366.1:20258981-20566524 GCF_036324505.1 Eleginops maclovinus | reverse complement strand
AAGCGTCACATTTTTACGCTCATAATCCCTGGATTGAAGCAAATATACACAAAAGAAATGGTTGTATTTATTGTTTTATTATATTTGTAGTCTACTAACCTGAGAACCCAAAGCTTTATTGAGTTTGAATGCAGAGCAAGGCTAGCAGTTATGCTTGAGTCTGGTATTCACATGTTTGTGTGCAGCTATGGGGCAGCTGTATTCTGATCTGCTCTTCCAGCACCGCTCCATAAATCACAAGGTCACCACGGGCCTGTGGGACCAGAACAAACATCAGTGTTAAACAAGAATGATATTTCACTTCAGCCTCTTCCTGCTCCACAGCTCCCCAGATACCCACTACACCCAACTCCCGCATGCTTTATCATGACAGCTTCACGTCAGTGCCGATTCGGATGTTGGGGATGAGACCGGAACAACACGTTCATACGATTTGGGGATCCGTTATAAATCTAACCCCTGTGGACGTGATATAGTGCAGAGTAGCAGAGCAGTTTCACATCAGCTTCACATCATGAGTTGTTTAAAAAAACGGTATGGTAGTAGATTTTGCTACATCAGTTGAAGAACATACATCTAACCCATACAATACATGTTGTCATGCAAGAAATGTTCCAATGTTTAGTCATTAGATTAACACCTAACTATGCTTTAAAACCCATGCTTTTTGTATATTTATTTTTAATTGTATACATCAATGTTTTTATATCATTAAGCTTTGGATCCACTCCTTGAGATTGTGAATATTTCGCCATTTTATCAAGAGATCTTTTTTTTTTTTTTTTTTTTACCGAGCAGATCTCTCTGTCCTATAGGATCATCAATTTGGAGCTCCGTAGGTATTTAAAAAAAATTACTTTTAAAATGTGAGAGATTAATCTGTATTAAAATCCTTTAAGTTTGACTCTTTGTTTTCTTTAGTCCCATCCCTGTGGGAGGGGCAGTAGCTGTTTTCATGTATATAGTAATTTAAATGGTTGAGTTGTTGAAATCTGAGACAAAACAGTGACAGTGTATGACAACTGGAGTTTGGACAGTTTTATGCTCTTTACAGTTCTCACAGAGGCATGATATCAGACAGGAGAAGGTTTTAAGGAAGGTCAGAGGATGTGCAGGGTCGCTGCAGAGTCAGGAGGGACACTCAGGACTGTTCTACATGATGCAGCCCAGGGAGACGTGTGAATAAGTGAGATGTTACAGACCGATGAAATTCCCAGAGAGCCCTACGAAGGATAATGTGATCCCACCGCAGTGATGCAGAAACCAGATGTAGAGAGGTGCCTTCAAATTTCATTTTCTCTCATTTTTTTACAAAACCACACACACAACCAAAGGCGAATACCCAGACCAGCATAGAGAAAGGGACAATACACACACACACACACACACACACACACACACACACACACACACACACACACACACACACACACACACACACACACACACACACACACACACACACACACACACACACTCATTGCACACACCTGTCTTGGTGATGAGATATACAGCCCTCTGAGGGGGAATCCATTTACCCTAAGTTGTAAAATATTGTGATTTTTCTCACTCTCGTACATATTTCTTTGCCCTGCACAAAGTTTTTCTTGTTTTATAAAAATGTATAAACTTTCCAAATGAATGTTCTTATATTGCAGGTTAGAAAAAAAAACTGCTCCATGTCTGTAATCGCTCTAGAAAATGAAATGCAACAAGTGCTTTTTCATGGCATTTTACCCACCACATCTGCTTTAAAGTAGTTACATAAAACTGGGCATCAGATCTAACGAATACAACAAACACCAATTAAGCCTTGGTATGTTGTCCTGCTGACGAATCCACAAATCCTGACTGGCTCCCACAGAGGGATGGTACTCCTGTTATCTGAAAGTGCCTTTTAATAGCACTGGGAGTCAGGCGTCCCTCAGGCCCCTGCTGACAGAGTCAACACAACCAAGGGCTGCTTTGCAGGTCATAAACACTCTGTTGACAGTGGTTGGAGGCTTATTATCCTCAGAGCAAAGGACAGCAAGCTGGAGTGACAAACTCCAATCAAACCCAGCCTGAGTATTCAGACAAAGCCCTTGTTAGATGGTCCTACCATTTCCCCTCTTAAAGCTAAATATAGTCAGTTTTTGAATGTGTAAAGTGTAAACTGATCTTGTTTTGCCGCCTCGTCATGTAATCTTGTATTTGCTAAACAGAGGTGGAAGAAATATTCATGCTTTACTTGAGTAAAAGTACCAATACGTTGTTTTCAAAATACTTCATTACAAGTTATAAAGGTTAAAAATAAAAGTAACCATTGTGCAGAAAAATGACCTTTGCATGTGTGTATAATATTTATATGTGACATTTCTAGTTAATATTGTTGCATCACTTCATTTATTTTTTGTTCAAAGAAGCTAAAAGTGTTTATAAATGTAGTTGAGTAAAGTAAAATTATTGAGTACTAGTACTTCAAATTGTACTTCAGCACAGTACTTCAGTAAATTGTTTACCTCCCAATTCTGTGGCTAAATGTGTTCTAAGCTATATGTTCTTGATCAGGGCTGATATGACTAAGGGAAGAAACTTCATATCACTGAGATGTGGGCCAGAGGTCACTGCTGCTTTGTGCACTTCAGTGTTTCTGCTCCTTCTGCTGGCTTCTGCTGCCGTGGCTCTCTGGCAGCTCCACTCAGATAAGTGAGGATATTACCCCAGGGGGCCAGAGACAGGCCAGCCCTCAGTGGATGAGAAGTGTCTGTGCTGTCAGCTTTGGTTCCCAGCGTGGCCTCTCCTCCTTGGCCGCCCCTCCCGCCCCCGCCAGGCCCCTCCCTGGCCCTTTGTGTGCGGACCCTGCTCCCTGTGGACTCGCCGCTCTCTGGCCTTTCACATGCGACTGTGTCCAATCACCCCACTCACCCCCCTCTGAACCCGAGTCTCCGTCTCCATCTCCAACCAGCTCCTGACCCTCAGAGAGAGGAGGGAGAAAAACGGGGTGAAGAAAATGAATTCAAAATAATGATGAGGAAAAAAGTGGCTTGTACCGTCTAATGAGAACAGACTATTGTTATGAATGATTCACACGCCCTTTATTTACACTTTATATAACACTTATAAGGCTTAAAGGAACGTTTGGGTTGTCAGGAAGAGTTGCCCTTTATAAGGTAAAGATCTTCAATCTACCTGCTTGTAAATATTTGGTTATGAATCACTTTTAAAGAGTCAATAATTATATGTTCAGTGTGCTTAACTCTTTGACCAAGAAATGTAAATAATTAAAGCATTGATAATAGAAATGTGAATAAAGTGGTCATCATAAATCAGAAGGAAGAGGTCAAACTCTCCATTACAAGGGAAAAAATGTCTAAGTGAGATTAAACTGTCAAGAAAGATAGCAGTGCTGTAAAAATCATCAGCATCCGTCCTTCATCAGTCCCATCTCCACCACCTCCTCCAACGTGTTTTCCCTCTCCTCCTGTGTCAGAGGTTTGCTGGCGTTGTTGGCTTTGGCCCTGACTGACTGAAGGCCCTCACTGGGTCGAGCCGGCCCCGGGAGGATTGGATCACACCTTCCATCGGAGTCAGCTGTCACATGGTGAGCTGCACCTGCTGTCTGAAGCAGGGTGGGCCCGCCGCCGCCGCCCGGCCAACGCTGGAGCACATAATTACTGCCTCGAGATGATTATGCTGTTTACTCATGCCCATACGCACAACAGATGACTGTTTCACACTCCCAGCTCCCCACCACCCCCCTCTCTGTGAAGGCATTACACCTAGTGATGAGGAAATGGCTCCAGCCAACCAACATTCAGCCCATCCAACCAACAGGTCTGATGCCAGAAATGACCCATAGCCATTAACTGTTCAAACATCCCCCTCCCAAATTACTTTAATTCAATTCAATGGGCCTAGTGAGAGGGGGTTTAATCTACAAGGAACAGTGTATTCCACTGAAAAAAGAGAACTACCTTTGTGGCTTTGAGGCTGTTTGTGCGGTATGGGACTATCACAGACTTAAGCACAGAAGTAGATTCACGGAAGCTTTAGCAACCACTCTGGACAGGGTTTGGTTTCTGGTCTTGCTAATAAAAAATGTAAATCTTTTACTAACCATAAATAATGCAGAAAGAGGAAACAAGAACGTTTTGAAAATAAGAAAGAATTTAGGTGTGCATGAATGCACACCTAAATTCTGAAGAAAACTGTGAAAAGCTGATGTCAGTCATAAAGATTAAAGTACTGTTTCCAAAAATATTATAAATATTGTGTTTATGGGTGTCAGGTTTTCGTATGATAACAGTTTATTGTAGTTCAAAAATAAAACCATGTAATTTCATCCCATCCCTGCCAACTTCAGAAAGAGATAACTATACAGGTGAAATACCTCTTTGTCGTGTTGAACAAACAAAAACAACACATCTATTGATTGAATCATGTCATTTAATTCTAGTTACTTTTTATTGATGTTAGTTGTGTTTTTAAAAGTGTGTATCATTGTATTGCACACTCTTAAGTGTCAAACAACATGTTCATCAACAGTTCTTACATTAAAGAAAAAGTCCTGTTCAAGCCATGATTGTGATGTAAATGTGCATCATGGAGTTGCACAAAGCGAAGTTCAGGTGGATTCGATTGATAACAATAAGTCAGGTAAGTGTTCAGAGCAGGAAGGAGGAAGTTTTTTTTCTCCTCCTAAGATTGTTAAACTTGTTAATGCACAGTCTATATGGGTAACACCCCCTCCTCACTCTCTCCCTCCCCTCTCCAGGAGCCGTATTGAGCTGTGGGGCTGGGACATTCCTGGTTTGACGACCAGCTCCGCCGCTGCCATGATTTGCTGAGCAATTCGACACTGGCTTCAAAGATGCGTGTGTGGAAGAGGCAGCGGTAGAGACTGAGACCGAGAGCTGTTGGAGAAGTTACAATAACGGGATAGACACAGAGAGTGTGTCAGCAAACAAAACAGGACGTACAGCTTATAAACACGCGGACTCCAAACTTCCCAGGAGGAAACTCTCTGCTACCTCAGTTCGAGTTTAGAACAGGGGTAGTTGTCGCACCTTGGCCCCGAAGTCTGCGCTGCTCCGCGGGGCTGAAGACTTTCTTTGACTCGCTCTACCTCCGGCTGTTTTCATGTTCCTCCCGTCGTCTCGCACTTTGAGCCCGTGTCTAATGGAGGGCCCCGTACGGATTTGCCTCCAGAAGAATGCGTTTTGCTGCTAATTCACCCGACGGCTCGCAGCTTTTGCCCTCCTGCAAGAGAGGTAAGGACGGGAGGCAGACAGGGAGTCCCGGGCCGGCTGGCTGGGAGCGGGTTGGGGAGAGGCTTCAGTGTTCGAACCAGGCCAGCTGGGCTTCTCTTTTAACGATAACAAAAGTAAAGGTGACGTTCAAAGGAGCAGAGAGCTCCGCAGTGGCAGTGTAATCAGTTTCCCAAACATTACCGTGTTTTCTTAACTTTGTTTTGTGGTGAAAGTGGAGCAGCGGCACGGAGAGGCAGCAGGCTACATGCTGTCTGTGTGGCAGGCTGCTAAACGGGGGCGCCCGTGTACACAGATTCATATTTTGTACATGAATTACTGTCCCCTTGATAAACCATAACAGCACATACATTGACATTACATACTCTGACTCCAATGTATTTCTTTAACACGTTCTGCTCCTTAAGGTCCAGTTTTTACTTCATTGGAATGACATCTCTGGTTATTCAAAATATGTTTCTGTATGTAGGCCTATGAAGTGCAATAATATGATTGTGTTGGCTTTTGGTGACTTCAGTCTACATATTATTACATTATTGGCTTTTTGCTCAAAATTCACCCATTCAAATTAGAATCATCATTCAGCAGTTATCTGTCATCTAAATGTAATCTGACGCGTCTCAGTGTATTGTGTTGTCTCAGAGGTGAATCAAACAAAAGAAAAGGGATACATATTTGTTTGGTAAACAGCTCTTGGAGGCAGGGACACTTAGCTTTACATCCCAGTTGAAAACAGATGGCCTTAACTGCATTTTCTGCTCTTTGAAAAATGAAAGAGCTTTTTTTTTTTTTAAAGAAATGGCAAATATGTCCCTCCATTTGACACATTGGTGTTACTGTCATAAAAGGAGGAAAGGATCTTGCTGTATATGAAGCATTACTTTGTTCTAAAGTTATACTTTTATTATGAAACTTTCTGCCACAGTTACCACTGTGCAGGAACGTGGTGGCTAAGACTAATATTTCAAGTTGTGTTTTTTTCCTCTCTCCAAAGACAGAGAGCCTTTATTGTTTTAGATGAACCCTCTCAGGGTGTCATAAATGTCAGTTTGGTAAATCCATGTTGGTATTGCTGTAAAACTTGGCAAGTGCACAAGTTACTGTGCAAAGCGTACAAAGGCAACTGTACCTTTCTTCTTGCAGGGTGTTTTTCAATGTTTACTGATAGGGAATGGGATTTTGGATTTAAGATTAGTTTAGTTACACAAATGACAATAACATTACAGGCAGAAGGGATTTTTTTTAATACTTTGAAGATGCAGATGTATAACTCAGTCTGATAGATCAGTTTCTTTATTCCAATCTGCACATTTTTACACATTTCTTCTATATATCTTCTTAAAAACAATATTCCAAAAGTAAGATACATTTTGGACGTGTCAAAAAATGCCCTTACTAACAGCTCAGGAGTGCAAGTGTGTGCAGGAGCTTATTCTACTCATGTCTCGCTGTGTTGTGATCCGCGCCGCTGCACCTCAGGAACTTTGAGGAAGACAACTCAAACTTTATACTTATAGACAGTCAAACACAGACTTGACTTTGAAATTTAAACATGAACCTACTTTGTTTGAATTGCAATTAATGTAAAATAAGGGAAGTGTGATAATAATATTATGGCTGCTCCTCACTCATTTCCCTGAAGTCATTTCCTCTGTCTGCTCTTCACCCCTATCATCAGAGCTTCACAGAGTCTTTTGTTACATAGGGGTAACTCTCAGAAAACTGCACACTTAAAAGTTATCGAGAACAAAGTGTTGAATCCCTCCCCAATGCATGACATCCAGTCAGTCGGACACACATGGCTGCTCTCAGATAAAACACTTTCAAGTTCAAACAGATGCTCGTGCATTGTTGCGTCGGAAGGGGACAAGAAGACACTTCCGATGCCTTTCAAATCCTTTCAGTGCTTCCCAATATTGGGTGAGCTTTTGACAGGGGCAGAGAGAGGTTTTGCTCTTTGTGTTCGGGCGTTCACTTTAAAGGAGAAATCCTCCCTCAGGTTTTGATACAGAGTCTTGTTACTGAGTCAGTTTCCTTTAGCCTGCCTCATTCTGACTTTGCCTTGATTGTTCTCTCCCTCCAGTGCATTGCATTCTGGTCAGTCTGTGGAAAAACAGTTTCTTTTTTTGTTGCTGGAAATATGTCAACACAGCATTTTTTTCACAGCAATTACAACAAAATAAATCCAAGCTACAATACCAATAACTTTTGGATTTCAAGCTGAGCATAAAGACCCGTGGAGTATTTTTAGTATTTTGTGGAATTTTCCCCACAGCAACTTATTGGTAATGTGATTGAATCAGACAATGGCTGAGCCTTTGAGTCATGTTTTTTGTTTTTGTGGCTCGTAGGGAAATTAATAAACCATTAGTGGCCCGGCTCTTATCAGACAGACCCTGAACAAAGCACAACTATGCCATTAAGCGAGCTCGAATAATGTTTGAGCCATTAGTGTGCTTGCTAATGATAAACACATGTTGCTGTAGGAGAACTATGTTAAGTGGGCAATTTGAATGTAAGCATGTGTAATGATACCAGCCACTGCTCTCATAATGGCTCTTTTGATTTTTTCTGATGCAGTATTATAATCAGAATCCGCACATGCTCCAACAATGGCAAATGATTGTTGAATAGTGGCAGTAAACGCTCAGGTTTCCATCGTAACAATCAGGTTTCATTAAAGGTAAAAGGAAGTGAGGGTATGTATGAGTAAAAATCATTTACCATTGAGCTCAGGGGGGTTGTGGTTTGCTTTTTCACCATTCTGTCCGATTTTATACATGAAGAAAAATCAATAACCCAAAAAATAGCGGCCATATGAAAATAATTGATAGTTACAGCCCTACTTTCAGAATGTTGGTGATGGTTAAGTGGATGAATGTCTATTGGAGGTCAATGTGGTGGGAGAGGGTGTGTCTAAATGGGGGACTAAAGTATATTTTGGGCACCTCCCATTCTCCCGTTTTCTTGGCCATGCAGTCTTGAGGCCAGGCAGCTAACCTCAGCCCTGGCCCCAAAGTGAATGGAAGTGATTTTAAAAGCTGAATCACAATGTGGTTGGGTTGTTTATTTGGTTTCACACAGTGATCTGTCATATAACTGCTATGAAGGATTAACCTTTTGGCTGAAAAAAGAGTGGTAAAACAGGAGAATAATCAAAATTCTGAGCAGCCACCTTATTTTTCATCGTGACAACATTTTGACAGATATAATGCAGTTTTTTTGTTTTTCTAAATCTCTGAAGCTTAAAGAATGTCTGCTTCTTAGTATAATAGAGAAAAATTAGTGGACTGTTGGCGTTTGACCAACCAAGCAACTATTCCCAAACTACAAACCTGGCTAGTTTGAACCTTTGGAGAACTTATTTTACCCTCATTGCTCAAGGATTGAGTCATACTGCAGCATTTTTCCCATTTTCTAACGCTGGCCTTTACTCCGCGAGCTTCAGCTCCCATTCGTCAAGGACAGACCCAGAGCTCAGGCCCTAATAGATGGACAGAAGGAAGTTTTGGGCAGCATGCCAATGAGCCCCCATGTTCAAGGAGCCAGGGGGGTGCTGATTGACAACACCCAGCAGCCATGAGCAGGGGGTTGATGGGAAAGATGGGCAGGTCACAGTAAGAGTTTGAGTTCTTGTGACTGCTGGGCTGGTGAGTGCACCCTGCAGCTGCAGTGCTAACAAAAAACACTTTAATTTTTCCACCCTCCCTAAATGTATTCGAGGGACAAGCTGTGAGTGGAATTGGATAAAGTGGCGCTGTGTTGGAGAAGCCGTGAAGGCAAACGCAGTAGCTGAAGGTGTCACTGAAGTTTACAAGAAGCTGTCATTAGTAACACTTGTTATCTGCGTTGAGCTCACACTTTCATTATTTTAACTACACAACGCCTATATGTCTCCCAGAGGGACCCCCTCCCCTATTTCTTCCATGTCCCCCTACTCTGACAGATGATCCAAACAGCCCGACGCTGACTCGCTTTACTATGCAAGCATGTTACTCCAGCAGGTTACAGATAGGCCACATGCTTCCTCCAGGACGACTCCTCTGAAACGTCAAAGGTGAGCTGACTGTAGCCTGCTTTTAACAGATGGTCGTATTGAGTTTCTAAAAATTCAGAACCTTGAAGGACCTGAAACTGGATAATGACTTTCAAGACCTTTAAGAAATGAAATGAGAAACATCAGGGCTTAATTGTTAAGACAAACAAACAGTTTTTTGGAGCAGCAGAAACAGATGTCCTAGCCAGCCATTGAAATGAAGCGGGACAAATCTGCACAGGCTGGAGATATGCAGAGCGGGGAGATCTGCTTCTTCTCTGATGATGTTTTGTTTTCTGTTAATGCAATGGAAGGACAGGGCCTCGACTAAATATATATGTCTACGTTGTCAATACGATAAGGGAATGTAAACCAATACCACACACAGCGCTTTGAAGAAAAACGCACTGTCCAGGCGGGTCCAGAACATCAGATGCTCAAAATAAGTTTGTGGGACAAAGATAGACACTTTTACTTGAGGAAATGAGATTGTACTGTTTGCTTAGAACACATTTTACAAGTAGCTGGTGGGCTTGATGAAAAGACCAAAGGACTGGGAGAGACTGCAAAAGACTTTGTTGGTCCCAAGCCGTTGAAGCACACTGCAAGTCTTTTTTAGCCCTACGGTTTAAAGTTAGTTCTTTTTTAGATGCCTTTTTATGATGTGATCATTGGTGGGAGTGTTTCTTTGGGTTGTGTAGCTGTATTATTACCTTTAACATGATCAAATTATGTATGACTGAGAACAAAAAGTTCCCAAGGAGGGTTTGACGTGGACTTTTACACAATACTAGCAAATCGCCAAAAACAACAATTCTTCTCATTATTGTCAAACAAGTATCTCCGATGAGACCCATTGTTTCTTGTCTTGTGTAACATTCTTAACGAAGCCTCAGCCCTAGGGAACATTTCAGGGAGTGAACTTCTGAACCAGACCCTTGCTGACAGCTATCGCAGCAAAGTATTTCAGAACATTTGTGGGGATTTTTTTTTCTTTTTTGCATCCTCAGCGTCTTCCTGTTTGCAAGATTCATTTCTTTTCCCCTTCCTGAAACTGACCCTACTAAATATGCCTGACTTAGTCGCCTCAGCATGGGCCCCCAAGAGTCTTTTCTTCTTGAAACTGTGAGCAACCGCAGCTTTCTATTTCAAATGTTGAACCAATAAGTCACATCTGACATGGGTTTTCTGCGAACCAGAATGTGTGTGTGCTGTTGAAAAGCCAGCACAGGGATCAGCAAGACTATATTAAGGCAAAACTAGTGGCTGGCACTCCCCTCCGGCTGACAAACACGCTACTTGTTTGAAGGGCTGTTTTTCTCCCTGATCAGAGTGTGAGGCAGTGTGGGTACTCCTGCAGCCTGCCCCTGGGCCTATGGTTATGGGTGCCATTTTGGGCCTTCCTTGATCCAAGATGTATGCCCTTAGGGAGCAATGGAAGCCCTTATTTATAAAAGATATTCAATGTAAGAAGAGGAATCCAAGTCAGATGGATGATTGGTCCAGCCTTCTTCATTGTTCTGGAAACATTGTAGCAGACGCATGGAAAACTGCAGAGATATTTCTGAAAACTATGGTCTGACTGACTTTAATCAAGTAAAATAAGCCACTGTCATCGATGAGCTGTAGTGTAGTGTAGTGAACACACACAACCAACACTTAGTTAGTATTCGCCATGGGTTCTGTATTATTGTTTTTCTGTTGTGCTTCTCTTGGAGCCATCAGAGCACTATGTCATCTGCCAAAAGTTATTCTTACCTTCAACACTGCAGCAATGAGCAGCCTGGACCCTAAATATGTTGCAGGGCTTTTTTAGATTTGTCCACGAGCCACAAATGGAAACTTAGATGGTGTGCACGTGTTGATGTATCACCACCAAGTTTGTTTTGTGATCACTCGATTGCCGCACAACAAGCTTGGAGTGTTACAAGTCGAGACGGATAAACATTTAGACAAACTAAATAAAGCATTTACACGCTCTGTTAGGGACTGCATATTTATCTTTGGTTCCTCAAACTTGTACGTACAAGGGAGCTGGTTTGTTTGTTTGGTTTTCGGCAAGAGATTTGTGGACTTGGTGAGGAAGACTAATTATATTTTAACCTTTTTACATGTGTTTGTTTTTGTTCTGCTTGCTGGCTGTGGAGTTCAGGCAACGCTTTCTGTCCCGTAAATCCTCCCCCTGTGAATTTACGGCCGTCGCTCCATTATATTTGCAGAGTCAATTTATCATTCTGAGAAATTAAAATACTTTTGTGTGTACTTACTTTCTCACGCCTCTCAAGTGACAAACAATGAAGAGGCAAACACCCTGAAAGCAACCCAGTTGGATTTTATTCCTGGTTGATTTTTTTTTTAAACTGACCTTGCCAAATGTCCTGTTAGTATCCATTCGGACACGCTGCTGTCATATTGTTTTTGTTGCACATGTTTGAAATTAAATTATTTAATGTATGTTTTAGTTTGAAAGTACTTCTGGTCTTGAGCCAGGGACCTATCAGGAGGAGACTGAACAGAAACTGTTGTCTGCGTCTTTCGCCGCTTGTTGCCGTAGAGACACAAGCAGTGATGGAATCCAGGAGAGTTAGGGAGAGACGAGAGACAGAGGGGGGAAGGGGTGGGGGCAGCTGGATCACATCACTGTGTGCCCATAGCACACAGGCCACACAACAGCGTTAGCAAGCGCAGATAGTGTCATGACTCCCCCGGAAAAGGTAGACATTTTCAAGACATTTGGAAAACTCTTATCATTTTTCCCTCCCTTGCATCAACGCGTTTTCCCATCATCTCTCTAATCAAGGCTGATATTAAGGAATGTGAATCTGTGGCCTCTTCTGCTACGGTGCAACGACTGCACAATCCCAGCTCCCCTCTTGCCTGGCGTGATGAATCAGACTCTTGGCACATGTTGAAGATCAGTGTTCTAACGCACCCTGCGGGCAAGACGGACTTCTTGTGCATTCCTCCTTTCCATCAGAATTACCTTTTTTCGTCTGAGCAGACGTTACCCTGTGGGCTGAAAAGCCTGTGAAATCAGCCGGAAGGACCCAGAGTGCTCCGACAATGGGGAAGGGTTGTTAGTTACATGTGCTTTGCAAAAGGTCTGGAGGTGGCCTTGTATGGTGGCGATACCCGGGGATCTGTTTCCAGTGTCCGAGGCTGCTATTGAGTTTCGCCTCTGTGGTTAATCCCGCTGTTCAGGACCTTGGGAAACAACCGTACCTCCCCACCCTCCTGTCTCACCCCTTCACAGATTCCCAGGAAAAACAAGGCATTGCAGAACAATCTCCAATTAAGATGGGTCTTACATACTGTACCATTCAGTCCCCTCTGTCTCAATCTTTCTCCCTCCCTCCCCTCTCTACTCCCCTCTCAGCTCTCTGTTTGTGTCCTCGGCCAACAAGCCTCAGGGCAGAATTAGCGCTGTCTCCCAGGTCCCGGCCCTGGCACTTTGGGAGGGTTGGGCTTTGGTGAACGGAGATGTTGGGAGTATGGAGGGGGGGGTTGGATGTGTGTCCTTGGTAAACAGGGCTTTGTGGGATGTGACTGTCTGATCCCTGGGGGCCTCTTCTTTCATTCCTCCTCTCTCCTGATTCCACACCACGGCCGTGTTGTCAGGGTTGAGGCGTATCTGGGTTCTGGGACCCGCTTGGCCTCGCTGTTACCCCTCGCCTCCTAGACCGCTTGTGCTCTGTCCTCCCTCAGACAGAGAGAGAGAGAGAGCACTGTCTGAAAAGCAGATTGTCCTTGAAGATGTATTTTAATTTGGTCTTCTGCAGTCACTCTCACTTTAAAGGATTTATTAAGAACACCCGTGTTAACTTTCCCCAGGATGTCAGGTTCCGACAAGGGCAGTCATTTTGCATTATGGGTCAACTGAACCCTTCCAGTGCATCTTCTCTTTGAAAAACCAAGGGACCCCTCTCTCCTACTAATTCCCTTATTTGATTCCAAATCATGTCTCTCTTTCTCTCCCCTCCTTCAGCTCACTCTCCTTGTCTAAGTCTGTCCCACTTTTAATAACGTCTCAGTCTTTAATCAGACAGAGTTAGGCCATACCAGAGGCCCAGTGTTTCCACTCATTAGTTTCCTCTGTGGCCCTGGGCTGCCTCAGTGGGCTCACCCAGACCAACAGAAGAAGCCCATAATGGTCCCCTAGAGTCTCTTCTCTCAGGAGGCTCTTCCCAAGTTTTTGGGCTGAGCTGAATATAGTCGGGCTGAATCATCAGTCAGTTTTTGGCAGACGTGGAGGCGAGCCATTATCTGTACGTCTTTCTCTGCGCCAGATAAAGAGGGAGGAGAAATTAGTCGGGGCTTGGCAACTTTTCCCCTCCCCAGTGAATGTTTCACCTCTTCTTACCCCCATCTCCTTTTACTCCTCTCTAGAGAACCTTCTTTTCTTTTTTCTCTCGTTTGCTCACCCCCTATTGCCTCTCATATTCTTGTTATGAATTTATCTCCATTCTCTTGTGTGCTTTTCTTTCTCTGTCTCTTTCTGTGTGTCCGTCGCTCTTTCTTTCTCTGTGGAGCTGAGGAATGTGTGCGCTGCAGATCCTCTGTCCGTGAGATGTGGGGCGAGTGCCGACAGGTTTGGGGTATAGCATGTGAATCAGCCTCAGCGTACAGGTCAGATTAGACCATCATACCAGAAAAGACTTGCTCTTTCTCTCACACCCCACTGCCTTTTCACTCTGAACATACTTATCTCTAATTTTGAGATCTGTTCCGTTCCAGGCATTAGTTACACTTCTTTCTTTTATTTAACTCTCCTGTCATGTTCGGGTCAATTCAGCCCGATTAACTACTTTTGTCAATTATAAATATGGTGTTTTACATTTGATTGCCTCAAGGCCTTATGAACATATCCAATCATCTCTTTCATTGAATTCTGAGTGGTTTAGTCAACTTTGTAACTCCTATGATGTTCCTGGTCAGAATTGGCCGCCATAGGAAATAAATGGGTAACCCAACAAAATGTCAAAATGTCATTTTGATTTTCTATTCTTTCTATATTTCACTGCAGTTATTCGTGTAAACCAGTAGTCTGAGGCACTGTTTACAGCTTAAAAGGGTGTTAAATTAAATTTGGTGTTAATTCATGTTTGGTGTGTTGCAGTTAAAACCGACCAGACAAATTTCACCGGGAAGTATACCCTTTTCTGATTTATTCCACTCTTGGATTGATTGCTGAAGCAGACAAGATTGCCCCGTTATCAAATCAGCGTTGGCTTCATGAGGTTTGCGGTTCACCTTTTTTCTTTCAGGTGTGCGGTCTTGTGAAGCGAAGAGGCCAGGCCCCCTGCCTCAGTCAGCAGCACCAGTTGTGACCCGTTCCTCCTCTGCCCTCCAGGTCTTTGATGCTCCGCCGCATTGCTTTTGTCCCTGTTTACCCAATATGACAGGGATATGGGCCAGCCCCACATGCGGGCAGATGGGGCTTTTTAAGTATTTCCTACAGAGAGGAGGCAAAAAAAATGCAGGTGCTAACCCCCCTCAGAACTCGAACCTCTTTCCCTTCCCTGAGGGCGGGCTGTCACTGTGTTTATTTTCTCCTTTGTCATCACCGGAGATCCCTCTTGTCGTACAAGGGGATGTATGGGGCTATTCCTAGTCTCTGACTTTTGTATTACTCCCAATTTTGATAGAGAGTTGCCGCCTCTCATCGTAACATCTCTACTATGGATTCCCCTGGAAGGGAGCTTGATGGATCCAACACAAATATATAATAAATGAAGTTACAAAGATGAGTGAGCGACAGAAGCTGTCTAAGAAGACTACTGTTTGTTCTCACTTTTCACACTCTTAAGCCAGGTGTCAGTCAAACATTTCCCAAACACACATGGGTCAACCCCCAAGCCCCAAGAAAAATAGGAACTTTTCCACTTGAACTCACTGACACTATCCTCATTTATTTTCATAAACTGTCCCTGTGTCTATGTATCAGCTTTCAACGGTGCAGTCTGTTTTGTATGCAAGATGTCTCTTCAATTTATAGCCGCTCGATCGCGCCTTGAGAATGGCCATGCATCTGCAACCTAAGTGCAAAAACAGGAGGGTAACACAAGATCAGATTTGGGATAGGAGGAGGAAAATGTGGAACACAGGCTTTTTTCCCAATTTAATAGTCTGGATTTTTTGGGAATAGAAGCAGAGGAGTGAGGCTGCATATCAACTTTGGACCAGAGTAGAAGGCTCTCTGGCAAAAGTCTTCATTTGACAGAGACTTTCCCTTTGTCAAAGGGCTGCTTTGGCTTATGTCGACTCAGGAAGAAGCAGGACTTGCCTTTCCATGCAGACAGCATGGGGACAACTCTCTGTGATGAGGGATACAAGATATCCTCGTGGTGTCTGTCTCCAGTGAGGCGGCTTCATGGTGGCGGATGTCAGAGGAAAGCCAAACAGATAAGAAGCAGGGATGATGCCCCTGTGTTTCCTCGTTGAGCCAGATCGATGGGCCAGATAGGCAGCTGTGTGTGTGTTTACACAAGGGCACCCAGTCGGAGCTGCAGTGCCCAAACTGCTCGGAGGACGCAACTGGTTAAACTAAGACATAAAAAAGAAAGGTGAACACAAAGATCGAGAGAGGAAGTTACAGCATCGACTCCGGTATCTCATCGCACTGTGCCAAGGTGCCTGCACTTGGCTGTGCATTTTTATAGCGCTGTTGTTATTATTGTAATTATATATCATTATTGCGGCAGAGAGAGAAAGATAGTTTCCACTGATGACATGGGGGCAGTGTGCAGGGCCTGTTGCAACTCGTGAGATGGAGAAACGCTAGCCTGCAAGATGTGGGTTTGATCTGCTTGAATGAGCATGCAAAGTCAAACTGGAGCCTGAAATGCAAAGTGTATAGCACATTCATAATGTATGTCCTAAAGTCAAACAAAACAGATTGTTGTTCAGTCAGAATCAGGCTGAAATTGAGCGATCAAGAAAGAAAGATGATTGTTTTTTACCAACTTTTAGTGCTAACTTTCACATTTTTTTACACCTGTTTTTTTTTTTAAACTGTGAAAATGAGTGTGAGTGAAACCGAGAGAGCTCGAGGTGACCTTTGGGGGGCCGGTCCAGGGCCACCAGATACCCGCTGGGCCACCCTCTCTCTCGCTGCTTTTCCCTGACCTTTGACCTCAGGGTGAGAAGTGGGTGTGAGCCAGGAGCTGGGAGAGTTTATTATTTCCTGCCTCTTCTCTCCTGCTCCTCTCAGGATGCCCTCAAAGAGAGAGAGGGAGCAAGATGAAGAGGGTGAGGATGATTACAGGGACACAGCCTTTGTGTCTCTTTGACACAAAGTGAGATCATAAAGGAATGAAAACGTCCCCTAGCATCACAACTAGTGCTGAAACAATTACTCAATCAACAGAATATCAAGACACATGATAGATGATTAAGATTTCAGTCCGATAAGCAGGTGCAAATGTTCAAATTTCCTTTGACAGATTATTTTAAATGGAACATATTTGTTCCCCAGTGGCACCAACCGTTCTGCAGAATCGAAGGCAGGCTAAACACATTAACCTGCTTTATTGTCGAGCAGGTGAAACAATGTTTAGGTTGGGTTAGAAACACGTTCAGCTTCACCGATCCCACCCAGACATCATCCCTTTTAATTTGACCCACCCCTTCAGCCCTAGGTTTGGCCCTTCCGCTAACGTCTGCGAGCCACCGGAGAGCCAGTGTGAATATCACAGCTGGAAGGCCATTGTCCCTCCGGCCCTCGGGCTCAAACCCTGGTAACCAACCAGGAACCTGGGATCAAAGCTTGCCCCGGATTACTCTTAGAAAAAGGAGGAGGAGGTGCCACAGTCGAGCAGGGTTGGGGTGGGGGGGTTAGGTTGAAAAGGATAGAGGAATGCTCCTAATTACGTGCCCTCCAGTGTCTGGGCCCGCACTTCAGGCTACAGTGAACCTGTGAGGAAGCAACACAGTGTGACAAGAAAGTGATATTAAGAGTGAGGCGACAGTCTCTCCACGGCCACTCCATTAGCGGGAGATCCCAGCGGGCCCAGTGGGAGAGAGAGGCAGGGGGGGCCGAGAGGCTGGACGTTCCAGTGGGTGAGAACAGGGGTCAGGGAAGAGGGTGGGAGGTGGAGATCAAGGAGTGTGTAAAGAGGATGTGTCGTGAAGATTAGAAGGATTGTCGTACAGGATTCACCCCCCCAACCCAGCTCTGAAATCTTCCTCCCGCGATGATTGTTTGTGTCTTACCTCTTCCTCAAGAGGCTGCTGTCTGTCCCCATGCAGAGCTCTGGTTTGATGTGGTTTTTTTGTCTTCCCTGTGTTGCAGGTTTGCTCAACAGCCAGGTGCGTGCGCGCTGGGCAACACGGCTGCAGGCGGGGGTCTAAGTGCACCATGGACAGTGGCCTAAGGGTCCTCCTGTCCACTGTGCTGTGTCTCAGCCAGTCCCTGCTCATCAGCTGCTCATGTAAGTTGTCCTCCTTCTGTACGCTTACCTGGGAAGTGGTGCGATCACATTTAAACAAAAACTTAAACGGCACATATTGGAGCAAATAATTGAGCTATAGAAAAGGTGTCATTATTATAGCACAAAGACGATCACCTACTGCAGCTCTAATCAAGTTCCATCCGTTTTTAACAACAACATGGCAGCTAAAAAAAAAAGTAAGGATATAAAGTATATTGGACCTGTATTGGCCAATAAACATGTCTGCTTGCTAGATCTATTAGGGGAGTCTTTCAACAATTATTGCAGCTTTTTTCTTTTTCTTTTTTGTTAATTTTTTTTGTGTAGGATAGCTTTATCCTGTTGTATACTAGAATGCTAAAGAAGCAGATAGCATGGGAAGCATCACAGCAGGCAAAACAAGGGTCTGGTGCCTCTTGACCATCAAACTTACTTGATTATTTAACTGATTATTTTCTAGATTTATTCTTTGGTCTTTGAAATGTGAAAAATATTTGTATGTTTTCTTTTTTCAGACAAAAACCCAGAGTTTTTCTTTAAAATGATATAAACCAGAGAAAAGCATAAACTCTCCATAGTTTAGAGGCTGAAACAGCATTTTAAGTTACTTTTACCTATACAGTTAAGATAAATATATTCTAAAAAAATAGAGTTATAGTTTTTGGGATAAGTCACCTAATTCTTAAAAATGTAATAAGGACATTATCTCTTTCCACATAATAATGTGTATAATTTGCATTTGTATAAAAACAACCCAGTAAATACCTCAGTAAAGACGGTTAACCTAAATACCAAAAAAAACAAAAAAACAACTTTTGGTATAAAACTGTCAGCATCGCTTTCAGGTATTTGTGACTTACCTCAGAGCCATGCAGATAGTTTTTGACCAGAAGATGTGTTTTTTAAGCTTTTTGTTATTTGGGTCAGGAGAGCAACAAAATCTGAACCTGTTTTTCTCCTCCTCAGCTCAATACCCCTCTTTCCGCTCTGAGCCTGCGTCCTTGGTTCAGAATCAAGGCTCTGTTGCTCATCTTCGATGCTCAGTAAGTCCTCCATCAGCTGTGGTCTCATGGCGATTCGGAAGCCGTCCCCTGGACAGGGACACCATTCCTGGTGTTGAGCTCAACGACGGCTCCCTCACCATCCCTTCCCTTCAGCCCGGGCATGTTGGCGTCTATCAGTGTGTGGCACGCTTAGCTCACGGGCTGGCCATCATTAGCCGCCACGCACATGTGGCCATAGCAGGTACGGATACGGAGAATTACCCTTCAGTGTATACTTCTAGTCACTTCAAAGCAGAGGGGTGAAAAAAGAGAGGAAGTTGCCTTGAAAAGAGGAAGGCCATTTTGTGAGTGTTGAACACTTGCAAAGAATGCCTGTCCTCGGCTGCCTGCTGCTGAGTGGCGGAGGGGAAGGAAGCAGTCGGAGTTTTTTTACTCAGGCACACTTCCAAATGCCTCTTGAGCGGTATCCTTAATGAGCCTTGGGCTTTCCTGTGTAGTGTGTTATGTTCCTGCTGGGATGCTGTTCGCTGTTAGACCTTACACTGAGGGGTTGACCCTGATCTGGAACTGTATCAGACATACATAGAATCGCTCACTACAACAATAAACAAACCCAGTGATCCAACACAAACACTCGAACTCAAGGAGCGCTGTTTGCCTTCGTTCTTGACTCTGCTGGAACTAGAATGTCCAGTGTTTGGCACAGAGAGTGAGTTTGGCTGAATGAGTTTTCTCTTTTTCTGCAGAAATATCTGAATATGAAGACGGCCGGCGGCGGTCGTTATCAGTGCAGGAAGGCAGCTCTGTTCTTATCGAGTGTCCTTTGCCGCACAGCGTCCCCCCCGCCCTGCCCAGGCTTCGAGTACGAGGGGAGCGGATAGAAGTCTCCACAGGTTTGTTTGAGATTTTTTTGTAGTTTGCTTTTGACCTTTGTTTTGATTTTGATTTGATTTATTTAAAATGTGTAAAACAATAATACAAAAAATAATGATGAAATGAAACAAGAGAAGTATGATACTGTACAAACTTAAACAGTGTCAAATTGATGAATAAAAAATATTATTGAATTATAAATGATATATAAACAAATGATCTACCTGATAACACATCCAAAAAGGGCTGGAGGAAGTTAACAAAAACTAAATCATTAACATTTTTTTAATATTGTTTGTATTAGACCATCGTAAACAATGCACAATGTGTCTTGATTGTTGTTGTTTTTTTACACGATTTGCTTAAATAGAATTGATATTCATGAAAATGTACTTCTCCACAACGTTTATTGATTTCACCTCATGCAATAAGGTGTCATTATTTAGTAGATATCATTTTTTAGGGGCTGCTGTTCAAAATGACAAAAGCCATCAACATCTGAGTTTGGATTCTATTCTATATTTTATTTGGTATTGCTCTTGTTCCCCCTATCTCTTTGTCCCGCAGAAGCATGGCTATCAAAAAGCCATACAAGTTTTGATGATATGGCAATTTAGTTCGGTCAAACTTAAGCCAGTCATATTAATGAAACTGCAACAGCAAAATGAAACTACTATTATTATTTCCTTCACCAGAGGAGCAGCTCAGCCAAAGACAGCAAATAAACGTGTTGCTCAGGCCTCTATTCTGATATTGCAAAGTTTCTCTGTGCCATTACTGAAAGTGTTCTTTCCATATCTTTTCAGATGACTATTTAGTTCTTCCGTCTGGAAACCTCCAGATTCTCTCTGTGTCAGACCGGCACCAGGGCATGTATAAATGTGGTGCATTCAACCCTGTTACCGGGGAAACCGTCATGCAGCCTCATGGTACCAAGCTGTCAGTGAAACGTAAGTCTGATGACGTTTCATTTAAGACTTAGGAGTGCTCATATTAAGCTGTAAATTATTTTATTTGGGATCTGTTTCGGTGCTTTGATTTTAATATAGTGTTTTAAACAGCCTGAAATTGGGATTGTATTATATAGTTCGCTCAAAAACTTAAATTAAAGTTGTTTGGTTACTTTTTTATTGCCCCAGTCATGCTATATAGGTCTGCTTACAAGTTAATTTTTCTCTGTTTGTTTAGATTCAGATTCCCCCCCTCCTGTGCGGATAGTTTACCCCACCGCCCCGCAGACGCTTTTGTTGCAGCAGTCTCAGCCTCTGACGTTGGAGTGTGTCGTGTCTGGAAGTCCTGCACCAGCAGCCAAATGGTTAAAGAACGGTAAGGAGGTCACACCGGGGCCTTCTCTCCAACAGAACAACAACCTGCTCTTTGTTGCTGTGGCAAGGAGCGATGAAGGGAGCTACATCTGTGCTGCCGAAACGCAGCAGGGGACTGTGATCAGCGCTAACTATACTGTGAATGTTCTTGGTAAGAAAATCTCCATAAGGGGTTTGTCAGGATTGTTTGCATCAAACCACATGGTGATGATAACCTCTCTACTCCACAGAGCCTGCATCTATCACTGAGGGCCCGACCAATCTGATCGTCTCTCCTGGCTCCGCTGCTCGTTTCACCTGCGTAGCGACAGGAAACCCTTCCCCTAACATCACCTGGCTGTACAACGCTGACCCCATCACCCCATCAGACCGCTTTCAGATCTCTGGATCCTCACTGGTGATTACAGACGTGACGCCGCTGGATGGGGGAGTGTTCCAGTGTCTGCTGGACAATGGGATTGGCTCTGCACAGTCATTTGGAATCCTTACGATGCAAACAGGTATGTGTATGTCCTCTTAAACTAATTAGGTGCTTTATTAAAGGCGCATCCCAGCTTGTATTAGTTATTTAAAATGTGTTTATAAAAGGCAGGCAACAAAAAAAGATGCCTCAAGACACCTTGTGTGTTTTTTCAGGAAATTAATCTGTCAAAAATGTGTATACAGTATATTTAGTTATTTATTAGGAAATTAATCAGTTAGTGTATAAAATGTCCGAAAAAATTAAAGGATGCCCCTCACATCCTCAGAACTAAATTAGATTGCCTGTTTAATCTGACTAAAACCCAAACATATTCAAATAAGAACAATTAAAAATGCCGAAAACCCTCATGTTTTGTCTGCTGGAACCACAAAATGTTGTTTTGTTTGACATCTGAGCATTTCCAAGTCGTACAGTCAACCGCTGTCTCAAAGAAAACCAAAGCAACCACATTGTTGTCTTGTGCTTTTATCGTGAAAGGTGAAAACTAGAGGAAAGGAGCTGTGCTGCCAAGGTGAAAAGCCTTAGAATTATTACCATAACACCATAATAAGTATGTGTGCAACCCAGGCATTATACTCTTCCCTTACCGAATATCGAGCCTTGATTTTGTTGGGACATTACGATGATGTGACAGAACTGCATAGTGATACATTTCAAATGCTTCATTTCCCCTTCAGAACACTAAACACCCAACGCCACATTGCCACCGACTTATCACACATGAGTTTGTACGCTGATAGTGAGGGCCTTGCAGAGCTCAAAGAGATAACAGATCCAAAGAGGTGCATTTTAAGATGTGTCACTTGACTATAAATGATGACAAACATTGTTCCCAGTGTTTTGAAGGGTTAAGGCATCTTTCAGGGCTGGGTCTCTGAGTGTCTGCATATACAGTATCCACAGGGAGTCCTGTGTGTGTGTGTGTGTGTGTGTGTGTGTGTGTGTGTGTGTGTGTGTGTGTGTGTGTGTGTGTGTGTGTGTGTGTGTGTGTGTGTGTGTGTGTGTGTGTGTGTGTGTGTGTGTGTGTGTGTGTGTGTGTGTGTGTGTGTGTGTGTGTGTGTGTGTGTGTGTGTGTGTGTGTGTGTGTGTGTGTGTGTGTGTGTGTGTGTGTGTGTGTGTGTGTGTGTGTGTGTGATGGGCTGGTAGGGAGAGGCTTAGCCAAGGCCGCCCTCCTCCTGAGCCTTGAACTGAGCTTGAGCGTGAGAGTGAGCTTTGTGCACGCCGTCGGGGATAAGCCCCCGGACACTGGAATGTAAAGGAGTAGCCGTGGCGGGTTATGACGAGGACCAGACCACCCGGCTGTCAACATCATACACAACTGCCTTTTATTTATTAACACATCACAACGTCCCCCCCCTCCACTCTCACCCAATGCCTCCCCTCCACGCCAGGGCCCCATTCCAAGCTTGGCTCCCTATCTGCAGAATGATTTCAGCTACATAAGGGAGGACAAATCAGACGGGATCAGACGGCTTCACACCCACACAGGAAGAAGAATGAGATTTCTCTTTGCTGCAGCGTACACCAAACAGAACATCAGGCTGATAAGATGTGAGGTCGACTCGCTTGTTTTTTAGGTACCAGGCACCGCCGCTTATCGCCTGCCCTTTGCATTCAGTGTAAACACTATCATTGATGTCAGTGCTCTGTTATTATTAGTAGCAAATCTGTTTGTTTCCATCACCATGACAACAGCCCTCTTGCATCAGTGAAGTGGGGATGTGCCACAGGGGAGACGTGGTGTCATTGTTTCCTCCCGGCTAACACACGTTCCAGCTAGCCGCCACACTACAGCCACAACAAGGGCTGAGTGGATTATTATATCACTTGAATGACAGGAAATGAATCATATTTAATGTCATTAATAAGAAATAAAACATAGGTTCCAGCCCCTTGTTTAGAGATTTACTCAATATCTTTTGACCGCGGATTATACATCTATATAGTTTATTTATTCCTACATATACTATTATGACAGTATCTTTTATTTCTTTTATGTCTTAAGTAAATTGTATATTGCATTGTTGGAGGAGCCTGGGCCAGATTCCAACACCCTATAGCTTTTGTGCTATACATTATATGTCCAGAATCTTAAATCTTGGTCCCATAAAATAGTTTTTTGGGAACATAACAATACACTCTTCTACTATTTTCTGACATTTTCTAAACCCAATTGATTAACCGATCATCTTTTAATGTAAATAATAATGGTCCCGTCCTCCCAACTCCAGGAAAGAGCTGTTGTGTCGTCCAGGCCGTCAGTCAGGAATGTAAAAACACACGTTCACTTGTCCTCCAAATAAGCCCAGCTCTGTCCAAACCGAGGCTCTCGTCTGTGCTGGTAATCCTCCGTGATTTACTATCACATTTACTCCCAGGTGTTCATGTGTAATGGACTGACCTTTTTTTTCCGAGAAGGAGCTGGCAGCGTATCCCCGTCCAGGTGTAGTAGCACTTACCGAACATATATCACTCTGAGTTGTGAGGACGGAGCGGGCGGCGTGGCCTTAACTGCCTCTTTCTGCATGGCGGTGCCCCGGCTCTGGTTAAGCTATGAGTCAGAGCTGTGGAGAGGGCAGAGGGAGAGAAGGAGCGGGAGTTGGACTGGATGTATTGCTCGGGTCTGATACTCTCCGGTATTTTAATGGTTGGCGTGCGGAATGTGTGGCAGCTGGCCACAATCCCAGGATCAGGTTTAGTGTTACCAGCTCCGAGCTTGTTTGTTTAACAAAGTGAACAGCACCAACTGGACCCAAAACCTCGCCGCCTTAACCTCCTTCCTCACTTGTTTGAGTTTTAATTCGATTATGGTGCTCTTTGACCTCAGTGGCGTGGCTCAGATCATCTTGTGGGCTGTGTCGTCCAAACGTCTGTGAAAAATTCCACCCGGGCTCTGCCAAACCGGTCTCAGCAATAGTAAGGCTCACAGCTCGTATGATACGCCCAGGTGGACTGCCCTGGCTCGGGCGAAGATTGAATGAAAAAAACAAACAAAGTGTGATTATGCGGTGCTGCCGAGATCCAGGTTTTTCTTGTTATTTTATGTAGATTAAAAGGCTTATTCCAAGTGTAAAACTTTCCAGCACTGCTTGTCCTCTGTGGACATGCAGGCCACCTCGGTTAGTCTGACTGAGTCACTTTGTTGCCATTGCTTCAGCTTTAATTACATTGTGCTTTCTCCAGAGACTGTGTCCAAAACTCAGCACCACTTAAATCTAAACCTAATAACACTGTTTTAATGCAGAGTTATATATGTGAAAGAATTAGTTTATATGATGTTTCTGTTTCATTTAGGAATGCAACAATATACTGTGGCTGAACATATAGTTTCCCAATTTTTAGATAAAAAAGATGAGAAATCAAAATCAGGTTTCTTGTACAGTAGGTTTAACACTCAAGCCTTGGTGTTTTGGTGCTTATTGATAGATAGAAAATAACAGATAAAAGCTGCAAGAGATGATGAGAGACATAGATAGAATATAACATTGACAATACAAATATGAAAACAGGATGATCAAGTATGAATATGTTTCAAAATCTAAATGAAGAGCCTATTATTATGCTGAAATGTTTAATATTTTCTACAACTATGGACCAAAAGCTTACTTTATTTGACACTCATAAAACAGGCGCTAGTAGACTTTTGGGGGTTTTCCTCTTCATGTATTGAAAATAACCCTAACTCCCTCCCTGAAATGCCTTGATTGGACTCTTTTGTTTACATCCGTATCATGGTGAAATCACTATGTAACACTCATGCTTCTATTGATTAGCGCTCCAACACATTGTATGTGACAGACTCTGGGGCGGGACATCTCTAAACGGTTGACCAATCACAACAGAGCTGGCCATCTAACCAATCAGAGCAGACTGGGCTCTGGTTTCAGACAGAGAGTGAAAAGATGAGAGAAAAATAAAGGGTTTTTTGAACATTAAAGCAAGAAGACCTCTTATAAATACTCTTGACTTATTCCCAATAATCAAACTTAGTGTTTGTGGACATGTTTAAATTTAGAAAATGTTCAAAAAGAATGATGGGTTTTTTCCCCCCCAGTTTTATTTGTCTAGAAAAAAGAAACGTGTGAAATCTACTAGAGAGATAAGAGGTTAAATGTCAAATGCATTTTGAACGTAAACCTCTATAAATTAGAACAAACAGGTAGGAATAGTTTACCCTGAAGAAACGTTCCAGTCAAGGTGGAATCAGTAAGGAATTTTGTCACACATTTGAATAATCTTTAATTTCCCCTCCCTGACAGATCCACAGCTGGGCTCCACTGCCAGTGTGCTGCTGGAGGCTTCCCCGTCGCTCAACCCCATGCAGAGCGATGAAGGCCATGAGCGCTTCCTGACCGAGGACGAAGGGGAAGCGGTCAATGTGCCGGCCGACAGGAGCGAGAACCGACCTACTCCGGAGGCGCCAATCATCACCAGCCCGCCTCAGACTCACAAGCCCGACATCTACGACCTGGAGTGGAGGCAGGGGCGGGATGGAGGGAATCAAATCAACGCCTATTTTGTCAAATATCGCAAGGTGAGGGGACAAACACTCAGCCATGTTGTACTTCTTTATGCCATCTTCATAAACCCAGATTTTAGTTTCCCCGAGTTCCTAAACCAAATCTGAATGGATAAATGAAATGTAAAATCCAGTGTTTGCTTCGGTTATTAAGCTCGCTCTGACTGCAAAACTGCAGCGATATGAGTTAAGACTCCGTTGGCAGGAAGAGTTGGAAATTGTGACATAAATCTCAGGGATGTTTCTGAGGCTGTTCCCTGTCTTTACTCAGAGGCTGTGGAGGATTATTATAGAACGACACATGATTTTGTTTTCCGTTTGTCATTTTTAGTCACGTGTTTTTATTTGTGTGTGTCTGTCAGGTTGATGATTTGGGAACAGTGGTGGGCAGCTGGCACACAGTCCGTGTCCCTGGCAGTGAGAAGACCCTGCGGCTGTCGGAGCTAGAGCCCTCCAGTCTCTATGAGGTGCTGATGGTGGCTCGCAGTTCAGCAGGAGAGGGCCAGCCAGCCATGCTTACCTTCCGCACCGGCAAGGGTCAGTCAACAAAAATACTTCATTTAAAGCAATTTTAACAGTTTTTGTATGCGTCAGTAATTTACATGTGTAGTAGGCTGTTTAGTGTTTCTTGTGGTATTCCTGGGAATAACGTTCCCCTGGAATACTCCACTTCACTAGTTTTCCAGCACAGCTACAATAGAAAGAGGAACATTTTCGGCTGCTGGAAGTGGAAATACAATAAATAATTTTCAACCATTCTAGCATTTGGCGCCAGCACCTGGCACGATGATGTTAGTTCACAGTTTATGTCACCTTAGAGATGTTAATAACTGAAGTAGAAACAGATGAGAAAGGCTGATGCTAGGTAAATATACAAGACATAAAATAATGACACGTGATGCTAAACAACTTCTGGATGATTACAAATCACATAATTACCATCATAAAAAGTTAAATGTCCAACACATTTATGATCCTAAATACAATCATAATGGCCAGTATCATAATCGTAGTGTATGACTTTCACTTTTTGTTTTTGAGACAAATAAAACTAAAACAACCGCAAATGTACCACAGCAGGGTTGACTAAATGTTCCCTGGTCAGAAATATGTAAATCCCTGCCAGAAACCACAGATATGATTGTATCTCAACGTTGGTTCTTAGACAAAATCGTCCCTGGCCAAAAACAAAATGCCAACCAGACTGTACTATATGTATCCAACTTGCCAGAACAACGGCAACTCCCTAAGAATTATTTGACCCCTCAATAAGGTCTTTTTTTTTTTTGTCTAAACTGTATTCAATCATAACGTTCAATTGTATTTTTTGTCAAATTTATCTCCATAGATGAAGTTGTTTCCCAACCTTCTTCACATTGACAGAAATACAATTGTAGTGTATAAAGAAATCATGTTGCTGCATACAAACAGTGATAAATACAAACATATACAGTATGTACAAAACAGATTTTACGGCAGTAAATGAACAAAAAATACACGCTCAAATACCCAAAAAACAATTCAAATAAGTGATTCATTCATAGTTCATGTTTCTCTTTAGAGATGCTACAACATTATTTTTCTTGAATTTTTCCGTAACAATCTAATCCTTAAAACTGTTAAATTGGATACACATTCACACACTTATCTAAGCAATGACCAAGTCTAACTGCAGCATTGTCGAGCGGAAACCTGAAACCCTCCCTGATAAAACCCGAGCAGCTCCGGAAACCAGGAGGAAATTTTAGATTTCAGAGCCAACATCCGGAGCTGTTCCATATGCTTTTTTGTGGAACTGATAGCCCTGAAGACCTGTTGGGCTTTATTTTCCTAACTCCCTTTCCTTTTCCTCTCTCAGAGAAGAGCCCCACCGTCGTCAAGAATCCGTCCAAGCCTCCCGTTATCTCCGTGCCCCCTAAAGCTGCAGAGGACAAAACGCACTTTGGTGTGGTCATCCACGACAGAGGTAGGTCTGCTGTGATGTTGCTGCAGCTGCTGTGCAGGGAATGATTGTGGGAATTTTTTGGGGGATTTTTTTTTTATAGAGTTCACGACTGGGCTGTGTTAAATAAATCCCCGAGCTTAATGTTCAGATGTGGTCTGCTTTGTTTCTCTGTGCTCGGAGTACAAACCGTGACACGTTAGTTGACACCCTGTACTTGGAAGAAAGATGGTGTAAGCAGAATGCTGCACAGTTATAAGTCAAATGTGTGTTTCTGTGTGAGTGCATGTTTACAAGCATTACAAGTGGGACTACTTTTTTCACTAACCCTCATTTCTCTCTCTTACTCTTTCCTGCCCTCTCTAACTTTGTGGCTAAGAGCCGAGGCAGTAAGTACACATTCCTCCACGTCATGCCGTCTTTTTTTTCTGTCTCTGTGAACTTGTTCCATCCTTACATGAGTCGGGATGCAGTGATGACGGTTGCCAATTCTCTCTCTGTGTGTTTTTTTTAATTGGATTCCCAGAAGTTTGCCTTGCTCACAGGGTTATTCCTTATTTCTTTTCTTCCCCCAGTTCCTGAGGCCCCAGACCGCCCTACCATCTCCATGGCAACTGAAAGCTCGGTGTATGTCACCTGGATCCCGAGAGCCAATGGAGGGTCTCCGATCACAGCCTTCCGGGTCGATTACAGACGCAGTCGCAGTGCAGAGTGGGTCGGGGCTGCGGATAATATCTCGCCTCTCAAGCTGTCCGTGGAAGTCCGAAATCTGGAGCCTGGTGAGCTTTCACATAGCTCAATACTATAGTTATATATTAAAATTGTTGATAATTTCATTTTTTATTTTGTAATGACAAAAGTGTTGAAGCATGCAATCACTATGTGAAGCAACAATCATTACGTTTTTACAGCCTGTAAGATATCATCAAAAGTGTGAAAAGTTTCAGGTAGCATATCTATGGAAGCACAAAGAGGCCAAAGGACAATTGTGGTTATCAATGTTTTAAGCATGATCTATACATGTATCTACTGAGTTTATCATCTACAAACACGTGATAAAAGAAATGTTTTGCTGCGATAATCATTGTAAGTTTCTCCAAAGAGAATTGGGTTTAATTTTTGTTAATGTGTGTTGTTGTATTCCTGATTTTGGCCACAAGAGGCTGAATTGCACCACTGCTCTATCTTCTAAATAGGGCTTAAATCATTTATTTTTTAATAATTATTTTAATTACAAACAAGGTTCATATTTTGAGTGTAAGCATTTGAAATGTCATTTACCTGTCGTGTCTTACTTTTGGCTAAAAATGTATTGTATCGTTAATGGATTTTAATAGGCGCCGAGCTACCACATGGAAAAAACATGAATGCTTTTAGTTTATAACATGGGCTATTGCTGCGTTTCTGGCCTCTTTTGGTCTGAAACAGCAGTTTTGAACCTTTTTTTTTGTTTGTCTGGAAAATGTTTCCGTCATGTTTGGACAAATGAAATATAGTAATACGAAAATTATCCTGCCAAAAAAATATGGCACGTTGCAAATCCCTTTCCACTGTTTCACAGACTTCTTAACGAAAGAATTTTTTAAAACAGATTATCCTGAGTCTTGTACTCTCCCATCTGCCTTTACGGGCTTCCATAAAAACCTGTACTATCATAAAATGAGAGGGTTTTAAAAATCAAAGCCTTCTGCCATGAGCACTTCATTATCTTTAAACAAGCTCTGCAATAAGACTAAAATTAATAATTAGAAACACAAACAGCAGTGTTGGGTATATACATGGTTGAATAAACGTCATTGAAAGACACTAAAGGATAACACCGCCTTCACTAACCTCACCACTGTCATTGTATTTCTTTCTCAGGTTCCTCTTATAAGTTCCGTGTCGTAGCCATGAACATGTACGGGGAGAGTCCTCACAGCATTCCCTCCAAGATTTACCAGGTGCCACAAGCCAGCCCGCGCATCGCAGACCGCCCCGTGGTCGGACCCCACATCTCATCCACCGACGCGATCAGTGACACACAGATCATGCTGCGCTGGACTGTGAGTACAACACTGAAGCACAACATCGATAAGACTGGTGGAAGAAGACATTTTTTATATACCTTACTTTGCTTTTTGCAGCTTCAGTTTTATTTTCATAACTTTGGGTATCATTCCTATCTGTACACTATATTGTTCTTACCATGTTCATTTGGAAATACATCTGAGAAAGATGTCAGATAGGGCAAAAACACAAGTAGTCAGATTTGATACAACCTTTTTTTTACCATACATGCGAGAGTATCGGATGTGCTTTCATTTCAGTTTTACCACCCTTTAAGAGTTTAGATGTATTGCCTCGTTGAACTTTGTTGCAAACCTTACAATGAATAGGTAAAAAATACATCTAATACAATGTGTATAATATAAGTAAATATCAAGGCCTGCCTACCAGCCTTTTTATGTCTTTTTTTTTTAAGGTCAAAACTCGAGACGTGAATGCTTTTTCCTCCTTTATTTTTAAATCTGACTCGAGTCCAACTCTTACATGTCAGCTCTACAGCTCTGGCATAGAAATGATGAAGACTAGAGGAACGTAGCATACAATGGAAACACTTAAGAGAACGTGATTTTTAAGAGCAGTTTCTTGCTGGCTCACCTGTGTTTGCTGGTGGTTCTTTGGAGACTCAGTCAGACTTTAATCGAGCGGCTGTGCTGATTCGAGCTCTGCTCTAACAAAGATAAAGAGGCCCCGTCATTCTACATTTTGATTGCACTCTCTTCAAAGCTGTTTCTCCTCAGAACCATAGTTTGGGCAGCAGATGGCTGCAGATAGTTCTCCACATTTACTTAACCTCAGAAAGTCTAATTATTTCCTGAACTTTAAGACAATTACAATCTTGCTTGCAGTCCTGTACATCTGCAAGATAACAAGCTTGCCATTAGTCGCCGGAACAAAATCCCTCTTTTTTTATAATTGCGTACCAGATTGCTTTAGTCTGACATAATCTTTTTTCCATCCCATGCAGTATAGTCCCACGAGTAACAACAACACTCCAATACAAGGCTTCTACATTTACTACCGCCCGACGGACAGCGACAATGACAGCGACTATAAAAGAGACGTGGTGGAGGGTGAGTTGGAATTTAATCTTTGTTTGTCTGCGTGTGTATATTGTTTGTCGACGTTCCGGATGTTGTGCTCACGCTCTGCCGACTCGGAAAATAGAGGAGGGAAATGGATACTCGGTGTGAAGAGCGGGGTGTTGTGAAGAGGGGCATTACTGCTGTTTGATTTATAGAGAGTGCTGTCCCAGGGCAGCGGGCCTCTCTGAAATCTGTTTTTAATAAATGATTGCCTTAGCTGAAATATGAGCCTGGCGAGAGGAAAGGGGCTCAGGTTGCTGGGTGGAATGCTAACAGTGGAGCCTGGTACAGGAGGGGAGGAGGGACATCATTCACTCTGCCCAGCTCCTGTTATGCTAATTTTCAGGTGCATATTTACATTTTGTGCCTTTACTGTGAGTTGTTTCCATGCTTTAATGTTCAAAAAGCTCTTTATTTTCCTCATCCTGCCTGTTCTGCAGCACCTCTTTTCATCATCTGCCTGAAACCAGAGCCTGGTCTGCTCTGATTGGTCAGCCGGTTCTGTTGTGGGCAACCACTTAGAGACGTTACGCCTCTTATCCTATCACATAAAATGTGTTGGGGCACTAGCCAAAAGAAGTGCGAGTGTTATATAGTGATGTCACTATGTTAACAAAGTAAACAAAGTCCAATTGAAGCGTTTTAGGCAGTGGGGGAGTGTGAGAGAGACAGTGATTTGAGCCTTTGCAGACCATTTACATGCACAAAAACCTATTTGACACACTACAGGAAAGGGGAAACCCAAAAAATCCTAATAGGACTGCTTTAAAATGTTTAATTATGATACCTGAGTTTAATTTTCTTCACATGGTGCTATGGTCCATCTTGGTGCTATGGTCACTTTTTCTTTTTATAATGCATATTTTCAATCATTTGGTGAGCACACAACTGTTGTTTATTTGTTAAATTAGGGCTGTAACCAATGACTAACCTGCTGACTTTCTTTCAATGAGACATTTAGTCTTTTAAATGTAAGAGAATAGCAGAAATAGCCTTGTTGCAGCTCTTTTGTCTCTACAACATCTGCTTCTGTATTGACTCTGATTTACAGCACAGAGTAGCTTTAGTTTAACAGCAGCTTTCCCCTTTTGTTCCCACTTAAGATCTACCTTGGGACAGAAGTAGCAGACATCCGGGATCTTTTACACATACTATTAAACACAATACAGCAGCATGTATCAGCCATGTCTGAAATGTAGCATTCTTCTATGTTGGCAATTGTCGCCTCATCTGCGATTTCAAAGCAATGTAGCAGTGTAGTGAGAGCATTGGTGTGTGTGTGTCTCTGTGTGTGTGTTTTTAGTGGGAATACTGGAAGTAAGCCAGGACAAACATGAGGCTGCCATATATGGAGCTCATAGTGTAAGGCAACTGTCTGAGCCCTCATGGGACTGAGAGGGGGGGGGTTGAATGACAGAGCGAGCATGAAAGAACACGACCTGTAGTGTGAGACATGAATAGAAGGAGGGAAACACTGATCGTGAGTTTACACTGTATCTGGAGCAATGCGAGTCAACACCGGCTCATAGAGGAAGTGGTTTCTCACCTTTGTCCTCCTTTTTTTTTTTTCTCCTCCCTCCCTCCTCAGGTGTAAAACACTGGCACATGATTGGACACCTCCAGGCCGAAACATCCTATGATATCAAGATGCAGTGCTTTAATGACGGAGGGGAAAGTGAATACAGCAACGTCATGATCTGTGAGACCAAAGGTAAGAAACAATGACTCAACCAAAACCTCCAATTTATAAGAAGTCCAGGCCCTGTTTTCTGAGAAGGCTGTGACTTTAATAGCCGGTACATTCAACGTAATTACACTTTTACGAGAGCAGCAACGATGGTTTGCATTCTATAGTTGCAGCACTGTGTTATTTTTCTGTCCCTCATGTCCTCTCCTCCCTCTCCGCTGCAGCGCGTCAGTCCCCGGGGTCGCCCAGCCAGCACCCTATTACACCATCCTACCCCCACCCACCGGACCCCCCCAGCCCACCCGGGGGGCTGCTGTACCTGATCGTGGGCTGTGTTCTGGGAGTGATGGTGCTCATCCTGCTGGCTTTTATCGCCATGTGTCTGTGGAGGAATCGCCAGCAGAACAACATGCACAGTGAGTCAATAGACAAGCTCAACCCAAGGCTAGAATAAAGAAGTTGCTGCTTACAGATTTTTGGATGATTTGTTACAGAAACACCTATCTCAGGATATCCTTAAAATGACTTAAAAGGCATTGAATTAATTCATCCAAAAATAAGGCCTTAACTAATATTAAATACTTTTAAATCAATCTTAAAAAGTTTGAAAAGTTGTTAGAATGGCAGGTATGATTATATGCGTCGTGTTTTTTTTTTGACATTGCATTGTAAAATCTCTGACTAATAATAGAAGACTTTTTAGATAATAATAAACAATTACCTCATTCATCTTACATTAATGTTAAGTAGATCCTAATAGCGAAAAAAATCCAATTTCATTCAGACTGTTAATAAAAACAGCAATTTGTACTGCTATATAAAATTGTTTGCAGTGCTGCACGTACAAAGAGTTCACTCCACTGAAAGTGTCTCATATTTTAAAGAAATCTGGCCCAAAGACAGCGTGTGAAGTATATTCCAAGTGTTCGTGCCAATATGAATCTCACAGCTCCGGCTAAAGTGTTTGCCATTGTTGGACGGACCCTTTACCTGACCTTATTGAAGAGATGAGTGCTAAGATTGTGGAATAACAGGTTCCATCTTTCTGTGTGTAGTAATTCACCAAATCAGAGTGAATTCAAACATGTTGTTATTTGTTCCAGCTCTGATGCCGAAACAATGAGATTTCCAACTTTTGGGGACAAATATAAACAGTTTTGTACAAACCCATTATCAACTGTATGTGTCTATAATTTACAAAATAGATCTATAGGTATCTGCTAAAGATTCAATAAAACGTGTTAAAGAATATGTTAGTGCTTCATACACTGGGGGTGCTATGACATAAAGAACGTAAGAAAAGGCTGTCAGTTAACTAAAAGTGACTTCTCTGATGGATAAGGAAAAAGCTCAGATGTTTTCTCTTGACAGGAAGGTCAAGTGTGGGAATAAAAACAAGAACATATGTATTATTATTCCTTTAACTAGATTATTGATATCAGATTTCTTTCAATACTTTCTGTAGCTCTCTATTAACCATTCCTCATCTCTCCCCTCTGTAGAATATGACCCTCCCGGCTACCTGTACCAGCCGACAGAGATGAACGGCCATGTCCTGGAGTACACCACCCTGCCTGGCTCCAGCCGCCTCAATGGGGGTGTCCACGGGGGCTACGGGCACAACGGCCCCATGTTACCCCAAGGCTGCCATCACCTCCACCACAAACACCCCAACGGCGGCCTGTTCTCCCCCGGACACGTACACGGCCTCGATGGTAGCCTGCCTCGCAGCACCCGAGACTACGAGCACTCGCACCCCCACCACCACCATAATGTAAGTGCTGTACCACAAAGTGCTCCAAACCAAGAGACTGGAACATGATTCTTAAACAAGTATGCAAGACAAAGCATGGTGTTAAATGTAGTGTGTGTGTTCTCTTGTCAGGGTGGAGGCATGTACACCGCTCTTCCCCAAACCGAGTCTTCTGACTGTATGAGCTGTCAGAACCTCTGCAACAATAACCGGTAAGAGAAGAAGACTTTTCATGCATCCCCTCAGGTTTGACGTGAACATTTGGGACACATTATTTCAGGGATTTATTTTTCAAGAACCTTGGGAATGTATTGATGTTTATTAATCTATACCAAATATGAAAACAAGAATCTTAAAAGCTTGTGGGACGAGACAAAGACACTGTAGTTGAATAAATGATCCTGTTTTCCTTACTATAAAGAATTGTAATGCATCGTGAACAGCTCTACTGTTACTGGTAGGGCTGCCCCTAATGTTTTTTTACATTCCGAGCTTCTATTGAGGTTTTTTTAATTGAATCTTTAAATATGTGCTGTCAATTATTTCTATTCTATATTTACTATTTATCTTTCTGTTCTGAAATAAATGTAATTTAGGGTGCTGTTAGACTACCCTGTGCATGCCTGGCATCTTCTGCATCAAATTGTAGGGCAAACTGTTTTGTGGCAGCAGTAAAAGTGCAAACAGATATGGATTCAAGCAGAATATTTTGTTAGATAAAATGATTTTGTGAATTTTGGAAATGATCACATCCATTTTTAAAATATTTTTTGACTTAATATTGGAATTATTGGAAATGGTTGGATCGGAACAGTCGAAACAATCGTACGCAGCCACCACTTTCAAATTCCACAGATAATATAATTAGTGTAGCCTAATCTTTATGTGCAACTGTGCAGAAAAACTGTGTAAAAATCATTAAAATGATGGCATAATTAAAATTATGTTACAAAGAAATGCAAGTCACACACACACATGCACGCACACAAACCCACACACACATTTCCCCCCCTGCTAGTGCTGTTTATGTACTTAAGGGTCCCTAGCATCACAGTTTACCCTGTGTGCACCCAGCCAGCAGACTTAATGAGGCCTGTGTTTATTTACCTCCGGCTGCTGGGATAAGGGGGGTGGGGGGTGGTCACTATCCAATCGTGTGCCGATAGAGGGAAGTAGTTCAGGGAAACATGATGAAGCTCGCTGCGTGTAACTGACGGCGTTTGCGAACATTACCGGAGAGGAAAACCACAATGTGTCACACACATTTAGAGGTGGCAAGTCTGAGACCTTTAATCTCCAGATGAACTGTTAAAAAAACGATTGTAGCAGCTGTTTGACAGAGCTCCTGTTGTGTAAGAGCCTTCATCGTTGTTAGGAGTATTAACACAAGGGTTTTTAGTGTCTGGCGGAAAACCCACAGATATCTGCAGAGGGGAAGAACCAGATTGGTGTGTGAAGCTGAATAAGCTTTACAGTTGCCGGGCACCTTTTATAAACAAACCCCCTTTTCTTTCCATCTCCCTCTGTCTCCGAGCAGATGTTACAATAAGACCAATGGCACTTTCTCCAGTGGCACTCTGCCTGTAATGCATCGCGTGGCACCATGCCAGCAGGATGGTCTGGAGATGGTGCCTCTGGGCCAGGTTTCCTCGCAGTGCCACGGCCTCGACAGCCATATGCACTCTGGTGAGCAGGGGGCGGACGCAGGGTACCAGCCAGACGAGCACAGCGAGTCCTCGCCCTCGCAGCATTCCTGCTGTCTGGTGGGGAACAATGAAAACTGCCCAGCAGACAATACTGGTGAGACACATGTTCATACCAAATGCCTACAAAATCTGCACTCTTTTTCTATTGTCTTCTTCTATAACTTCTCACTTCCTTGTTGGCAGTTAGCCTAGCTTAGCTGAGCAAAAAGATGAGAAATGTTCACAAAACCTTCTAAAGAATTGTCTTGTTGACTTTTGAAAGTCATTTTGCCTGGCAAAGACCTCAGAAAACGTCAATGTGTCATTTTTAACTCGTCCATATCATGTTCTGTCAGGAAACTGCAACTTCTAACATCTTTGTTGGCAGTGAGCTTCACTCAGTTTAGAAAACATTGTGCATAACTTTATGAAGTCTTGTGTTGTTGATTCTTGAAAGTCAATTTGTCTAGCAAAGACCTCAGAAATCTTCAACGTATCATTTTGAACTTGTCCATTTCATGGTCATTCTGATAACTGCAACTTCTGACATCTTTGTCGGCAGCTAGCCTAACTAAGCTTAGCAAAAAGACGGGCAAAGTTTTTCTGAAGTCTTTTCTTGTTGACTTTTGAAAGTCACTTTTCCTGGCAGAGACCTCAGAAAACCTCAACGTGTCATTTTGAACTTGTCCATATCATGTTCTTTCATGATATTTAAAGGCTTAGATCTTTTGACCGAGCCAGGCTAGCTTGTTTCCCTTTCCCCATTAACTTCCAGTCCGTCATGGCCCGACACTATTGTGAAATCAGACTCTTGACAGTTCTTCTTCATGCCTCACTAGTAGGTTTTTATATCATAGCCAATCCTCATGTTGTATGCTGTATGCAGACCAACTATGCAGCCTCACCACAAATTACACTGCGGGCTCTCCAGAATCTGTTCTTGTCTTTTTTGATATGAAGTCTAAACCAAACACTCTGCTCTCCCTCTCTCTGTGTTCAGCTGAAGAGGAGCTGGAGTGCATGGACATGGAGGGGCCTGTGGTCTGCTGGGAGACTCTCGGCCTGCCAGACTTGGACTGTGACGAAAAGCCTGGGTGGATCTCTAGCAGCAGCCTGGCAGGAGAGCTGATCCAGCCCGGCCCACAGGAGGTCTGAACGCGGCCCACACACTAGCACACTCTCCTGCAGCGCGGAGAGGAACCTGGCAGAGAGACAGTGGTGGAAATATCACAGAGGAAGAGGACCAGCCATGGGATAGTCAGAGACACTGCATGTTACGGTGACAAAGACACAAAAACGTTGAAAGGACGAGCAAAGTGTGGAAAGAGAGCGCCTACAAGAGACTGAGACAAAGCCAGATGGAAAGAGCAGAGGTTGCTCAAAGACTGAAACTATCCCTCTGGAGGAAAGACTCATAAAAAACTCTTCAGATGACTTATTTATTTTTTGTAGTAGTGAAATATTATTTCATATGAATGTATCTGTTTTAAAGAAAAAAGAAGTTTGTCTTTTATATTATTTATGCCTTTTTGGATGAGAAATACTTTTTATTTTTTGTTGTTTTGTCCCTCTGTGTTCCACTCGAGCGTGGAGATTAGCTATTGTCTGTGTAAAGTTTTGTAATAATATAAAGAGAAGATATGGAAGAGTCACCAACTTATTTTCAATGTCTTTCCTCCCCTCCTTCATGCGCGGCGCTCAGTGAAAGATTGTGAGTTTCCCGGCCCGGGTCCAAACCATCGATATTTCTGTCAGGCCTTTGATGTGGCTCTGCGATGGGCTGTTACACTGCAGTGACCCCTGAACAGGCTGAACACTCCCTTCACTGTTCACATTAAGGCTGCTGCTCTTTGCTTCACTGGATTCTTGATAGCTCATCACTTTAAGCAAAACGCGCTGTTGCTTTGAGGGCAATCTTGACCTACTGGCCCCAATCTGCTGCAGAAGTGGAGTAGTTGCATTAAAACAGAATTGTTAAGTGTGAGCAAATTGATGTATGGTAAAACGGATCAGCTGCTAGAGACAAAATACTTCCTAATCTTACTTGAATATTATCTGACCAGGTGAAATTCAGGTACAAATCGCTACCTAAAGGAAAAATGTCATAAATAGCCCACCCAGAGAGTTTCCCCGCTCATCAATCTGGCCTTCTTGGTTTCAGATGGTTAGTTTGCTCGGTACGACTTTCCAATAAGACTACCCTTATAAAGGGTTTACGAATAGTTTGTAATTAATTTATTAATTAGGTTGTGAACACTTTATAAATCATTAATAAGCTTTTATAGGACAAGAGATAAACAGAGCAATTGTGACTGGTGGGGAGACATCTTGGTGAACAACAGATACCGAGGATGTTGGCTGATGAAGATGAAGTGAGCTAGGTAGCCAATTAAAGGCTTAGTCATCTTGCCAAATAGTGAGCCTGTGTTGATGTATGAAAACTATGTTAGAACTGGTTTAGAAATGTTTATAAATGATTAATAAAGTGTTTACAACCTAATTAATAGCCTAATTATAAACCCTTTATGAATCCTTTAACGGTAGTCTTATTGTAAAGTGGCACTTTTGCTCATTGGTAGAAAACATGTGTTTTCCCTTAAGCCTGAAAAGGCAGATTGTGTCATTTCATTGTACCAAAAAATAAGTTGGCCCAATTAGGGGAAAATCGATGTCTGTGGATTGTCAAGAGAGAGAGAGAGAGAGAGCGAACTATGAGCTTTAATTCATAATTTGGAAACGACATGGGAGAGGGCGTTCATGTGAATTATCCAAGTCGGGTACTCATTTTTTTAGATCATTCCAACACCACATAAGAGCAGTACTAATGCTTTTTCCCCAAATGTATGTATTGGCCACTGTGATTTCAATCCACCGTTGATCCATGCTGCACCTTTCCAACAAGTTTCATGTAAATCGTGGAAATAGTTTTTTCCATTATCCTGCGGTCTAACGAAATGTGAAAAAAAACGGACCTCCTTGGCTGAGTAGTAATACCTAATACCTACCTAGTAGTAATCACAAATTGGGAATGTTTTTAAAAATGGCTGAGTTTGCTGCTTGCTCCTCGACATGCAAAATTGTCAGGTGTAGCTTTAATATCATGCTGTGAAGAACATGACAGTGTTATATCAGAAACCGAATGAGGTTTGTTTGAGATGAGTAACTCTCTACTGAAAAGTTGCTGTGTAATGTTCCTGATGTGTAAAAATACCACAGATAACTCATTCATGAAAACAGTTGTACTATACTTGTCTCAGGTTTCAGCCCGCATCAGCCAAACCCATTTTGTGAAGGCTTAATCCCTCCATTGGTTTTAGTATAATCTCCATGGTGTGCCGGCTGATTGGAGTTGATAGCATTGCAGCGAGCGGATGACAGGGCCCTGCTTCACTGAGGACGACTGCGGTGCAACTTTCCATTCCTGGTGCCTGTCTTCCTGTGTCTGTGCCAGAGTCGGCTGCCAGTCCTCAGGCCCCGGCTCGCCTGGCATCTCTGCTCCTTCTGATGGTATATGGGATATTCCTGGCACCCGGATTTGCTCGCCTACTGCTGAGGCGTGGTGTAGCCTCTTCCAGCTGTTATTTTTAGTCTCGGCAGAGGCATTTGTTCAGTTGACTTGACTTAAACTCTTTCCCAGAATTAGCCTGCATGAGATTCTCCGCCTGGAAAGTGTTTCAGATGCATTCTGAAATAGTTTTTGGGGAGATTTGAATACTAAAGTACAGTAAAAAAACAAAAAAAACATTGACTTTAATTAAGTGTATGTCAACAAATCCCTGTATTAGGTTAGTTGAAAGCAATAGCATTAAGTTGAACCTATTATATATTTTTTAAACTTAATATTTTAGCTTTCAACTAACCTAATATATAAAATACGTCAACGTCTGGTCTTTTCAGTGTAGTAGACTCTCAGCCCAGAATGATGGGAGGAACCAGCCATTCTCTGCACTCTTATTAAGTTTCTCTTTATCTATTATTTCATTTCCAGGCAGTAGCTCTTTTGAGCGTCCATCTTCTCGCTGCGGTTAGGAAGAAAAAAGGAACAAAACAATGGGTAGGAAATGAGGCTGGAAAGGAAGGAGAAATGGTCTGGGGCGGGAGTGGGGATGCTGACAGATGCAGGCTGTGCTGATGATGAGAAGATAAGGGCCGGGTTGTCTCTAAATGAGCTGCTCCTCCATCTCCCACGTCTATCAGTCGGCACTCTTCCTCAACCCTGCCCTGCACCCTCTGCCCACGCAGCTACACCCCTTCATTAAGGAGCCCATGGGAACAAGAAAGCTCATTGTGCGCCCTGGAATTTCTGCCCCTTGCTGCAGAGCCGACCTGTTAACGCTGGTCCCTCTCCCCTCCGCCCACCATTCTTCCTCTCGTTCCCCACTCCAGTACGCCCTGAATGAATGCTATTCTTATGAATTGGGCAGTGTGTTGTTAAGTCTCTTGATTCAGCCCCAGGCGGTTTCATCCTTGAGATGTCACAAACCACAAGTGAAGCATGTTGTGGTTGGATGAACTCCAACGGCATTCCAGCGGGTCCCTGCAGATGATGAGCTCATATAAATACATTCCCTCGAGGATGTCCGCTGTTTATTTGTTTTCAGGCTCAAGTCTCCATGCGTGAGGATGCCACACTCCTGCTGATGTAACCACAGCATTCGTAGACAGCACCTGCTGCATATAATGGCTCATCTTTATACCAGCTGCATCCAATAACCGGTCTACATTGCCCTCTCTCTCTCTCTCTCTCTCTCTCTCTCTCTCTCTCTCTCTCTCTCTCTCCCCCCATTAAAGAAATGCCTCCATTAAAGTCCTTTTTTCACTTCTGTGACATAGTGACATCATTACGTAACACTTGCGCTTCAATTGGCTAGTGCTCCAATACATTGTATGTGATAGGCTAAGGGGTCAGAACAGCTTTAAGCATACGACCGAATCACAACAGATACGATCAGCTGACCAATCAGAGCAGACTGGGCTCTGGTTTCAGACAGAGGGTGTGTGTGTGTGTGTGTGTGTGTGTGTGTGTGTGTGTGTGTGTGTGTGTGTGTGTGTGTGTGTGTGTGTGTGTGTGTGTGTGTGTGTGTGTGTGTGTGTGTGTGTGTGTGTGTGTGTGTGTGTGTGTGTGTGTGTGTGTGCGCGCGCGCGCGCGTGTGCGTGTGCGTGTGTTTGTCTGCGTCTTTGTGTATGTCTGTGTGTCTATATCATTTCCATTGTGTTTTGGATGCATCCCTTTGCATACAGGCAGGTGTGCATGGGGCTGCTTTTTTGTTTTAATTTAAATTTTCCCTTTTCTTTCTTTATCACATGTTATTGTGCTGTGTTAGTTTTGTTTTGGTTAGATTGGTTTGGGTGGGTTGGGTGGGGGGTCATTATTTTTCTTTGCGTCACAAAGTTGTGGTATTTTATTGAAATTTGGTTGCATATTTTTGTGACCAATGGCCGACCTTACATTTTTCATGCCCATTGTATTTTGATGTGCAATTGCTTAATAAAAATTTGGTCACAAAAAAAAGACAGAGGGTGAATAGAGGTGCTGCAGCACAGGCAAAAATAAGAAAAATAAAGACACTTTTGAACATTGAAGCATGTAAAAATGTCACAGTAGAAGCACAAAACACAAATTTGAACCTACATACGAGCATAATATGTCCACCGTAAATGTTGAGATGTGCGAGTAGCTCTGGATGTCCCGCAGTCCCTCATACAGTTGAAAGCGACAACACTCAGTAGTAAAACAACGAGAAAAAATTTAAATAAAATAAGCAATAAGCAGCTGGATTATCGTTAAAATTAAGCAGAAACAGGAATTAACAATATATTTGAAGAAAAATAAACATAAAATAGTCTTGTTTAAGGAACCTGCTTTCCAGATGGCTTTAATAATCAACACAACACCGGACTGGTTAGGTATTTGAAATAGAAACCACAACCTCAGGTTTACATGGTGTCACGCTTCGTAAGTTTATATGGCTACCAGGACTGCAGGAGACAATAGCGCAGTCTTCTCTGATCAAAGTGTTTCAGTGTTTATTACAGTCCAGCCTGGTGCTAAAATGTCTGTTTACCCAAATGATACAAAACATATTTTCTCACTTAACTCTTGTGGTATTTAGCTCAATAGTTTTGGGTTTAATTACCAAGATTTTGAGTTTCTGCCTCCCAATACAATCGAGGTGTGTGGAATTGTATTTGTGATGCATACAAAATAGAAAACAATGACCTTGTACAACAAAGTGACTATACAGCGACAGTTGACAGTCTGGATAAATTCTTTGGTAGAAAGTACTTCTAATAAAAGTGTACACAGCCAAGGAATTGTTTTTTACGACACATGAAGAGCCAATTTTATTGAATTTATATGATTTCCAAAGGATGTAATGTTGGACGCCCAATACAGTTGGGAAAAGTTCACAGATATATTCAAATTAAAAACAGAATGCAGCAGAGAATAACATATGTTAGTCTTTAGTCCCTCCTTGTATGTCAAACTACATAAACGGTGGATCTTTTACTTCCCATAATGCAACTCTAAAGCTTTGTTTGTTGTGCTTGCAAACTCCATGCCAACACAGCCTTTTTGTCTTGGAACTGAAAGTGTTTCTTTCAGCGTCTTATACAACTACACATTTTCCCTACATTCATTTTTTTTTTTTTTGTTTCCCCTTAAATGTCAATTCTCATTGGTGAAATTCCATTCCCAATTATTGTATTGTGGTGGTGGCAAAACATTGACAGAAATATTATATCTCAAAACAAAATGAAGTGAAGCCTGGATTTAACTCTTTAAAGGAGTATATACACACAGTGAAGTAGACATTAATGCAGCCAACAGTAGAGACTTCCATCAGTCGTCGTGCACATCCAGTCTGGTGAAGTAGAACGTTATCCTGGTCCCTTCGTCTGTATCATACAAAGCCTGGCAGGTGTACATCCCCTCTGCATCCCTCTGAAGCTCTTCTATGACCAAAGCCGAAGTGTTGACGGGCACCAACAAGTGGCCCAGACTGCTGGTCTGAGCCTGGAGCTTTGGGCCTTGTCCGTAGTTGTAAGCCACTGCTACGTTATTATCAGTACCTGGCTTGGTGAAGCCCCAGATGAAGATGGTGGGCATGGTGGAACCACAGTCCAGAGTGACTGAGTATCCAACTGTTGCTGTAGCATTGATGCGAATATATTCCACCTCCTCGGGGTCAAGTATCTCCAGGGCTGTAAGACGAGATTCCCCAAGTCAGTTACTATTACAGTAGGGAATTGTGTTTTCTAAACAATGTAAAAAACAGTCCCACTAAGCACAGTATTGACAGACCTTTATTTTTATTATCAAGCGTACTCGGAAAACTTTTACAAGACCTCACAGTTTGCTGGGAATGGACTGCGTCAGCTCTTGAGGATGAGCAACTCATAATTAAACACACATGTATGTTTATCTGCCTCTGGCCTACTTGATGGTTCACATTTTATGACCCTATCTCTGGCTCTGCTTAGCAATTTGACATAATAATGGCAGCAGTTTGTGATAAAGAGAAGAAACCTTACTCGCCCCAACTTGCCTCCAACGCTTTCTTCTCTAAGCAAAAGCACAATGATCTTTTACCTTGTAGTGGAAGAGCCAAGGAGAGGAGCAGGCAGCAATAAATAATCATCCTCAGACTCTCTGTGGTGCCACAAAGCTTCAACTAGAATTCAGGAAGGTTATTTAAAGCCTATCGCAGAGGTAAAAGCCTCCTCTCAAGTCAAGACTCCTCGACACGCTGAGAGTGACTGAGCGAGGCTGAAGGACTGACAGGGAGAATTCTTCAAACAACACTGAATTCACTTTAAATTATTCATAAAAGCATCCACCTCCTCAGTGTCGCTCTGTTTTGCCTGTCTCTCCAGCTCATCGACTCATGACTGGGCTAATGGTTAGACCTGCGAGGGAAAGGTGTAAGGTGTCAGGGTGATGCCATTGCTTCATATATTATTGAATAAACCGGTGGAGATAGCCTTTTTAGTAATTCCATCACCTCCCACTTGAAATGAAAACCCGGCAATGGTGGAATATCGGCGCGGAGGCTTCCTCACACAAATGCGATCTTTATTTACACTATCAAGCATACAACCAGAACATAAAAACACTGGTTCTCAACATAACAGTTCTCATGACCCAGTGAGTTGTGTAGACATGTGAATCATTGAGAAGGTACACGTAGGCGCTCAAAATGTATGGGTTTTGGCATAATCTTGTACCAAAAAAGGTTCTGTTAAGTCGAGACAAACATTGGGCATCATTAGTGGAGCCACGAATCAGCCACCAGTAAAAAGTGGAGCCTCTGGCTGACGTTTGGACCTGCTAGCTGCAACATTAGAAGCTGCGACTGAGCAGTGCTGCCCTGCAAACAGCCCATAAACCTGCTCTGACTGGAGGCAGCCCCAGACTGAAGAGAAGGCTTTAATTAGTGAGGACTTAGCATTTAGCTCTTTGGGGGGGGGGGACTATATTTAGAAGGTTGCTGGAAGACAGACAGATGTAATAAAAATGCGATATAAAACAACATGGTCTCTGAGGGAAGAGTAAACTGGAAAATAAAGTCAAAAGATGTGTTGAAAACACTGGAAAGCTAGTAAAGACATTGCACAGCAATGTTTCTGATTAAGTAGCCTATAGCCAATCAAATTTAATGACATGAAGATTCTGTACTGTATGAAAGACTAACATGTCGCAGGTGAGCAGCAACAACAGAGGAAGACAGTAAAAAGTGAGGAGATAATGTTAATTCCAAATTCAGAACATATCTGAATAAATTAAGGGTTGCCTCCAAACAGCTCTAACAATGGCGGCTAAACAGATGGCTAGCAGCTAACGGTGCTGGTAGCTAGCAGTGCTGACAGTGAGAACAGTGGAAACAAAGGCAACAGTGCTTACAGAGCTAACCATTTTTTCTGTATGTTGATGTTCTGCTTCACAAGCAACTGTGTCAATTTGACACTGTTATTAGGGAGTATAGACTTTTAGGAGAGCACAAAGCAAAGAAGCAACTATCAGCTAGCTGCGAAAAGGACTTACATGCACTTACATAAAAGCATGTTTAATTGTGTTGTGCTATAGTGCTATATTGATGCTCTGAGTGGTAGTTCTTTTTTTTCCCGGAGAAAATACAGAAAAGAAAGTCAAAACATTTTTGAGGAGTTTTCAAACTTTGTATTTTCTTTTGGAAACAACAATCACCTTGTTGGAAGGCAGATTTTAGCACCCCACTGGCCAGTACCCCAGTGTATACAATAGCATAACAGGTTATTAACTGTGAAGGGCAGCATTGGCATCTCAGCATAGTCCCTGCCTACAGCCTGCCAAAAATCCATCAGAAACGCTTTATTGTTTCTTAACTGAATTAGACCTTACACAAGCAATACAATTGTCCTCAAAAGAGTGTATTCATTTTGTGCACATTGAAACTTTAATAACATGCCACTGCAGCCAAGACGCTGACACAACCGTGGCAGCACCGTCTTGCAGCCGCTGCTCCAGGCTATAAAGTCCAAGCAATGACAAAGGAGAGCAAGAGCTGGATCTGTCATTAATGGGACCAGCAAGTCCTGTTCTGTTGGAGTAAGAGCTGACCAAATTCTTTACCGGTGAAGCACATCCTTTTCTAAGTGCTGCTGTTCTGCACACAACAGCCTGCCACATGTGCTGCCTGCCTGATTTGCTGCCTGGCTGCTTGCAACTTTATTTTTTTAAAAAAGAAAAAGGATAGGAAGAAGACCAGGCAACTGGAAAATGTAAGTGGTTGAAAACAAAATGTTTTGGATGCTGGTGGGTGTGGGGGTGGTTGCGGGTTGGGGACAAAGGAGCGTAACATCTTATCTGTTCCCTTTCAGCCCTGTAAAAGCTCTCAGGTGCAGCACCCCATTGAGTGGATCCAGTGGAATTTTTTTCATCTTGGCAGCAGATGAGAGAACAGAATCAGACCCAGATAACTGGGACTGTACAGGGATCTGGGTAACACATTAGTACCAACAGAACATGTGCCACTCGCCCCAACTGTGAGCACTTGGCAGTGCTGCACTTTATTTGAGACCAAGCTAGCTAAACAGGTGGGTTCCTTGAGCGTGCCCTGTGATTAAATCAGCCATTAGAACTGGCATTGTTGAAAGCAAAGCTAACCTTTCCTTACAGAGGACCACCTGTACTGGAATGTGTTACTAAAGCTTAACAGCAGATGATTCAATCTCTGGTTGAGGGGAATAGTCATGGCTTACAGTAAGGATGTGTGTTTCCACTTATCATTTAATGAGAGTGAGATGCACAGTGCTGTACAGCCACTGTATTTATTTTTGCAACTCAGGTTTTATCAGAGTTGTACATGGTCCAACATTGTTGACTTCCTCTTACTTCTAAGTGTCGCCGTCCTCCGACCCGAGTCTCATACATCTCAAACAGGCTGCAGCTGTGGGGTTTCCTTCTCCTCTTCCTCCTCTCTGCTTTTTCTTCAGTTGACAGTTGTGTAAGGGACCACACATCACGGAGGTGGAGTGAGGCTGTTGTACTATTTCTGCAGACAGGGGAACATTTATTAGCCAGTCTACCGTATATTTCTTCTCTATCATCATTTATCTACCAGGCAGGCAGAGCGGAGGTAAGCAAGGCTGTGCAGAGGCTTGTGCTCGTAAAGCACAGAGGCCCACCCCCATGACCTCCATTTCCCTCATCTCATACCCTTAGACGTCGCCATGCGGGCCTCCTGTGCACAGGGCTCCCTGTTGGGCCTCTACCTGAATCACAGAGCAGAGCACAGCCACAGCTGACTGGCCTTGGGACAAGGGCAGCAGGAAGGGGCCCTCTCTCCTCAACTGAGCCCCAGGAGAACACAAGCACAAAATATTGTTTTACAGAAAGTTTACAGATTACGTCTGCAGTCCTGCAGCCATGTACAAAATATTTTTTCTTACTAAGGTTTTTACAAACAGATTTTAAGAAAAAAAAAAAAAAAGAGTAGAGCATCTCACATCTATGTACTTAATGCAATAGTTGAACATTTTTGGAAATACATTCTATCATTCCCTCCCCAAGTGTTTAATGAGAAGATATACTCTACCTCTCATATTTGTCTGGTTAGCTTAGCGTAGCATAATGACTGGAAACATGGTAAAACATAGCCTGGCTCTGCCCAAAGGTCGAACATCTGTTTACCAGATGAGTAAAGCACAATAATTACCATTTTCAAATTAGAATACATTTTATTGACAATAATTTTCCAGATTTTTTCAGCATTTCTCTTGAAATACTCACACAGAAATATGCATAACAGATAGGAAGAAGGACAGCTTAAAGAATAGTGTTTTACCCAAGTATGTGAAAGAATATATTAAAATAATATAAATACAACACCAATGATTAACAAATAAATATAAATCAATTGTCTTAAGTATAGTTCTGTATATTCCAAAGTAATACACATTGAATGATAAACACATACTGCATTATTGACATAAAATATTTAAAATGCTTTGAAATATTTGAGAAGATGATTTTAAATAGACAAGCTCGACTGTCTTTCAAAGGCCGGCGTAGATGCATTTGCTCTTAGAGCCAAACTATTTTGGATTTCTTCCAAAGCACTTATAGTACATCAGAGCAGCTTCTTTAGTTTCATGCTGAGTGTTGACATCTTGTTTTTCCTGAAAACAAGAAGACAAATCTATCATCAGGGTAAGATTATTTAACTTGTTCACAATTAAAATCAACTTGTGTAAACGATTTACTCGAATCAAGTGTAGTTCTCTTGAGATCTGCTTATTCTGTCGATGTTTACACTAAGAGTTCTGTAACAGGAGAAGCCACATTGGATCGAACAGCAGTCCGCTGAAAGAAGTTTTATTATGCTTTCAGAAGGAAACAATGTTAAGTCTCAGTATAATCCAAAGCAGGGTCTGACTGTGGTCATTTTTTACAGTATACTGGTCTAAGTAGAGCTTGCGACATGCTAGGTTGGGTATGTAAACCACAGGAGTACAGAGGGCCTGGCACTCTCCGGTCCTGTGAAGCAGAAAGCAGGTCCATGTCAGGGAACGTGTGTGAAGTCCTGGAAGAGCTGACCTGGAAAGAGCCAGATGGGGATTGGGGTTTAAGCACCATAGAGGCCTTCTGCAAACAACATGTGGAAAGGCTTTGGCGGCTAATGTAGCGTGGAGTATTTATGTACTGAGCACAGACTTGACCACTGTCCATCAGGATCTGGGCAGCAGATATGCCACATACAGCCGCGACCCCTGCAACCATTTCATACAAGACCGCCTAGTCTGGACCAGCCTACCCACAACCCCCTCCAGCACCGCCCCCTTCAGCAGCCTTTCTCCCCACGGGACCCTCACACTGCTCCTGGTTCAGCTGTTTAGTGTACAGTAGCTCATACCCACAATCCTCTCTGAGCAGGTGGTCTGTCATAGGCCCCTTTGTTCTCCAGAGGCTCCCATGGCAGCTGAGGGCAGAGAACAAGAGGAATATGCAATAATCCCGAGCCTAAGCTTTTTTGGTTGTGCTTATTTCTGTGGTTTAACTCATTTAAGTCAGAAAGTCATCATTAGATTGAGAGAGTGAGGTTAATACAATGGGGTTTCTCAATGAAAATCACATTGGGGTGTACAGAGACAAATTTGAAGACGCAAAAATATGTATATTGTAAAAAGGGACAACGTTTGTCATTTTAAACATATACCTCTTCAGCTAACCGATCTTAGAGCATGTTCTGTAACTATTTGAATTGGGAAAAGTAAATCAGTAGTTTTGCTTATTGGTGGCCATGGTTTAAAGTTAGTTTAAAATGCCATACCACTGTGGTTGAAGGTTTTAAAGGAATAGTTGACCATTTCCGGGTATACACCTATCTACTAACACTCTAAAATATGTACACTACACATGTGTCTACAACTGGCAACTGGTTAGCTTAGCATAGTATAAAAACAGGTTTGTATCCGAAGGTATAAATAAATCAGCCTACTAGCATAAAGCTCTCTTATCAACATATTACGTCTTGTTTGTTGAACTTTTTGTCACCAAAATTAAAATGACACTAGTGACAGTAAACATACTCGTCGCTCAAAACTTAGAATGTACTGACATTTTATTTTTGTAGCTAGAAAGCTTAATGCACTACCTTTTAAACAAAAGTGTCTGTTAAATAAATGTATTTTTTTAAGTGATAAAAATTATGGCTGATGCTGCTGTCTTTAGTCTGTTAGCATCACTTTCTGACAATGCACTGAAAAAAACTGAAACGTTGAATTTAGTTCAATGTTTTATGTCAACAAATAACAGTATGAAAGCGATAATATTAAGTTTCAATAAAAAACATTAGGTTCAACTTAATAGTATTGCTTCCAACTAATCTAATATTTAAGTGGAATTTGTTGACATAATTATTCAAATTTAAGTCACTGTTCCAGTTTAATCAGTGTGTGACAGTAAAATCTAACATTTTGTTCAATATTATGCATGAAACTAAAGTTGAAAGCGTGTGCATAATGATTTGTATTGTTATCTGAAATGGATCAAACTATTGGGAATACCTGGAAAATTCTCAAAACTTTCAAAAGTGATTAGCGGTAATGGTAACTGTACAATATGTGATGCATGGTAAATGGGTAGCAGCAATGCAGGTTTTTTAATAGCTTTTGGCAGATGCTAACTCAATTTTTTCATCTGTGGCACACAAAATATTTCGCTGTCATTTGGACGCTAGTTTTCTTGTTCAAACTGTTTATACTACAGCATTTCAGGAACACTTTTTATTATTATCCAATTTATCACCAGATGTAAGACAGTACATTACTAGACTCCCTCAACAGAAGCCAACACTGTGGCATGTCGACAATTTAAATGTTGAGACGTTTGCCTAAAACCAAAAATTAGCTGCAAAAATGCTTTCAAACATGACAGTGAAATTGCTATTTTGTTCCCACTGTTGTAATGGAGTTGTCAAACATGGTTTAACTCTTTCGTCTACTGGAGAAGAAAAAAAATTCTGTGTATAATTTACGAGCACACCACTAATTTGTGTTAGCGGGGGTGTGAACGTGCAGGAGGCTGGCTGGCACTATGCTTGCTGATTACAAGTGGCAGAAATCTGATAGTTCTCAAAGTAAAGTTTCTCAGCCTTGGCCAGGAAAGAACATGAGTTTGCTTAATATGCAGCTGGAATTGGTTATATTTTATATATATATATATATATATATATATAAAATATAACCATTTTTTTCATCAAAAAATCATTTATAATTTCAATTCTCTTAAATGGATGAAGCAGACCATTTATTATCCCCAAAAAATCCCAGGACAACTTCACACAGGCTAGAAAGTGTTGAAACCTTAGAGTAATAAATATATCTATAATCTATAGTGACCTAATGGAACAAATGATGCTCTCATTATTAAATCATGTCATAAATCCTAGCTGCTAATGTGTGTGTATTACTCCACCCGCCTGTTGGCTCGGGTCTGAACAAATACAACTGGTGTTCATGTAATGCAGTTGATGTGAAGTGAAGAACAGTTGTGAAATCATCTTTTTGCAAAAACGTGAACAAAAACAATGTTTTTGCCATTCAAGCTTCATATTCACTTTAAGTGAGTGAAAGCAGGGTCTAGCTACATCAATGTTTTTAAGGAATCTTTCCAGAATTCAGGATGTTCCAAAGATTTTTTTGCATAATCAAAACAAATAATAGTTTCAATGTTATGTCTTTATTACAGACTTAGCCAAAAGGGGCACAATGTCTATGGTGATGTATGGCGGCTGACAAGTGCAAACACGCTACAACAGCCCAAAAACATTCCATTAGGAGGAATGCACATGTTTTGTCAAGTTGGTGAAGATGTTCCTTCATAAACATAGTTCTTTGTCACAGTTGTGTATTTATATTTGCATCGTATTTTAAGTGCGGCAGTTTTCTCTTAATTTCAATTGTTTTGGGCCATTGTAGTGCGTTTGCACTTGTTGGCCTCCGTATAGATGCCAATAAAATGGCTGCTTATCATCGAAAGGTAGCTGATTAACATCATAAAATCAAATGAGAATACACGGATGATTGAATCAATGTAAAAATGTTCAGAGCTGATGATAATGAATCTAGTCGGTAGCTTCCTTATTGTTTACTACACTTAAAACTAAATGTCCTCTGAAATTAAATGTGTAGAACTGTGCTGTTAATAAATATAGTCCTGATTTTCACTGTTACTTTTACTCAAAACAAGTATACGATGAAAAACGGCCTCATATAAAGATCGGCACCAAACTGTAAATAACCATTATTTGAATTAAAAAAAAGATCTTTGCACCATGAAAAAAAGTTTGGATAACAAACTTTATTGCCAGCTTGACAGTCATCTGTGTTCACGATTCTGCCGGACGGTTTGTTCTAATCCCAAACGCCTCATTGTAACATATAACAGATGTTTCCATGTAAGACAAAAGGTTAAAAACCCACCATCAAATACTGCCGTCCTTCTGTTCCCTGCAGCTACTTTACAAGCTTCTAAAATGGATACTTGCTCATTCTGAAGTGGTTTCTGCCGTTTATGTGAAGGAGGTCACGGGAGCTTTTTGGGTGGGAAAGGTGACAGTAAAAAGGTAATTAATTTAGTTTCTCCTCTCATTATTTGGACCCTACAGATTTTATGAGTAGAACGAGACTTGTGTTGTCATAGTTAGAAAGTAAACTATTTTTTTCTTGGCTCTTTGAAATCTTTTAAAGGTAGAATGGAGACTTTTCCCCAGCGTGATTACACACTTGATTACAACGCCATGTTTGAGGAGTTACATTTAGTATGGTGGTGTTAAGTGCTTTTTGCAGTACAAATACGCACACTGGAAGACTGGAAGAGTGTGTTGCAGAACAACCTTCATACAGTAAGCAGCAGAACCTTCCCTTTATGTTAAATGTTTCATAAAAATAGAAAAGAAAAGAAAAGAAGTGGATGTTGTGAGAACTTTTTGTTGCACACACATAAAAGGCAGACTTATACCTTTTCCAAAACCACTTACTTGTCACCAGCATGCTTCCATTCCCACACACAGTAGCCATGTAAACAAACACCAGGAAGATAAACAAACTCTACACGGCCTCTGAGTTTTTACAGAGGGCCACAAATCTGTGACGGGCTGTATGCAATTTCCCTCTTGGTGCATGGTTTTTGTAAGGTAAAAACATTAAAGCATTACATTTTTATTTTTTTTCAAAAACAAACTTGGACCCCGGAGTGCCTTCCCCATCTGGAAGCAGTAGAGGGCTTGTCTAAAAGATAAAAACGATATGAATTGCTGCTGGCAACTCAAATGTCCAGTCTGGGATCAATTACCTAGACAGGATTCAGAGCGAGAGGAGGGGAGAGCAGATTCTATATCATGGTCTGGTCCAGCATAGGCATGTAGCCCATGCACACACACACACACACACACACACACACACACACACACACACACACACACACACACACACACACACACACACACACACACACACACACACACACACACACACACACTCACACACACACACACACACACACACACACATTAAACAAACTGCTCTATGACCTGCAGCTTGTGCTCGCAGTTCACAGTGTCTGGGTATGGATTGGCTGAGACCGCATGCTGCCATGTTCCCGCCCCACTCGCACACTGCATTTAACAAGCGGCTGATGGCAGTTCCAGATGAGGCTGCTCTCAGCCAGCTGCTCTGTCATGTGGCTCAGGGCAACGGTTTCTGCCGGGATCAATAGAATAGGATGGTTGTCTCTTTTACGGCATTGCTTTGTTTTATAGTACCAAAGACATCTCACACAAGCATGTTCATTACTCAATTTTAAAGATTATTTCCCAGCTTTATGTTCATTGTCCAAGTTTGTCTAACAAATTCTGTGCCCGGGATTCATATGGCTCGGCAGCATGAAAAACATCTGCCCAGCAGTCTCAACGAAATGCATTGTGGGATGCTCGAGGGGAGGATGGGAGGAGGGGTCGTAATGGAATGAATATGAAAAACACAAAGTAAAAACAGACAGCACAACCAGGAGGGGAGAATGGGAGACACACAAAGGGATTTAATAGGATCCAGATTGTTTGGAGCTTTCACTGTTTCAAAGGGAGATGCGGCCATATGCACGTCCTGTGTGTTTGTGAGCGCAGAGCAGCCAGGCCCAGGCATTCGGAGCTTTACCAAAGGTCACAGCAACACCTCCAGTCGCCATAACCTCTTTAGGGTCAAGCTTCAACTCACAAATAGTGAAGGACCTCACCTCAGGTGGCCCCATTCAATTTCATAGGCATGGCCTGCATTGTGTCTCCCATTACCCTCACAAATGTAAATACACGCAGTTGCAACCAGTCGGATGTTACACCTTATTGTACAACGATATTTTTATTTGTATGCTTTTTACATCTAGTACCACACTAGTTTGAATTGGGTTTGAATGAAATATTGCTTATTAGTGTGTTTGCTAAAGGTATTTGTATATCTGTAACACACTTTTGTCACCTTGAATTCTTGTGGAAAACATAACTTTTCTTGCATGTCTCTAAAGTATCCAACAAAAAAAACATAAACAGAGAAAAGTCTTGATGAAGTAAAGTGAATGGGGCAGTATTTTACAACAGCAAAACAATATCAAAGCATCATTATTATCTTAAAATACTCATACAGAGATTTCTTCACAAGTATGAGCAAGCAGTATATAATGCAGCCCCAATTTACTTGAATTCATCCAAAACTTTCTCCTGTTTTGACTCTCTGATCACCGTGGAGCATGCAAGAAGACACGTTTACACAAGGTGAACTATTGGTTTGCAAATGCTATCTTTTGGGTGAAGTGTTGTTTTAATGTGAAATATTTACACCTACAGTATAGGTGTAATCCATTTAAAATCCTTCTTTTTAAATACATATTACATAAGAAAGATGTGTTTGTATTAACCCAGGTACTAAACACCTGTGTGTGGTTGGATTGCGCATGTGTTTATTCATGATGATATGCCAACACAACGCCAAAAAGGAAGTTTATACACAATCTTTTCAAAGACATCTGGAGTCTGATATAAACGATCTTGAAACCAAACTTCTTCTTCTGCTGCTTCTGTCTAAATCATATGTGTGTGTGCTTAAGCTGTCACCAAAGGAATGACTGATCCTGCACACAGTGAATTCATCAGAGTAACTGTGTCGCCATCTACTGTCTGCAGTCCGAACTTGGGTAGATAGTAAACTTCTCTGTATGATTATTAAAGCCATTTAATTTCCTTATTTTTCATGCAGATGACTTTCTAATAAGCATTTGGACAATTACATGAATACAAAGTTAAAACACACTTACTGAATATTGTTATTGTCGTGATCCAAATACAGTACAAATGACATTGACTTCAAAGAGTATACTTTAAATCCACTTCTAGTTCTGTATTTAATGTTAGCTTGCTTTATAGCTATTCATAATTCAGCTGTAGACTGACCCTTTAGTGCTGTTCATCAATGCAATAAGATCAGTAGGAAAAAAAAAAAAAGTGGCTATGAAGTCACAGCTCTGCAATGGTCTCTGTGGATTTATGAACAATAATCTAAAAATGAACTCTGGGATATTAGCACCAAATCTGAAAAGTGAAATATATAGATTTTATAAATATATTTTCTTATTTGAAAAGACCAAAAATGGACATTATACACTGACTACTAAATTACATTACACAGATTTTCTGAATAGCATTTGCATAGGAATGATCTGAAACTATTCAAGAAGTTTCCACTTATGTTCACTTCTGTCTAAATCCTGCGCTAGATTTCTGTGATGTGTATAAGTAACTTTAGAGCTGCAGCTAAGTATGATTTTCCAGCTCAAAGTACCTCACTTGTCTGTTGAATAAATTATGGGTAATTTGCCAAGATGAAGACAGTTGAGGTCAAATGGTTATATCGCTCCAACAACATTTTTCTTCGTGTTCATAATTTGATTGTGTTTGAAACTAACTTTTTAGTTCCATAGAAAAAGTTTAGTTAGCAGTGAATCAATTCAAAAGAGGTGCTTAGGCAACTAATATATATTTTTTAAAGTCCTAAATTCATTGTATCTAATTGTTCCTTCATAATATTGATAAGTGTTTTTATTAAATGTATCAAAGTGTATGATTTATGTAAGATTTGTTTGTGTTTATACATCATTTCTTAACCAGATCCCTTTTCCCCCTCGTATTCATGTCCTGTAAAACCACTCCATTTAATCTCAATGAGGGAGACAAATGAAAACCCTATGTTATGGTGTTTCAATGAAACCTCTACTTCCAGTGTGATAATCACTGGACCTAATCTACCCAATTTAACATTACCTTAAATCACCTCCAATCCGGAGCTCATCCAAGAAACCAAGCTGGCCGTGTGCTGCAGAGAATTGGTCACATGGGTATTCAGGTGTGCCAACAACCCCGATCCTAAGACAAACAAGACTGTGGAGATTAGAATGACCTCCACCGAAACCAAAATTCTCGTCTCCCTCTGGTAATCAGAAATATTTAATATATAAAGAGTAAATTAAATACATTGAAGCCCCTCAGATACAGTTTGACTGAAGGAAGATGTTCCTGTCCAAACAGCTGAAACACTTTGCAGCAAATTGTCCAAATCCTTATAAAAGAAACTCAGCATCCATCTCTGCCTCCTTCTTTTCTGAGCAGTTTCTCATTTTCGGCATCTGCTGGCTGCCCTCCACCAAAGACCTGCATTATTTTTTAAAGTAAGGGCAAGAGGAGAACATGATTGTTGCTGACTCTGCCCATCTGGGGAAACCACCTGTTTGAGATACCGCTCCTGTGCATCAATGCCTGAACCTGCTGCCACGGCAACCACATTCCCCAATTACAATTACGCTCTTACTGAACACACAAACACATCTGCACACTAGGTTATCTAAGCTATGTCTCAATGTCAGCCACTGATGCATCATTGTCTCTTTGTGTTTGACATTTACTCAAGTACTGTACTTAAGTACACATTTGAGGTACTTGTACTTTAACTGAGTATTTTCATTTCATAGTTATTTATACAGGAAGCAAATGTTGTACTTTTTACTCTACATTTCATTATTTTACAGATTTGTTCTCTAGTTACTTTATAAAATCAGATATTGACACATAATACTTAGGAAACATTTTAAAATTATGATTATTTGCTATAGATTAAACCATTCAACATTATATTTAGGGACTAAAACCACGAGTGAGTTAACAGAAAATGAAGTGGAATTAAGTGAGTACTATTACTCCCAATACTTTGAGTACATTTTCCTCATCGTACGTAAATAATTTTACTTAAGTACCATTCTCAATGCTGTACTTTTACTTGAAATTTAAGATTTTGACAGTACGGTACGGTATTAGTACTTTTACTCTGAATATCTGAATATATTTTCCATAAATGTAACTAACAATGATCGTATTTTTGTGTTATTCCATTTCATTGAGTCCTGTATTTTACATGCACTGTGTCGAGTTTCATCCTTTTGTACTAAGCATGTTATGTTTTGTATGCATAGATAGGTTGACAACCTTTTCTGCAGGTATTTTTGTTAGGATGCATGATGAATTACACAATTTCGACAAACAAATGTGAGAACATGTGATACGTTTGTACAAGAACACAAAGGTTAAAACACAGGCTATTTTCTGTTGAGTACACGCCGTTCTCAGATGTGCTCTGTTTCCACTCTGGAATCGCTGGTGGAGATTGCAGGTGAGGGTCTTGACTTCCTACATTGCTACACACAATGGCACTGGTAGTGTTTGTCACCATGGAAACCATTAGTTTCTTGGCAACATTCCTATCATCTGGGGCCGGCTCAAACCTAATGATGGGATTTCAGCAGTGGGCTGAAAAAGAGGAATGTTTTGCGCGCAAAGTGTCGGCAAAGGGCTTCAGCAGTGTGAAAAACGCACATATGTGAGGGTGGGGGAATAATGATGAGGTACAGAAAACTTTTTCTTCCTTCATAACGACTCTGCGCAGGCTCCTCACAGCTGCTGACAGGTGGCTTTGTGAGAATGGAAAGCAGACATTTAGGCTTCAATCCCGTCATGGGGAAATGAAAAGTGTGAGAGGGCTATGCACCTCAATCTATACATGTCAACCTAAAAAATGTGTGTTATAGTAAAGACCCAAACGGTTTACCAATATTATTCATTCACACACTCATACTGACCTCTGCAACACACAGACTGATTCCTTTTTTTATTACAGATATTTGTATTGGCACTGCGTTTTTAGTAAAAGACATTACACAAATGTACAACCCCCAAAGAAGAAGAAATACAAAATAAAAATACAATAAAGTTCATTTAAAAAAGTGATACCTACTTCAAGCTTACAATTTACATATATATATATATATATATATATATATATATATTAATATACAATGTACTACAAAATGAAAATCTACGTAAATTCTGTATAAACTAATGACCAGGATGTATTATAGTAGGGACACCATACATACATTTCTTCTGATAAAGGTTTAAAATGTTGTTTTGTCATTGTTTGTTTGTTTGTTTGTATTGAAAACATGAGTGGGGATGTAATATAACTTAATGACAACCAATTTACTAATTCTGTTGTTCTATTATATATATATATATATCCTTTTGAAAAAATGTTTTCCCATTAAGTGTTTTTTGGTGCTAATTAATTTCTTGGTGTCATGTTGATATATTGAATGTAATGCTATTATACCCCCACTCAAAAAAACAAAAAAAAGATCATACTTAAATGAATAACATACAGAAATACACATGCACAGATGTTGACATAAACAAAAACATCAATTATTAACAATGATGTAAGTGGACATGTGAAATTGTTAAAAGGTTTAAACATTACGTTACAAAGCTAGTAGATAAGAAGCTACACCACATTCAATCATATCTTGCCTAATAATTGACAATACTAATTCCATTTGTAAGAGACTGCCCAGCCTAAATAGATACGGGCTGATACTCCCAAATACCCCCATATCAATCTATGCAGATATTGTATGCCCTTTAGATTGAATGATTTGTCATCATCATTATTAATATACAATTATTTCTGATTTTCAATCTCTTGATGGAAAGTCCTCTCTCAAAAACATCTCCCTGCTTATTTCTTCCCTGTAGCGCCATCACATTCCCTGAGGGTAAACCAATTTACATTCCTGTTTTGCTCTTCAGATCCATGCCAGTTTCCATGACAACATAGTTTCACTTTCTCATCTTCTCTATCTCCCTCCACTCCGGTTCTCTCGTTCCCCACTGCTCCTTTCTTATGTTCACTTGACCTTCCTCCAATGTATCATTTTCCTCCTCTCCATATACCTGGAATCCAAATTCCTCCTCTCGTTTCCTCACCTAATTGAGCCTATATACCAGCAGAGGAAAATGGGCTAAGATGAAAAAATATTTCAGAGGGAGGTGTCACAGCATATTTTTTCTGCATTTTCATCATGAAATACAAATGCAGCATAGTCTGTCTGTAGGCTGTTTTATTCACATGTAAATATCCCCAGGCTGTTCTATTTGGCAGGAGTGACTCTTTGTTTGGCAATAGGCGTGTCTTTACAATCACAAATAAAAGGGAAAACGAATGAGAAAAAAACAAGGTGCCTCTGTTCAATCATGATCTTCATCCTTTAATTTAGCTATTCAAACAAAGGAAAAAAAGGCTTTTCTGAGCCTTATTCTGATCTGGCATATAATGCACAAGCCTACCCAATGGAATTATTAAAATCTCTATTTAATTACTCAATGATTAAAAATGTCTGATGTCAACAGGTGTGATGGGGCTTCCTCGGCTGATTAATGCCGGCCAGTCCTTGTCTGGAAGGAGAAGGTCGTGGAGACAGTGGTTGGTCTCCTGCACGACTCTCACGTGTGCCTGATCTGCTGCATGTATGCAGGTCAGGGAGTCTCAGCACGTCACCTCTATGGTTTGTAATTATTTCCACTGCTCCATTCCCACCCGTAGCCACTGCAGATTTGTGTTATATTCCACTCCCTTTCTGTATAAATCATTACAGCTCCCTCCTCAATGATTTATGACTTGTAGTTGATGTGTCCTTCCCTGATATTAAACTGGTTGCCTTATAATAAAAAAATGGTTTCTTATTCATCCCTTCAGCAAACAAGATGAAAAAATGAGGGGGGTATAGAAACCTACATTTTAGAGGTGATATAAAAGCAACTGTTGCAGGTCTAATCCTTGCATCATATTGAAAAGAAAAGCATACGAGAGGTGCTCTGTGTCTAAACAATGCTCCATGTTTGCTTGATTTTGGATATCAATTCAGTAAGTGGTTGCAAGCATCGGAAGACATGGATGCCTTATGCTGCTCCTGATATAGCCGTGTAAGTGTCCATAAATCGCTGCAGTCTGCAGTCAGCCTTTCCTATGTAATAATAATCAGCATGAAACATGACTTACTCCCATCTTAAGTTTAAAACAAAGCCAGTGTTTTTACAAAAAAAAAGCCTACACCATAAGTTAACTTGAAGGTATGTTGTTACTTTCACAACCCATACCACCAGAGGGAGTATACAGCTGAAAAAGGAGCAGGTTTAGCAGTGCAACAACTGAATCTTCACTCTGTAACTTTCCAATGGTTCCCCCTAAACCTGAAGCACCTACGTTAAGAGTTTCTGATTTACTTTGGATTTAAAAACTATGCTACTGGTGCAAATTTGGAATGTGATGTGATCTGTTGAGATGGAAAGGATGATTTGCTGGATCAGATATGTCTCATGAAGTTCAAATAACTCACTTATTGAATCCCCCAAATACATTTTGTTTTCAGGGTGTTGACAAATCATCCTCCAAATGTATTTATATATAATACATATTATAAATAATCATATTTTGAAGGGATTGACATTGATATTCATTTTACCAAAATGCAAATGAGCTTCCCAGCAGCCAGCACAGTAGTCCAGCATGACAGATCAGTCTCCTACAGTGACATACGGATGCCCGTGTGGCCACACTAATTATTGTCAGCGGCTGGGAGTGATATGGACTCGCAGAGAAATGCAACGTCCTGCCCTTCTACATCTTGAATAGTGGGAGTCATGAACCGCTGCAAGGTGACGCGTCCCCTGATTTCAACCGAAACTTCAACCTAGACAAGCCGTGTTGTTTATCACCGTGTTAACCTCCCGTCAAACGGCAACAGCTCTTATCAAAGACCGGGACAGGGACCATCTTGCGCAGTGTTACGGCGGACAGAGCAAGCGGTGGCGGCGGCGGTGGTCACTCCGGGGAATGTCGACTGGCCGTCAGTCTTGACATCGGCCTCTTCTGATCTCACACGCCAGGTACAGTACTCAGCATTTCATTACACTGTCACTGCCTTAGTATGCTAGCTGTTCGTTAATTTCACAGCTGTCCTCTTTACGTTTGGACTCGACGAACTTTCTCCTCTTTTTTATGAAGTCTTCGGCTCGCTAGCAAGCCAATAACAAAGTTCAAATCCCGTTAGCTAGCGTTGGTTCGCCTGCAGATGTGTGCTACGGCGACGTCAGTTTACAAGCAAGTAGCCTAGCGAAGACATGAATTAGCATGCTAAGTTAGCCCGTGGACCAGGCTGGCGCAGCAAGTCCCCACTCATGAGCGCCGGGGTTCACTTCAGGGGCATGTGTCCTTAAATTCTCCTAACGAGGATGGGGTGCTTGCAACTGTACGATCAGATACGAACATGTGAATCCATATATGTGTGTTAAATAGCACTATTAGCTTGTCAGGAGGCTAATCTGAAAGATGCAGCAAAAGCAGCATCTGTATGGTTTTGTGCTAAGCAGCTAAATGGTGTTCAGTGAGGGGACAGACTGCGTAACGATAGCGTTACCTGTCACTTCAACACAGACTCTGCTTGGGCATGTGGAGACCAGCAACATGCTGTTAATACTGCCGCTGCCTTACACTATACTTCTGTGAAACTGTTGTTGTAGTCAGCGCTATCTTCATTTAGACAAATATATCCAAATATGTTATTTTAATGGGCATTTCCTGCCCCGGTGTGATTCAGAAACACACATTGAAGCATGCTGTGCAGCTGGACGTCAAGCTATGCCTGACGACTAAAACGCTATGCTGGTTAAATTTAATCATGATAAATGCATATGTTTTAATAGCCTTTGCCTTTATTATAGTTGTATTGATTATAATTATATAGCTAAATTCTGTTATATAGCCTGTGAAAGGTTTTTTATATCACACCCATTTTTTTCTTGCGTGTCAGTGCAGTAACCTTATGAGAACCCATGACCCTGCTCAGTTCAGCCTGTTGAATATATTGTGATAATGCTCCCCTTGAACCTGTTCTCAGAGAGAGATACTACAGGTTTCCTCTTCAGCTACTCAGCCTATCTGTGTGTGTGTGTGTGTGTGTGTGTGTGTGTGTGTGTGTGTGTGTGTGTGTGTGTGTGTGTGTGTGTGTGTGTGTGTGTGTGTGAGAGAGAGCACACAAACGCTTCAATGCTGTTTGTGTATCTACAATATCCTGGTGAGCTATATATAGCACCTAACAGAGTTTGCAACTTGATCCGAATTGTCTTTCAGGGCTACAGTACTCTGTGCAATGCTTTCTACTAGACGTGAGATATCTCTGGGATCATAGCATCTTTATCGATTTTTAAGTATGATCTACCTGGACGCCTTCATGCAAGTTTTATTTTGTCTTTCTACTGTATGTGTTTTCCCTTACGAATCCCTTGAAATAAGCTATTACGGGATATTAATATAATACTTTAACAGGATCTAATAGACCACAATTTTCTATTACGTCAATACGTAACTTAGTTCAATAAAAACTGATATTTTATTAATCAATTGTGTACACTTCTTTATATTTAGCTTGGCTAAAACTGGTGATGAACAGTTGTTATTTAAGCAGTCCTCTTATAACAACATGAAGGCTAATGTTTCTGTAATTGTACAGTAGGGCAGAAATTAAGCCTGCGTGTTGATTGACATATCCAATGTGTGAATGAACAGTCTATTTCTTGGCTCGTTGTGTTTGAGCTAGAGTTGATTATGAATGAATAATCATGTGACAGCCACTACATGTCCACTACACAGCCTGCCCCAGTGCGAGCGGAGACAGATTTGGTGCGCTGCTGACAAAGTGTTTCTTATCTGGCTAGGTGATCTGAGAACTTTGGGGTGAGTTACAGGGAGCACTGCTAAGGTGAGCTATGAAAGAATAATGTGATATTGAGAACGTTTCCACACGACAGAATACACTTAGACACTTAACTGCAAGGCCCCAGTCTCATCCCTCACTAGAAAGCATTTAGGGGAAACATTTCTATGCATTATTGTTTAATGTCCCAGTGTCAGTGCATTTCCCTGTGCTTATCTTTTGCATATTTTTGCATGCAGTCTTGTAGACAAATGTTTTCTGTCCACTCTTCCACATTTCAAATGACATTGGTGTATTCAGGGGCTTTAACATTCGTTTGTTCGGTGAGGTGAGAACAATGCCATTTGAACTTGTGTGCATACCAAATAACCACACTTAGACCTGGTCAGCACGCAGGTCCCTTTACAAGCAAACTGCAGTGCTGCTTGCTAGAAGTGAGAATGTAATGTGACCCCGAAGACAAGAATTAACCCTCGGATACTGTACACTGTTTCATGGGTGTAAGAGGACATGTGTTCACCTCTGTTTGTCAGCACTTACTTATGCCTGGAAAGCTTTATGTAACATATTGAGTCACAACGGATGCTTATATTAAGATCATTTGAACACAAGATAATAAGTCTTAAATTGTATGCGAAATTATATCCAAAAATATTAGAAACTTGTACTTCTGTGCGACTTTTGTTTACACATTTGAATTGAAACTTGTATGTTAAGTTAGATGACTCAAACAGAGAAACGCATCGAAGTAAACTTTTCCACATACAAAACCCCTTAGGTGTGATCACATGCTTGTTAACCCATCGAGCCCACGTTACTGCTTTCCCATGAGGCCTCAGGTGTGATTAGATCAAACATATCATCAAAGGTTATTTTTTACAATATTACAGTGGGTGAACTGGGCTAGCTAAGTGTGCTCTGTGAAAGACATATTTGTGGGAACTGAGAGTTGGTGTCACATTTTTCATATTTGAGATAAAACATAAACAGTCTTGGTGAGGAGATAGGGAGTCTCATGAGCTAGCATTTTACCCCATACATGAGAAAATACTGAATCTCTGATAGCCTCTGATGCTTTTATGCATTTATCGCTAAGACTGATCAAGTCAAAGCTGCATTACAGTCAAGTCTGTATTAAATGATTGTGCAATACTTATGAAAGTATGTATGAAACTGTCTACCAGTTTCTTAATGTTTTGGTTTTCTTTTTGCCGCAGTATAACGGAAATGTGCGGTAAAAGATAACATTATTGGATATTGCGATATCAATATAAATGAGTTATAAAGTGTACTGAGTTCTACCTTTCTTCTAAAAAAATAACAGCAGATCATTTTTTGGTTATTATTGAAGAATTTGAACATTGAACCAAGCTGGCACCAAAAAGGAAAGAATGGTAGTTTGTGATATTATCTTTCAACACACATCTTTCGCAATGTGTGCATCATGCAATATGGGATCGCTATGACAATAAAAACACAATATATTGGGCAACCCTCTTGAAACCTTTACCAAAACAAACAAATATCTCATTGCCATTCGTATTGCCCTTAGCAGCTTTAATGCTTGTAACTAAGGAACTGAAACACTCTGTAGATGTTGTTCAGTCACTTCCTTGTATGAGAATGTTGAACTCTTACCAGGTTGACTTGCTTTGAAAAGCACATGTTATTATATCTTTGGGTTGGTTTATCTTATGCTTTTTGGGGTTTTCTCTTTCCTGTAGTCTGTTACATAGGTCTTAATGAATGACTTGTAAATGGTCTTCTAAGGCTACAATCCCAACGTTTCTCTCCCACACACTCCCCACCTGCCTGAAAGCCTTGATTGGAATCTTTTGTTTACTTCTGAAACATAATGACATCACTGCGTAAACCTGGCTACCTAGCGCGCCAACACATTGTACGTGATAGGCTAACGGGCGGGACATCTCTTAGTGGTTCTCAACAGAGCTGGCCAGCTCACCAATCAGAGCACACTGGGATCTGGTTTCAGACAGAGGGTGAAAAGAGGTGCTTCAAAATAGAGAGTATGAGAAAAATAGATTTTTTTGAACATTAAAGCATGGAGACATGTCACAGTAGAGACACAAAATACAAATATGAAACTGAGAATTAGCATTTAACGGTGGATACCATTATTACCCTTAAGCAGTTTGTATTAAGCAGTTTGTATTAAAATTATTACATACAAATCCTCATCAAACTCTGACTGGGATTCTACATCCGTGTGCTGCCCCTTTCACCACCTTTTATTTTCTTAAGCTTTCCTGTCCTATGGTTTAAAAATCAGACCATTACCTCAACTTGACATCAAACATGAAATATTCTAAAACTCACTAAATTTTATAACCAACATAAAACGTTTTAACAAATGTACACCACTTTCCAATTATAGTTGATTACCTTACAACGTGACTGTAAGGACACACTGCACCACAACCAGCAAAGGCCCAACATGTGCTAAAACTCTGACTTTCTGGAGGTCATTTGCATTGCAATAATTACAAGTATACTTTGACTCTTTTTCTTTGGCTTCCTTTCATCTCTGCTCCATCTCAAATATCTCCAAGCATTAGGGCTACCCTCGACTAAAGATTTTTCGACTAAAGATTTTTCTAGTCGACTAATAGTCGTCAATTCAGGTGATTAGTCGACTAATCGCCTCACATATATTATATATTATGATAAAATGGTTTCAGTTTCAAAGGCTGATAAAGAACGTTATTAACAGCATGGTACGTTGTGCTTCACATGAAATATAAAATACAATTGTAAAAATTAACCGTTGAAATATAAATTGAATTGTAGACGTAGAAAGCGCATGAGTCACAGCGCACCGCACGGACGGAGCAGTCCGCCCGGCAACGGTACAAACAGGAGAAGCTCCGGTAAGGATTCTTAATGTGTGTGTGAACAAACACCACACACTGAGCATTGAGTTCTAGTTTCTATAATTCATATCTGAATATAACAACCCAATAAATACTACACCGGAAATAGATACAGCGACAAATATGCTCGACGGCAAAAATCCCTCCGCACATTACGCCCTGGTCATGAAATGAAAGCTTGAATTGATCGTTTCCTGAGCTCAGAATGATTATATATTATAGGTTTACATATGTTGATACACTGCTAGGCTACTGTCTGACACACTGCTGCTGTTTTTCTCCGAGTCTGAGAAAGGAACACACGTTGTGGGGGATAATAAAGCTCTGTGTTTTGTTATGATGGCGTGGATATGGAGGCAACTTTTTTCCAGCGTAGTTTGCATGTCACCTTTTGGGGCTCGTCCCCTACATGCTCTGAAGGATCGCACACTTTGGATATCCTGCCCGACAAAATAACTGAAGGGCCAGGCACAGCTCTGAATGAAGTCTGAGGGGGTTTCCGGCAGACGCATCATAGCACATGCAGTGCGCAGATGGACCTTTTATTTTTCCACCGACTAACGATTAGTCGACTAATCAGGAACAGCCCTACCCAGCATGCATGGTTGCTTCAGATCCGGACACTTACAATTCTTCTTTTATCTTCACCACTTTTTATTCAGTTATAACTCATAGTAGGGTCTTTTTAAGCCAATGTTGATGTTTCTCATCCAATTTTTTTAAATGTTCAGGAAAGTTATTTCAGTTATGGTCAGATCACGTTTAGGCTCACATGTTGGTCTCTGTTCACAATTAGTTGAGTGTTGTTTTGGGAAGAGGATGTTGTATACAACCCATAACCCGCTCCGTTGAGGAAACAACACTTATTCTTTTAAATCTTTTTTGCCAAATCTGAAAAAGAATCTGTTGGAAACATTTTATTTCCCCAAGCCAACATATTGTGTGGCGGAGGAGTGCATTCCTACACACATTTTAATGATGATGAAGTTTGGCCTCAGGGAAAGACCAAGACATTGTACTTGATTTCACGGACTTGGCGTCCTCTCTTGAGCAGACTGGTAGGTGTGTGTTCATTTTGACAGCGAGTGGCTTCTGTCCATCAGCCCACTGCTTCTGTGCCGTAATATCTGCTTTCTGTCTGTTCTGAGGCTGCGGTTTGCTCTTTTTCCTTGCTCTAGTTGGCTTTTTTCCCAGAATGTGTTGGAAAGGATACAACCCTTGACCCTCTGTACAAAATGAGCCCAGTACTTCCCTGTCCCGGAGCTGAGGCGAAACCATGTACTAGGTGCCTAGAGTCTTCTTACCACTCAATGTCCAGCCTATCAAGGAAGTCTTTATTGGTGTTTGTCTGGAAAAGCTAACAAATCCTGTGTAAATGAGCCACACTTTCATGCCTTCTCTACTTCAGCCAGTCCTGAAGACAGTTACAAACCTTCAATATCCACCCAGATGATGGCATATAAAAATCTGAGGTTATTTCTTGGTTTTGTTGCGTTTCTGAATTTTTAGTAATGTTCTTTTCTTGGTATGATAAAAGAAGGTACATCTGAGGTCATCTCTTTTGTCATGACTGTTCAGCGAGGCCTGTTACATCAAAAGACAGCGATGCTTTGAGATCTTTACAAATGTCACACTTTTCCTTTTTTCCCCTGCAGCCTTTCCTCTGTTGCAGGCCCTTCTCTCTGCACGGTGCCTTCTGGTTAGCCTATATTTACTCAGCCCTGTGACATGTTTTGTTGCCATAGCAACCTGCCACAACCCCCCTCCCCCCCTAGTGTGCTGGCTGTCACCTGTGCACTGTCCCACAATGCACTGCAGTCCAACAAGTACTGTGAGACTGATAATAGCGAGTGCAGAGAGGAATATGATGATCGCAGGCTTGTAAATAGTTTGTGGATTAACTCTCTTTCATTAAAGGTTTAACATGAAAGGTCACGACTGAACAGTTTCAGAAGTTCATTTAGATGGATGTTGACCTAAAGTAACCCCTTGTTATGCTCGTAGACTGATACATTCCTACAGCACCAGGCTGCTGAAAAACAAAGTGCATGTTGGGAGACGAGGACAAGCGTGCGATTGAAGGAACAGGGAGGGGAAAAAAGTTACAGCAAGAACTGTAAAAAGTGAGAAATAGATATAGCTATAGAGTCGAATGCGGTTAATTATCTATTGAACTGGTTTTCCCTGCTTGTTAAACCCTTAACAGCGCTACACTGCTCTGCCCAAAAAATGCAAAATATGCAGTACTGCAGTTTTTTTTGTCTTCTGCAAGCCTTTTGAAGAAGTTCCAGTCGGGTCCTCTCCTTGCTTACATTCTCTGACAGCGTACACACATAGTTTTCTCTCTACTGTACTTCAATATTCAGACTTTAGAAACTTCTGCCTCTGTGTTAGAGATATTCTTTTCAACATCCGGTCATTTCTTTAAGTTGGTGACTAGTCTCCGTATTTAATGATCTGCACTTATCATATAAAGTGATACTGTAGTCTCATAGCATCAAACCCATGAAGGAAATAATGATTTTGCCCCTTTGTTTTTAGCTAACAGAAGCATGCACAATCTGCATTCATCACACAGAGTCTGAAGGTTGTAAATGATTGACCGCTGGCACTAGGGATGTGACTTTCAGTCCAAAACACTATTCGAAATTCGCTAGACAACATTCGAATTTTATTCGAAAATCGAGCCCCCCCCCCCCCCCCCCCCCCCCCCCAAAAAAAAAAAAAAACACACACACGCGCGTTCACGTGCGACATCCCCCTCCTTCAACCACCACACACGACAGAAAGAGTAGACTTAACCAAACAGTTTACTGAATCAACAAAAACATTACAGAACGGTAAAATGGGCATATTCCCTGAGCATTTATCTCAGCTACAGCATGACAACAAACAAACAAACAGTTTTATAATTGCAACCGCTGCGCTGTTTTTCATTTAACTGCCTGTTTGGCGGAACCGGGTGAAACAGTTTCAGCAACGAGATCGAATGGATTTAACAGAAATAGCAAAGTAATAGAATAGTAATAAAATAGCGAAAACCTATTGCATATTTTTATTCAGAAAAATCAACATGTCAACGTGTTCGGGGTGGAGACGTGTGCGCAGCCTATTAACTATTAAGCCGGCAGCGGAGAACACGCGCTCCGACGGCACGGACGTTGCAGGCACACACAAATAGGCGCTCGCCAACTTTGCCAGGCGGGGGTATCTTTTTTGATTTGCTTTCCACCATGTCAGTGGGTCAGTGTGGAGCGGTGGGCACACATCCTGGCAGTACTGAGTCAGTTCAGTGGTGTATGTTGCCCCCTCTGCACTGTACTCCTCTCCAAATAGGACCGCGATTGCCGCTGCAGATAAGCAATCCTTTCGGGGATGTTTTGGCTCGGAGGGCCCTTCATCACATTCCGCTGCCTCTTCGGTCTCTTGGTCATCGGCCATGGACAGGAGGGTTCTCACTAGGGATGTGACTTTCAGTCCAAAACACTATTCGAAATTCGCTAGACAACATTCGAATTTTATTCGAAAATCGAGCCCCCCCCCCCCCCCCCCCCCCCCCAAAAAAAAAAAAAACACACACACGCGCGTTCACGTGCGACATCCCCCTCCTTCAACCACCACACACGACAGAAAGAGTAGACTTAACCAAACAGTTTACTGAATCAACAAAAACATTACAGAACGGTAAAATGGGCATATTCCCTGAGCATTTATCTCAGCTACAGCATGACAACAAACAAACAAACAGTTTTATAATTGCAACCGCTGCGCTGTTTTTCATTTAACTGCCTGTTTGGCGGAACCGGGTGAAACAGTTTCAGCAACGAGATCGAATGGATTTAACAGAAATAGCAAAGTAATAGAATAGTAATAAAATAGCGAAAACCTATTGCATATTTTTATTCAGAAAAATCAACATGTCAACGTGTTCGGGGTGGAGACGTGTGCGCAGCCTATTAACTATTAAGCCGGCAGCGGAGAACACGCGCTCCGACGGCACGGACGTTGCAGGCACACACAAATAGGCGCTCGCCAACTTTGCCAGGCGGGGGTATCTTTTTTGATTTGCTTTCCACCATGTCAGTGGGTCAGTGTGGAGCGGTGGGCACACATCCTGGCAGTACTGAGTCAGTTCAGTGGTGTATGTTGCCCCCTCTGCACTGTACTCCTCTCCAAATAGGACCGCGATTGCCGCTGCAGATAAGCAATCCTTTCGGGGATGTTTTGGCTCGGAGGGCCCTTCATCACATTCCGCTGCCTCTTCGGTCTCTTGGTCATCGGCCATGGACAGGAGGGTTCTCACCTCGGCCTGAACTGTGTCACGCACCTCATCAGTTGTGAACCTCAGGTGTTTGTGCCTGGGATCTAAAAATGAGGCAATGTAGGCGACTTTTCGTGCGCTGCTGGTATCCGCAGGTGCAAGCCGCGCTTTCAATGAGGTCGCCACATTTTTTTTGAAATTTGTGACTTTGTTGGACTCCTCTGGGACTTCCTTGAGATGCTTAGACAGAAGATTTGCAACCACCGGGTAAATCATGGATAGAGAGACATTTGACTCTCCGCACAAGGCGGTAGTGGCGCATTTCAGGGAGTGCAGCACTGGCATCAGTTCCTCCATCACAGTCCAGCTATCATCGGCCAGTTCCAGTGTGCGCGCGTCTGGTAGCTTAGTGACAGTCCTGTCCGACAAGACAGCGCACACAGCCCATCTCTGCTCTAGCAAGCGTTCGAACATGTCATATATTGAATTCCATCGGGTACGGCAGCTTTGCACTAACTTGTGGCCAGGGACGTTTTGGAGCTGTTGCTTTTGCTTCAGTGCTTCTGTTGCCACCGTGCTATGGTGAAAGTGAGATACAAGGCGATTGGCAGCTTTAACGACGTGGTTTATGTTTTGCAATTTGAACCCGTCATTTGTAGCGAGTTGAAGGGTGTGCGCAAAACAAGGCTGCGAGTCCCATCCCAGCCCAGCCTGGGAATTGGCGAGAACAATGTTACTGGCATTGTCGTGTACACAGGCAGTGACTTTTCCAGTGAGACCCCAGTGATCCCTCGCATTAGACAGGACATTTGCCAGATTATCAGCCGTATGCCGCTCAGGCATGGCTTTGGTCTGCAGAACAGCGCTCCGCATCTCCCATTCAAGCATGTAATGACAGGTGACTGTGACATATGATTCAGTGGTCAGTGCCGTCCACGAATCTGTGGTTAGGGACACTTTATCGGCATTCTCTAAATCATTGCGTAGGATGCTTGCATTTTCAATGTGAAGTTTTTCGAGTCTGCTAGTGATTGTTTTCCGACATGGAACTTTGTATTCAGGCTCAACAAAGTTCATCAACTCTCGAAACCCCTCTCCTTCCACAAAGCTTATAGGCAGCATATCTTTTGCTACCATCTTCGCGAGAAGCGCCGTTAGCTGTTCAGCACGCCTAGCATTCATCTTAGTAGACCTCACCATGAACGCGGCAACTGACTGCTGCTGTCCCGAAGTCACTTCTACGGGGTGTCTCGCTTTCAGGTGGTTGTGCATGGTAGTGGTTGATTTATGGTATGCCAGCTTTACCTGGCAGAGATTGCATTGAACTTCATTTTCGCTGATCAAAGTAAAGGAGGACCATACAGAACTTTTACTAGCTCGCTGCATTGTTGTAGCCTGAGCAATCGCACGTTTCAAATTCTTCTTCTGTTATTTTTTGTTTACTGTTATTGTTTCGCCTACTGTACTCTACTCCTACTGTAGCGGCATCTTCTGGCAGAATTTGCATATGTCAGCTTAAATATCGTTTAGGGACTAGGAAACCTCTTCATTCTTTTTTTTACCACATGAAACGTAATTAGGTTCGGACGTATATTTCTATGTAAACAATGCGACATTCTTTCCCAGTGAAACGCAATAGGCCTACTAGTCAATGCGGCAATACAATAAAAAAGAATTAAAAAAAAAAAAAAAAAAAAAATCAATGCGGCATTCGAAATGAGTATTCTTTATTCGAACGTGTCACGAATATTCGACTATTCGAAAATCGTGTCCCAACCCTAGTTCTCACCTCGGCCTGAACTGTGTCACGCACCTCATCAGTTGTGAACCTCAGGTGTTTGTGCCTGGGATCTAAAAATGAGGCAATGTAGGCGACTTTTCGTGCGCTGCTGGTATCCGCAGGTGCAAGCCGCGCTTTCAATGAGGTCGCCACATTTTTTTTGAAATTTGTGACTTTGTTGGACTCCTCTGGGACTTCCTTGAGATGCTTAGACAGAAGATTTGCAACCACCGGGTAAATCATGGATAGAGAGACATTTGACTCTCCGCACAAGGCGGTAGTGGCGCATTTCAGGGAGTGCAGCACTGGCATCAGTTCCTCCATCACAGTCCAGCTATCATCGGCCAGTTCCAGTGTGCGCGCGTCTGGTAGCTTAGTGACAGTCCTGTCCGACAAGACAGCGCACACAGCCCATCTCTGCTCTAGCAAGCGTTCGAACATGTCATATATTGAATTCCATCGGGTACGGCAGCTTTGCACTAACTTGTGGCCAGGGACGTTTTGGAGCTGTTGCTTTTGCTTCAGTGCTTCTGTTGCCACCGTGCTATGGTGAAAGTGAGATACAAGGCGATTGGCAGCTTTAACGACGTGGTTTATGTTTTGCAATTTGAACCCGTCATTTGTAGCGAGTTGAAGGGTGTGCGCAAAACAAGGCTGCGAGTCCCATCCCAGCCCAGCCTGGGAATTGGCGAGAACAATGTTACTGGCATTGTCGTGTACACAGGCAGTGACTTTTCCAGTGAGACCCCAGTGATCCCTCGCATTAGACAGGACATTTGCCAGATTATCAGCCGTATGCCGCTCAGGCATGGCTTTGGTCTGCAGAACAGCGCTCCGCATCTCCCATTCAAGCATGTAATGACAGGTGACTGTGACATATGATTCAGTGGTCAGTGCCGTCCACGAATCTGTGGTTAGGGACACTTTATCGGCATTCTCTAAATCATTGCGTAGGATGCTTGCATTTTCAATGTGAAGTTTTTCGAGTCTGCTAGTGATTGTTTTCCGACATGGAACTTTGTATTCAGGCTCAACAAAGTTCATCAACTCTCGAAACCCCTCTCCTTCCACAAAGCTTATAGGCAGCATATCTTTTGCTACCATCTTCGCGAGAAGCGCCGTTAGCTGTTCAGCACGCCTAGCATTCATCTTAGTAGACCTCACCATGAACGCGGCAACTGACTGCTGCTGTCCCGAAGTCACTTCTACGGGGTGTCTCGCTTTCAGGTGGTTGTGCATGGTAGTGGTTGATTTATGGTATGCCAGCTTTACCTGGCAGAGATTGCATTGAACTTCATTTTCGCTGATCAAAGTAAAGGAGGACCATACAGAACTTTTACTAGCTCGCTGCATTGTTGTAGCCTGAGCAATCGCACGTTTCAAATTCTTCTTCTGTTATTTTTTGTTTACTGTTATTGTTTCGCCTACTGTACTCTACTCCTACTGTAGCGGCATCTTCTGGCAGAATTTGCATATGTCAGCTTAAATATCGTTTAGGGACTAGGAAACCTCTTCATTCTTTTTTTTACCACATGAAACGTAATTAGGTTCGGACGTATATTTCTATGTAAACAATGCGACATTCTTTCCCAGTGAAACGCAATAGGCCTACTAGTCAATGCGGCAATACAATAAAAAAGAATTAAAAAAAAAAAAAAAAAAAAATCAATGCGGCATTCGAAATGAGTATTCTTTATTCGAACGTGTCACGAATATTCGACTATTCGAAAATCGTGTCCCAACCCTAGCTGGCACCAATAATCACTCAAAATGTTCTGATGGCTTCCACTTGGAAGCCGTTACAGACTATTGGTGTCAGTTGATTTTCCATGAGTGAAAGTTGGCAGCGGCCTGCTGGCTGATTCAACATCTTAAAACCTCGCAGAGCTCGCTGTCAGCGTCCTTGTAGATTTTTCTAAAGTCGCATGGCTTGCAAATCCGCCGGGCTCTTACAATAGAACGCTAGCTGACAGAACCATTTTGTGTTCTTCCTCTCATAAATGTAGTGCAGCAACTTTAGCAGCTTGAAGAGGAGCTTGAAGTTTATAAGCTGACTCTTTTTTTCTATATTCAGACAATTTCTCACTTAGTTTTTCTTTGTTCTGTGTGTTTTGTTGTTTGTTTTGTTTCTGCAGAGAAACAAAGTCTTTTTCTCAGTTTTAATCCTGTTCTTGAGCTATATTAGCCTAGATCAAGAATTGTGGGTTCTATTGGTTGATATATGTGTAGCAGCAAAACCAGTGCCTAAAATGAATGGTAATATTCAGTAGTCAGTCTTGAGAAATGACACCATTTGTTGCTGTTACCTCTTATTTTAATGCTATATCTCCCACGTTATCACAGTGCATCTCAACCAAACTGTAATTGCGCTTTCACTTGGTACATTTGAACATTTGTAGCGGTCCACTAAAGGTTAATTGACTTATTAAAGAAGCTATGCAGCAGAAGCTGACACTGAAATAAACAGCATGTCTGACTTGGTGGTATGCGGTGATAAGGGTGACTTTTTTAGGCTTGTTTAAAACCTTTGTGTGGACATGAAGGGAGCCATTACATCCACCACAAACCCACATTACACAGTTTTAACATAAAAGCAGGTGAGGAAAAACCCCCTCAGAGGTGTGTTGTGTGCTCTTTTTAACATGTTGTGTAAACCAGAGCTGTATACTGATACTCAGCACCTGAGTAAAGGAGTTGAAATATTTTGTGGCACGCACAACAACTCTGTTAATGAACGCACAACAACTCTGTTAATGAACGCACAACAGCTCTGTTAATGAACGCACAACAACTCTGATAATGAATATTGTCCCGAAAAAATTGTCTCATGTTCCGAAAAGTCTCATTTATTTTCAGTAGTTTCTATGTCATGTAAACCTAATTACTCTAAATCAATGCAGCATTGTATATCTACACTGGACAAGTAGGAAACAACTCTTGATTTTAGAATATATCATATAAACATTTAAATAAAATTGTCAATGTCATGTGTCCCAGTGACTTCAATCAATTCAGCATTGTGTTTCTACATTGGAGAAATAGGACACTCTTCTTGTTATTGGATTTCAATCCAACTTCTGTTTTGTATGAATATTTAAAATGAGAATCCTGCAATTTCTTGTAGAAAAATCTCAATTTGTATCTATTCATTGCATTCTAAAAATGTTTTATTATGATAGAGTTTCATTTTAACATCACATAGTTACATAGTTACACTTATCAATCATGTGATTGGCCTTTGGGCATAATATATAAAACAATGCTTTGAACATATAATAGTGTTTTAATATCTATGTTTTGGGGCCTGTACGGATGCGTTCAGGGTGGCCGATCCGGAATACTATACTTTGGTTCTAAACATGTTTTTCTGAATGACAGCATGTAGGGCATGGCGATATGGAGAAAATCACAATCTTTTTTACCAAAAACCTTGATATCGCTATTGTTAAAATATTGTAGGGTTTATCATTTCACCAAATATACGCAGTAACATGTTTGATGAATAATCATCAGTAAAGTGGATGTAATAACTAAGCTTAAACAGTCTTGTAATTTCAGCAAATGACACTATAACCCTTAACTGAAATGGGTCCCTTTTTTTAAAACCAGGAAAAGACAACAGCTGTACCATAATGTGGTGTCTGAAATCCAAGGCGATATCTCGTATCATATCATGATATTGATTTAATATTGATGTGTTTCCTGGCCTTACCGGCATGTTTTTGTTACTGGAAGACAGTTGCGCAACACCGCAAACTCACAACGAGTCATGGTCAAATGGTCCAGAGCATGGTTCATTTCATTCAGGAACATGACAGTGTCTATAAAGTTATAATTTCAAGTTAGTGTGGAAACACCAGGGCTTTGTTTGCTCTGGTAACGCCTTGTTTTGGCAGGCTGCAGAAACTGCTATCAAAGAAAGAACTATATCGTTGAAAACTAGAGGACTTGGTTGACTCTGCAAGGACACTTTTTATCTGCAAAATAGTCCTTCATGTTGTGTTATCCGTGGCCTTTTCCCAATTTACAAAACAAAGTGGTCAAGTACATCTAACTTATTTTCCTTCTCTCGGGCTATTGGTATGGCGCCATGTGCAAATGCAGTTTGTTAACGAGCTGACGGCAACAAACATCTCAACTGTGTTCCTTCGCAACTGTGTGCCGCAGAGTCATCCACATTATTCATTCAGCAGTACTTTGGTCTCAGTGTTTACTGGTGTGTCGACCCGCCGAGCAGTACTGTGGCATCTGTGTTTTTGGACCTGGCTTCGTATTTTGTTCTCGCTGTTGGTCCCCCCCACTTCCCTGGGCTCTCTGGGGTCTATTAATACCAGCTTGCTCTAAAAATACAGAGTACTGTGTGACCCACTGGGACTAAACAGGAGCTCGACCTCTTACCGTAGGCTCACTGACACACAGCGGCTATACATTCTGACCTGTGTTATAGCGGCTGCCATGTTTTCCTGGTATTCACACTGAAACCTGGAAATCAAATCACCCACTAACTTACTTTAAATTCCTGGATAGTCATTTAAAAAAACAAAAAGTCCGCGTTAAACACGTACATTTTGACAAGATAGTGAATCAAACCTTCAAGCCTAGCAGAGAAGTTTGTTTCTGTTGATGTTAAAGGATTGTAGCAGTGTTTGTTTGCCTGGTTTTGTGTGGATATAATCATCATGGCCATGAATGACTTGGCTCTATACGTAAAGACCATGTGCTATGGATTTTAAACATCATTCAATTATTCCCCTTATTTGTTTGGGGCAGTGATTGGATGCAACTGGACAAAATCCAACTGTTAAATTTAATTTTATTCCCAAACAACTTGTGAAAATGTCAAATGTCGAAAGGGAAAGGAGAACATCTTATGCAGCAACTCATTTGTTGATTGGATAACGGCTACCCTTTGCGTTAACGTATGCCCTGCTGATCTCTGCTTGTTAGACTGGGAAGTATTAAATACTTGATAAGTTTCTCACATAGTTTAAGAATCAGGGCATGAACATAATAATTCCAGGGCTCTTAGTTTTGTTTCCAGTTATTCTGCTGGCTCCTCGTCTCATGGACACACGCTGACTTGTTGATCTAGAAGAATTCCTCCACGTCATCAAGAGGTGTCAGTTGGACTGGACAGTGAGAATATGCACGTCAGGAACATTGGCAGTAATAAATTGTCATGAAAACACTTACTGTGGCATGCATGATGCTTCCGTTGTAGTAAGGCTATAAGTGTTTTGCTGCCTATTTGATAGTGATTGATTAAATATCTCGGGGTTTGTAAATATTCCATTCACTCGTGGTGTCTTGCTATAAATTGTAATAAGCTAGTAACTATTTTCTCACAAGGCTGCTTCATGTAAAACTCCTGCGCAATACAGACACCTATCGAGCATACAGAGGTCACTTCATAGGGCCTGAAAAACCCATTTTATTCAGAAGATATTTTATCTGACATGAGCTCTAATTTTTGAAGCCAAAGTTAGAGCAGTTTGTTTATTTCATTTGATAGATTCCTGTATTTGTTTTTTCATTTCGAGCAAATTGGCTTGACATTTTAAAACTTGAAGAATGTATTTAGTTAAGTAAATATTAAAAGCATTTGATTGTGATTTCATGGCTCCAAAATGGCCATCAAGTTCATTCGATTAAAGCCTGTGTGTTAATCTAGACAGTCTTAAATAGGACTGAGTTAGTGGCAAGTTATGCTTGAGTGGAACCATTAACCTGTTTATTTTGTTTGTATTATTTCTAAACTATTTTTGAATTACTATATTAGGCTTTGTCCCCTTGAGACAATATTTCTCCAGATGCTACTTTGGGCGTTCTATGGGATATCCGTGTTTACTATTGGGTGCACATATGCCTTTGTATAATGCCATGCAAAAACAGCCGCAGTTGTCAATTAATGTACCATCCATCATGTAAAAGGGTTTATTACAGTTGTATTTTAAGAGACACATATACAGCTCTGGAAAAAATTAAGAGACCACATGTTTCTTAAATCTTTATCTCTACATGTATGGCAGCCATTCCAGTGTCTGTTGAATTCCAACACAGAGGAAAATTGTCAGTAGTTTATAGAATACAATAAAAATAAATCATTGAAGTCAAAGACATATATAAATAATAAAACAAGAGAAAATGATAATGCTGAAGTGGTCTCTTAACTTTTTCCGCGGCTTTATATATATTAGAGGATGGCTGTTAAACTTAAATACATCTGATCAATTGTATTTATGATTCTTCTCCTTCTTGTTCAAACTGGCTTTGGCGAAAATGTTGGAATGGGGAGGGGGAGCGAATGTGAGAATCTCGCCCTTAAGGAACATTAAATTAATTTAATAGATTTTTCAACCTCTATTAAATTTCAGAATAATTGCATAGCAGCCAGGTGGCTTTGATTTAATTCATCATTCAAATGTCACCGTCATTAAGTACGGATCATTTCTAAAGCTTCAGTGTTAAATATATCTTTAAGACTTGGCTAAGGTGAGGATGTGATGAATACAGATGACACCAATGAAGTTTGGTGTTAGTTATTTATGTGTGTATGAATAAAAGTCCTCTTATGAACAGAAATGATAGCTAAACATGTCTTTTACTGCTGTTCAGCAACACCTATAACAACTATAAACCCCCTTGTCATTTCTTTATTTTTATTTTACAGCGTTGAATCAATAATTTCTTCTTAGGCTGATATACAAAAAGAAAACTAAAAATCATCAGAAACCTATTTATATTTAGAACAGTAGAACATGTACGATACAACAAGTAGTTCACGCACAGTATGACGCTACTCATTACCGGTGCAACCGGTTGTTTGGAAGAGTTGCATAATAATCTGAATGGTGTGATCTGTGTGTTGTCAAGGTGTGACAAACCTTTGTTGGAAAAACATTCAGCACAATAAATTGGTGTACCCATAGCTTCCATTATTTGTTTATTTAAGTTTTTCATTTATACCCTGGATAATATTATAATAATAATTATATCTGTCTTTCCGAGCTACAGGTCTAATCTAAAATAAACTGTGGTCAAATATTCTGTATAGTATTCTCCTATCTGAAATGCGCCGATACACTTTTGTCCAGATGTTGCAACTGAAATTGGGTCTTGAGATTCTTCCAAAGAAAATGATATTTGAACTCCGTAAACAGGTCTAAACAAACAGAACATCTTGGCTCCAATAGCGAAACCTGCTTTGTTTGAGACCTGCGGCTGCATAACGGTTCAGTTAAACATTAATGCTCTAACCAAAAAATTGCTAGTCACGCCAACATCTTGTCGAGCCACTATTTCAAAAGGTCACGGAAACACATCTAATACATGTTAAATTATTCATTAAAACCAGATTGGTTTGTAAAAATGTAAACCTAAAAACCACTCAAAACCCTCTCAAAGATAAAGACTTTTGCTGTTCTTAAGTCATTGTAATGTTCATTCTGGCTGATTGCTTAAATGTAGGCTCTATTCACGTGGCAAGGAGTGGGGATAATGGTAGCCTAACTCCAGCTTTACAAAGACCTGTGGAGCCTTCGCTGACTTGTACATCTGCTTCAAAGTTCTTGTGAAGTCCAAACTATCAACCTGACTGGGAGTCTACCTCTAGTTTAAACAGGGCTATCTCTTCTAAACTGTCTACTCGAAGGTCAGCGCCTTGTGATTAGTCTGCCTCCCCTTTGTGTTACACAAAGCAAGTGAGTCACACTTTGTCAACAGCAGCGACGTCTGACTGTCCCTGTTTGAGTTAATGAGTGATGGAGGCCTAAGCCAACGAACAAGGTACCTTTCTGTGCCGACATGAGCCGCTGTTAGTTAATGACTCATTACAGCATTGTGTTTACCATCACCCGTCAAGGTGAGTGAGTGGTACGGACGGTTCCATAAGAGCGTCGCAGCTCGTCTGACCGATGACTACGCCCCGTGTCATCGTTCAAGAATGGAAACCAGTGGAAATGTTTACAAGAGATCTGCATCAAATCTCTTCGAACACTGTGATGACTGTTTGGACCAACTATTGTTCGCCGGCAACAGGTGTGGAAAGGTCTTGTTGAGACCTGCTGTATAACGCTCTGTGCACAGGCAGATTTCAGAGGGAGACGCAGCACGAACACTCGTGTACGGCACACAAATTCTCCGACGCGCAGAGACGCACACCCAAGCTGCAAAGGTTAGAATCAGAAGCTCGGGGTTATGGACACAGGCAGGTGGTGGTGTCAAAAGGGCGTCAGCTTGCAGGCTATGGACTTGAACCCAGAATGAAGCCTCATGTGGTTGGAAAGTGTCAATGTTGAGCTTTAATCCTGCTTCGTTTTTTTTTTTTATTCCCAAACATTACCAGTCAAGCTTCAAGTAGATATGTAAGACCTTAGCCTTCAACATCTCGGCTCTTAAAACACATTCAACCAGATCAAAATAAAGCTGACCAGCTCATAAGGTTTGGTGGAAGTCTATATAGGCCTAAACCTAAATCTGTAGCAAACAGGTTGTTAGCTGTTGTGCTTACGCTCAAAGTGTGTGTCTGCGTGAGGGAGGGGAGACAGGTATTGCTACAGACGGTGTTGTGGAATGTGTGGTGGAGTTTTTGTGGTTTGCAAAGTGTTTGGCAGAGGGAGGGACCCGACACACTGCTGAGCTACTTCTGAGCTGCAGGTCCCTCCCCCCACCAGCTCAGTCTGTGCTGTGTTTCCCTTAAAGGAACAGTCACCTCACAGCGGCCCTTGCTCTCTTATCAATCTTTTGGCTTCTTGTCTCTGCTCATGAAGTTGATGTTGACCCATGGGCTGAGGACACACACACACACACACACACACACACACACACACACACACACACACACACACACCACTCACACTCACACTCACACTCACACTCACACACACACACACACACACACACACACACACACCACTCACACTCACACTCACACTCACACTCACACTCACACTCACACACTGACACACAGTGCTGACTGTGAAGGCTGCTATCTGGCTCCACTGATGATATTACCCTCCTGTCCTCCAGGTCCATGTGTGGTCAGTGACGCCTGGAGAGCAGCATGGAAAAGTGTCAGTTGAGCGCCTGGTTGAGATGAGGTAAGTGAACAGGCCTAACCTGGAACCAGAGGGTCACCCACTTACAAAATGTGATCAGGCACTGTAGAGAAATGTGTCTTTTTAAATGTATTGCAAAAGGAGGTTGTGGTTCAATAATGGGATTCAAAGGGCTATGTAAAAGAACAAATGATAGCAATCCAGATTGCCAAGTAAAGGATCACATGTATGATCGAAGCCAAATAAGAAATGATAGTATTCCTTGATTTGAACCTTGTGTGGGTTATGCTCTATTTTTCCACTTTTTTTTCAAATTTCTCTTAACTTTAGGTTTTTTTTGTCTGATATTCTGATGGTTTTTTTCTCCTCTCCATCAGTGTCGCCTGTACACCATGTGAGCTCAACTGACCGACCGCTTTCCCCACACCAGACCTCAACCGCAATCACCAGCCAATCAAATGCACCCAGACAATAAACTGGCCAATCATGGCAAGCAGGTCACCAGTGACAGCCGATCCCAGATCCCCAGTGTGAACCAGCAGGCCCAGCAGCAGCAGCAGCAGGGAGCTGCTGGCCACTTGGGCCCAAAGGGCGTCAGCGCCGGGAGCCATGGAGTCAAAAGCAACCAGATTTCCCCCGGCAACCCTGGGCTGAAGGCAGTCAGCCAATCAGTAAGCAGCGTCGGAGGGATGTTGAAAACCAAATCCAAGCGGGAGCGGAGCGTCTCCATCGACTCTGGTGATTCCCGAAATGCAGTTCCCCCGGCCCTCGAGACGGATGCCAAAGGGGGTAAGGCACACACACACACACACACACAACTGTCTCAGAGTCCGGGACTCAGACACACTGTCTGTGTTCTAAGTATGCAGCAGTTCACTTCCTCTACCTTCCTATCAGCCAAATCTTTACCCGAAATACCAGATTACGAGCGTTCACCTCCTCCACAGCAGGAAGTGAATGTAAGGACTGAGAGAGTAACTTGTTTTCTCCCTCGCTGAAATGCCCCGACCTTTCCGTGAAGCGTCAGAATTTCCCCCTGGCTTTTCAGACCTTGTGCCATCCGCGCGCTGCAGTGACGTGTCCCAGATGAAAAGGCATCTGGGCCTGCTGTAGTGCTCAGACGGGTCATGAGGTCACGATAACTTAGTAAGCCTAGAGACTTGTTTGACTGTCTTATATGAGTGATCATGTGGTTCAGCACACACTATTTGATTTGGTGTTGCTCATTTAAGTGTTTCTGTGAGTGATTGATTGCAGAGGACAGTGGGATTTTTGTTAAACTCTTTAGGACTTCCTGTACACGATTTGAATCTCTTTAAACACACACTCAGGTGTGGTTCTAATACAAAGAGGGACAGAGACTAAAAGAGTGAGAAAGTAGGACTCCATGTGACCTCTATACACACACACACCACACACTCCTTCTGTCGCTTTTGTTCTCTTTCCCTTTATCACGTTTTTGCTTGAACAAAAGTGCATTTAAACAAAACGTAAACGTATCTCCTCTCTTCGTCACGCCACCAAACCTGGAGACTTGTGTGGTGATGAATAGTCTTCGCACACTGTTAAGTTTCTCCTTGAAAGAAATGCTTAACCCTTACTCACCCTGTGCTACCTTGAAACCCTGATAAAAATGTTGTTTTTCTCGCACGCCTCCATGGTGAATCCAGAACGCAGGAAACAAAAAAATCTTAAAGGGGCCATATTCTGCTATTTGGGTTTTACATTTCCTGTAGTGTAATAATAGGTGTTTGGTCTGCTTAGGCTAAAATCCAAATGTTCCCTACAGAGAGTTTCTCTCCCACACTCCCCCACCCCCCTGCCTCAAACACCTCCATTGAAGTCCTCTGTTTACTTCTGTGACATAGTGAAGTCACTATGTAACACGTGCGCTTCTATTAGCTAGTGCTGCAACACATCGTATGTGATATGCTAAGGGACATCTCTAAGCAGTTCACCACAACAGAGCCGGCCAGCTAACCAATCAGAGCAGACTGGGCTCTGGTTTCAGACAGAGGGTGAAAAGAGGGGCTGCAGCACAGGCAGTATGAGAAAAATAAAGAGCTTTTTGAACATTGAAGCATGGAGACATGTCACAGTAGAGGAACAAAATACAAATATGAACGTGAAATTAAGGGCCCCTTTAAATCCTTGATAAAATAAAGTCATTGGGGCCCAATTAAACACCCAAAACACATAAAATCTTATGCTTACAAATCTGAAATGCAATCTCACTACTGTGCACTACTGTCTCGATTCCTTTATGATAAATCGGTAACTGCTGGTAACAAAAGCGTCAACAGAAGACGAGGTCAGCTCTTTTTACTCCTTTCTGTGTCAAGGCTGCAGACTTCCATCTGCCGTCCTTTTCTCTATATTGTAAATGCACACTTCCTTCCTTAATGTACATTCATTCACACGCGTCTTCTAAGTCTGTGGTTACCCAAGCTCATCTTATGTGTTTATTGGAAGGTACTCTTTCTGCCACAAAGTCAGTGAGTCAATTCTCACTGGTATCATTGTCCATGTTTTACTGTATTTTTTCTGCTTTCTTTTATTTGACTTTTTTTTTTGACTTTCTTTTTTTAATTGTTTTATTAAAACCTATTTTAATTTCTTGTCAGCTTCACTTCAAGGGAATTTAATTAGGATGACTGATGATGTTTTAGATTGTTCTCTATTTATTTGAATATTGTTTTAATATGTTTAATATTATTTTAATATGCTTTATGCATGAAATCGGCTATACAAATAAAGTTTATTCTTATTATAATTATTATTCTTATTATATATGAATATGTTTCCAAAAGTCGCTTTTCTCTTGTCCCCATTTGGAGTTTAAACTCACTGTCAGAAGTTGGCGCTGCCTCTTTACTGCAGGTTACCTCCTGGAAATGTTAAAGCTGCCACATATTTCTTGCAGCTGTTTGCACTCTCCGGCCAACAGCATCCACAAAATCTTAATTACACCATGTGAGCAGGCTCAGCTCATGCGTCAAAATACTTTGCTTGTGCAGATGTGATTAGCATGCATAGCCATTTGTTGCGAAAACCAAATTAAAATGTATACAGAGGCGAGCAGAGGTAAAGATTGGAATCCAGCTGTAAGCCGGGATCCTATTACTCCAACGAGTAAGGCAAACTGCAATTAGACATAAAAGTAGTTTCTGGCTTTGGATAATACAGTGGTGGTTCGTTTAGGTGAATAAAAAGAAAATCATATAGATTACACCCTTTTTAAAGTGACAATACTGTGACAGTTGTTGTTGACATGTGTGTCTTGTCCTCTAGAGGGTGTGATGCGCAGTAAGCGGCGCTGTGTTCTGGAGAAGAAGCAGCCGTATAGTGGAGATGAATGGTGCTCTGGACCCGACACAGAAGAAGATGAAGACAAGCCACACACTGCGACCCACCGTGAGTCCGTCCATCTCCACACAGGAGAAAACGCCTGTTGTCTGATTTTAGAACACTCATCTCTAGTGATAGTGTCATTGTAAACATTCCATGTAGAAATCACCTTTTCATTCTGGCTGAAAACCCATTATTTTCCCACAACTCTTTTCAGCTCCTGTACATAAACTCAAAAGGGAGATAGTGTCAGCCTCTGCCATGTTGCTCCTCTCCACTGATTTGACTTTCCATGTGTTTTAGCTCCCTCTAGTGTTAAGATGTTGAGGCCAAAGTGATACTGGTATTACATAAACCATGATACAAATGTAGACAATTTAAACCTAGAGGGATCCCTGAAGTTTCTTCCTTTTCCCCCCATCAACTGTGGGGTTTCTTTGGGAGTATTGCCTTGTCCGTTGTAAGGGTCTAAGGCAGGGGTGTCTAAACTGGGGTGAGGTATATTGCCTCATAAGTTAAGTTATAGGTCTGTGAAATTAATCAGGTAAATTATGGTTGATACTTGAATAAGCTTTAAGAAAAAAACAGCCTACATCACAGCTCTCTGTAGGGTTCTATTTTGTTGTTGGCAACTCATCCCTTACAACAGATGTCTGAAATTGCTTAAAATAAAGGTACATAGGAATGGTATTCCAAGCTTGTTATGAAAATAAGTTTTTTTTTAATCAATAAACTCTGATTTATTGATTAAAACCACTGTGCTACTGTTTTCTCTCAGGAGAGCGTGGGCTGGCAGGTCCTCCCCCAGGGCTTCCTGACCGCCTGTCTGCAGAGCCCATAGCTGAAGCTGCACGGCCTGTTATGGGATGTGGAGTGGGACCCGGGCTTAAGACCGAGCCAACTCAGCCTTCGCAGCAAGTGGTGTATGTTTTCACAACCAACCTAGCCAACAGGTGAGAACTATTTGCAGGCCTCACATTTGGGTGACTTCAATATTTATACCTGCTAATTTCATTTGTATTATTGCTGTGTTTGTTTTTGGCAGTGCTGCAGAGGCAGTTTTCAAAGGACAGAGCGATTCCATCCTTCTGTTTCACCAGCAAAATGTTTCACGCACCAAGTTGGAGCAGGTCAGACAATGTCAAGTTTGTGTGAAACCAGGGGTGTCCAAACTTTTTTCACTGAGGCCCAGACAAATATATGAAAGGCTGGGCCCCTAACTAGAGGTATATTACCTCATAAGTACATTTATAAGTTAGCAAAATTAATCAAATGTAAGTATTAATTATTCTTGATACTTGAATATGCTTTAAGAATAAAAACGGCCCTCCATCGGAATTTATTTATTGTTTTACAAAAGGTGTTGGCAACTCATTCCTTAAAACACAAGCCTCAGATTGTTTGAAGGGAATATATTTCAAGCTCTTGTGCAAATGAGTTGTAAACAGATATTACAAAGTAGTATTCATGTGTTAATAAGCCAGGAGTACAACATAAGAAAAGCTTGTGGGCCATATTCCATTATAGTTATTTAATATGTTGAGGCCCATTTCCAAATGGACAACAGGCCGCAGTGGGCCCCCTATCCGTAGTTTGGACACCCCTGTGTGAAACCATGGGAGGGAAAAAGTGTTTTTCCACAGTCAAGACCACAGATGTAAAGCATGTGGGGGGGTTAACATGTTGGGCTATTTTGGTCTCCGATACCTCTTTGTTCCTGTTTCTATTAGCAGCTCTTTTGACTACTTGTACTCAGAAAGTGAAGTTCATTATGTGTTGTTTTAGCATGTTTAACTCATATATATAATATCAGATAATATCCTTTAAACTGTCTTCTCTTTTAGACTTAATAATAATGTAATTGCTTCTTTTTGCCGTTGTTGGTCTCAGGGCCACCCATCAGGGAAGCTTCCTAACCTATCTGAGAAGGTAAACTCCAGCAGCTCCCCACCCACAGGCACCCCTAAATCCCAAGGTGGAACTCCCCGGCCAGCCTCCGCAGGGATTGGAGGCCCGATGCATCCTGCGGGGACGCCGACATCAGCAGGACACTCCGACAATGAATCCTCTCAAACCAGACCTGGAGAAGGCTCCAGCATTAACAGCATCCAAAGGTCAGAGGGCGGGGGCACGGGCACACCCTCAGGCCCAGTACCAGGAACCGGCGATGGGGAGGGTACAGGAGGTCTGTCTCTTCCACTTGCTACTGTTTCCCCCTCCAGAAGTCCCTCCATCCTTTCTGCACACCTACAGGGGGATATTGGCCAGAGGAGTGGCCCAGCGAACATGGATGGTCTTTCAAAACAGCAGCTGGAGCACAGGGAGCGCTCTCTGCAGACGCTGAGAGACATAGAGAGACTGCTTCTGCGCAGTGGGGCAGGTGGAGGCCCCGGAGACGCAGGAGGCCCCAACAACAATGCTGGTAATAACTCTTCCAACCTAAATAACAACAACAACGCAGATAGGAGTGGAATTCTCGAGGACAATGGTACCAACAGCTCTGGAAACTGCAGTAGTGGTAATATGATGGGAGGGATGAAGAAATATGAAGAACCCCTCCAGTCCATCATTTCTCAAACACAGACCCTTGCTGGACCCACCCTAGACAACCCTCAAATGGACCCTCACCACAACCTACAGCAACACCCCCATCACCAGCTGTCTTCACCTGGGATCGACATGGGTCCCTTACTCGGACCAGAAGGGCTGACCCCCGAGCAGATAGCGTGGAGGAAACTTCAGGAAGAATACTACCAAGAGAAGAGGCGTCAACAGGAAGTACAACCCCCCACACATCCGCAGCACTTTAGAATGATGAACGACATTGGCATGCATGGAGGTCCCATGATGATGAGGGGACCCCCTCCTCCCTACCACAGCAAGCCTGGAGACCAGCAGTGGGGTCCTGGCAACATGATGGGTGGAGGAAATGCACGAATGATAGACATGCACCAAGAGGGACCCCGTGGCCCAAGGTTCCTGGGACAGATGCAGAGAGGGCCCCCTGGGGGAGGTGGTTTTCCGGGTAGTAAAGGCGTGGTTTTGTCAGTAGAGGGTCTAGGACCTCAAAGACCCGCCAGGCCAGGGATGATTTGGCTTGAAGATATGCCCAACAACATAGGTGGTGGAGGTCCGTTTCAGGGCTGCTACCCTGGGGGGCCTCCTCAACACTTGCAAGGGGACGCAGAGCAACTGTTAACGCACGAGGAGATGTTTCGCCTGATGGAGAAGCGTCAAATGCAGGGGCTCCCCCGGTTTGAACTTGAGAGGCTAATCAAACAGCAGCAGCAGGGCAACCTGGCCTCAAGAATCATGGACAATCATGGGGGCCCAGACTTTCACAATTTGGGAATGGGCCGGGGTCCACCCCCCACTCGAGGTGATCCCATGGACTTTCCTGGATCACGGGAGATTATGGGCTCTCCTGGAGGGGGACCGCAGATGAGAGACCTGGTGGATTCTCCTCTTGGGGGCAACCTCCCAATGCACATGAACCCACAGATGAATGTTCAGCAGCAACAGCAGATAATGCTCTCTCAGAAGCTCAGAGGGGGTCCTGCAGGTGGGGGGACTTTAGGTGAGATGTTCAGCCCTGGAGAGCTTTCACGAATCAGGGCTTCACAGAACGGAAGAGGGGGGAACAAGGGAATGATTCCAGGACCTGACGGGCCCTTTCAGTTTCCCAATCATAGCCCCTTCTCTGGAGGTCAGGTGGACGGGCCTTATCTTCAACAACCGGGCCCTGAGATGTTTGGGCCTGACCCACAAGGTCACAATCAAATGGGAGGTACATCGCGGCTCAGTCACATGCCCATGACTGGAGGCCACAGGGGGGTAGACCTCGGTCCTAGGCACCCTTCTGACCTATCAATCAATATCAACCCCCTGACCTCTCCTTCAGTGCCTCGTCCCCATCAGATCAAGTCTCCATCCCTCCACCAAGAGCCCTCTCCTCTCCTACCCTCCCCCTCCGCTCCAGGACTGAAGTCCCCCTCGCAGATCTCTGTGGGGCATCATCCGACTCTTCCCCCTGCGTCTGGTGCTGGGACTCCTTCCTCTTCTTCCATGAAGTCTCCCCAGATAATGGGGTCTTCCAACCTCGGGTTGCACTCTCCATCTGCCTCTCCTGGACATCTTAAGTCCCCTGCTATGGCTGTGGGCTCTCCAGGGTGGGCGTCCCCTAAAACGGCTCTTCCAAGTCCAGGTGGTCCGACCGGTGGGAAGGTAGTGGGCAACGGAGGAAGTAGTTCCACTGAGACAGGTATACATTTAAAATCCAGGAGGACATTGAGTCATCAGTAATGCTGTTTCTGACATTACTATGACATTAATCAGTTCTCTTTTTATCTTCCTTGCAGGTCAATCACTTCCTCCCAGGAGCTCCAACTCTACACCCATTAGCCAGCCAGGCTCTATGAATCCCAGCATACCATTTACTTCCTCTCCCGATAACCCCCCAACTCAGAATCCTTTATCTCTTATCATGTCTCAGATGTCCAAGTATGCCATGCCCAGTTCTACTCCTCTTTACCACGATGCGATCAAAACAATTGCCACTTCCGATGACGAGATGCTTCCAGATCGACCTCTCTTATCTGGTGTCAGCATTGGAGGTAAGAGATGAGGGCACAGTGCGACTCAGACATACAAAAAAAAACTGATAATACTAGTTCAAAGTCTAATTTGTAGATACTGCCTTGCCATCAGACAGGGATAAACTGGATAAAAGAATAAATAAACTGTGTTACTTCACATCTACAGCTCCGGGAAAAAAATTAAGAGACCACTGCAGCATTATCAGTTTCTCTGGTTTTATTATTTATAGATATTTCTTTGAGTTAAATCATTTTTTGATTGTATTCTATAAACTACTGACAACATTTCTCTGTGTTGGAATTCAACAGACACTGGAAAGGCTGCCATACATGTAGAGATAAAGATTTAAGAAACATTTGGAGTGGTCTCTCAATTTTTTAGATGTTGGTTTTTTATTAAAAAGAAATCTGCCTGCTAAGAGTTTATCTTATGGTAGAGCTGCTGTATAATATCAATAAACTTCCATTTAATATTGCATTTATTTTATTTAGTATAATGGGTTGAAAAAAGTTTAGCGTATTGATAAATGTTACTTTTTTTTTTAACTTTCTTGCCTTGTTTTATCACCAGGAAACATGGGGAACAGCCAGACCTCCCAGATGCTTGCCTCCCAGTGCTCCATTGGCTCCCACAGTGATCCACAAAGCCCCATGGGTATTGTAAGCCAAGGTCAGCAACACCTGTCCCATGATGCCTCCGGACCCATGCTTTCCTCCCCAAATCCAATGGGCATGCCTGCCATGAATTCAGCCATGATGGGAGGAGGGGCCCCTGATGGAATGGGGCCCTGCAATGTTTCACCTTTATCTCAGAATCAGATGGCCGGCTTCTCTCGCATCCACCCACCACCTCATGGGCCCATGCACTCACCCATCGGAGGAATGTCACATAATTTCCCTCAGTCTAACGAGGATATTCTGTCCCCCCAGCAGTTACACCTGCTTAGAAAAGGTCACCCTCACCAGCGGCCCTCACATCCCTCCGACTCATTTTCCTCTTTATCCATGGGGGACGGCCCTGATCTGAGTGAGGTTATCCGACCCAGTCACACGGGTATCCCTGAGTTTGATCTCTCCCGCATCATTCCTTCTGATAAGCCCAGTAGCACTCTTCAGTATTTCCCTAAGAGCGAGCCACATCAGAATCCACATCAGGGGCCACAAGCTACTTCACAGCAGCTCCTCAAACAGCTGTCTTCTGGCCCTCCACATAGCGGCGGTCATTCATCCAACCCCCACTTAGCCAACCTACAGAATATGATGGCCGAACAGCAGCTGACGCCTCACCCCTCACATGGTGGAATACGCCAAAACATGGGTATTCCTCAGGGTGGATCCAGAGGGATGGTTCCTGGTGGTGGCATGGGCCCCATGTGCCCCCCTGGACATATGATGGGAAGGACAGGCATGGGGCCCCAGCAGCAGCTCCAGCAACAGCAAGCCATGATGGCGAACAGCCTTCTCCACCATCCTTCCAACCCTTACCCTGGCATGATGTCCTCCCAGCAGCACTCGCACAATCTGATGGCACAGCAAAACATTATGATGATGCAGGCTAAGCAGCGAGGCATGTCACTTCCAGGGGATCCCTTTGGCCCCCAGGGTCCTCTTATGTCCCCTCAGGGTCCCATGATGGCCCCTAACCACCCACAGGCTGGTATGATGGGCCCCCAGTCTCTCAGACAGCGGGGAATGTCTCTGGACGGTCCCATTGGCTATGGCCCTGGAGGTATGGCCAATATGCCATTCTGATCCAGTTCAAATAAACTGTATAAAAAAGATAGATAGAATCGGAGGATGAAACCCTCTTTATTTGTCACATACATGCACACAGCAGAGCACACACAGTGAAATTGGTCCTCTGCATTAGGAGCAGTGGGCAGCTATTGTGCAGCGCCCGGCGAGCAGGGATTGGAGGTGTCCGGTGCCTTGCTCAAGGGCACCACACCAGGGCCTAGGAGCTGAACTGGGACCTCTCCAAGTAGCAGTCCACTTTCCATATTTCAAGTCTGTTCGGGGACTTGAACCGGCGACCCTACGATTCCCAGTCCAAGCCCCTACTGACTGAGCCACTGCTGGACAGACTGAGCCACTGCTGGACTAAAACAACAACGTGTCGACTAGGTCACCTTACCATTGTGTCGATTTTTTTTCATTAATGTTATTCTTGAAGTTATATCCAAAAGAGGATCTGTAAAAATGTTCAATCATTTTGGATTACAACTGAAATTAAATATTTAAAAGCACTGTAACACGATTCCATGACAAATCTGAAGCCATTTTCTAAAATACTGTAAAATATGTATATTTCAAAAATGTGTGTATTTGTTGTTGGAACGGAGTGGCGGTCAGGAGAGGAGTGCCTCAAATTTCTATTTGTTTTAATACCATTGATTTATTTTCTCCAACTACCAAACTGTTGTGCAAAGGAACTATATATGTGTATGCATATACAGTATATACAGTATATCTATACTGTGTATACATGTATATACATATAAATATATATAATATATATATATACTTGCTGTATATAAGATGCAATTTGTGATTGTTTGCAGTTGTTCTGTATAACAGTGTTTTAATAGAAGTCTAAAAATAGAATAATACTGATCTCTATGGTGGTTTTAGTTTCTGTTTTTGTGTCAGTTATTAATGATTTACAGGATTTTGTCTAAACCGGGTAACAGGGGTGCTGCACCATCTTGCTTTTGATGTGCACCGTCATACAAAAATGCAGATTTTCCCCGTGCAATTTTAAAGCGATGCTAGAAAACCATATTTCCATTCATCAAAAACTGTATACTTACTCCAAGAATATGAAAATTGTGTCAAATAGACCGTCAGGAGACATACACAGCTTTGTTTTTACGGAGCTCCGATGCCACGTTGACGACATCTTGAATACAGGTGTCATGTCCTCACAATAATTGATATATCTTACATACAAGTATTGCCCTCATACTATATATTTTTTAGAAAACCTCTGCTTTATATATTTGATAACAGGACACGTTTTATTTATAATATGTGATATTTTTATTCCATGGAAATAGCAGTAGCTGGAGTAAAAGTCAAAGCAGATTCCAGACAACAATAACCTTTTTTTTTAGTTAAACCAGGGGTGCCCAACCTTTTTTGAACCAAGATCTACTTTTAAAGTTGATAGTGTGTCGAGATCTACCAAGCCATATCGAAGCCATAGCGTACCCACAATTAATTGTGGACCTATATAATAACACAATGTTCTGACACAAAGATCAAGTTTTAATAATAATACATTTATTGAAGTAAATGTACGTCGTGCAAAGAATAAGCACAAGTAGGCCTAGGACTGGCCCATAACAACACAACAACATACAACCCAATTAATACATTGCCTAATTTAAGTTGGAAAAGTGGTTCTCTACCCTAGTGGGACTTCTGGCACTGAGAGGAGGAAGCTAGTCTCTCATAGTCCGGACAGTAGGAGCTCAGTGCCAGCTGTAAGCAGGCCGCAAGGTGGTCATCAGTCATGGTGGATCTGTATTTTGACTTAATGATTTTCATATGTGAAAAGGCAGACTCACACAAATATGTTGATCCAACTTCAAGTGTAAATGTATGCACACAAGCTAAGATTTTTTTTCTCCAAGTGCTCACATCAGGTTTTACAAGCTCTCGCATTATGCACCATATCTACCTTCATACATATCTACCTTCATACTGAGCTCTCAGATCCGGACGCAGCACTGACTAACTGTATCAGCTCATTGCGGAACCGCACCCCAACAAAGGCGTACAAGAACGGGTTCAGACAGCAGTGTGAGAGGCCGATTCTTTTTGTCACATCAAGCACTGACTGAACTAGGTTATAAGATTTACAGTTTTCATAAACGATAACCTCCAGGTCTCCCATAGTTGTGATCAGTAAGGTGATATTGTACGGTAGCCAACAGAAGAAAAAGACGAGCGTGACGAGTAAAGCCAGTCGAATCGCTCCGTGCTTTGCTTTGCTTTTCCGAATCTTGCACAAAGTCACTACCACTTTTGTGTAAGAATAGCTCATGACAGCGAGAGGAAGGAAAAAGCAAACATGATCTAATACTCTTTTAGTCAAAACCCAGTTGCTGGCAAAGATACTTTGAAGATGATAGGAGCAGAAGAGCGTAGATGGGTTTTCGCTGCTTTTCCCCACAGAAAGAAAAGCAACATTGGGTATTGATAAACCCAAACACAGCAGCCACAATGAAAAGCATGTTAAGAGCACTGTTCTGGGACGTCGACTTTGCATGCTGGGAATAGCATGAACAACTGCCAAATAGCGATCAAAGCCAATGAAAGCCAGAAGAAAACTCCCACAGTGGAGGTTTAGGTTTTGCACCAGGCCCATCAGCCTGCAGAGAAGCTCCCCAAACAACCAACCAGTGGCATTCTCAACTATATCAAAGGGGAATGTGACAAGGAGCATGAGGTCAGACAGGGCCAGGTGCAGCAGGTAGATCTCGGTGATGCGCAGGCGGTGCCGACGTCGCAGGAGGATGGTTATCATCAAGCCATTTCCTGCCACTCCCAGCAGGAAGATCAGGCTGTACAGCACCGGTTGGAAAACGGCTTGAAAGGTCTGCAGACCGATACCATCATCTCCACAGACCATTTCCTTCTTGTCGTAAATGTAGTCTGTAAAATTATCAAAATATTCTGTGCCATCCAGCTGTGAAAAGAGGACATTTGAAAAAAATGTATCACATCAGAGTTTGAGAATCACCTTGTGTGCTGTGTATTAACCATAGCTATTAATAACTACACTGATTTGGGTTAGGGTGAATGAACCATTACATAAGCTTTAATAGTACAACTAGGTTTTGATTTGTTCCGTGTTTTTTAGTCAAATTAAAGGGAAGGAAACACAGAATATGCCAGATTTTTCTCACTTCCTCTTTACAGTAATGCAATGTTTTTAGGCAAATAATTCTAAGCCTTTTTCAATTTAAGTAACAAACATGTGAGTGACATATCTGGTGAACATATTTATGTCAAACATATACCAGAGGATGTATTATAGGGTATTTCTTCCTTGTCTATTTCCCTTGTAAATCAACAGGAAAGAAAGAGTATGCACATTATGTAACAGACCCGCCTGTCTGGTGCATTTTTACGGTTCAGTAATTCAAGATAGTGTAGGGTATGAAATATGTTTCTCAAAGTTGAGACAATTCAAAATACATGTAGAACTGTAATTATATAAAGTAGCTACATGTTTGTTGAACCTTAAAATCTAGTGATTTATGTTAGATGCTGCAGCAGACAATTTAAAGTTATTATGGCTACTAAAAGTACATTTGACATTAGACCAAATCACAGCAAGACTTGGACAGTTGCTTACAATGACACCCATTATTTTAAGTACATAGAAATGATACACATATGCTTTATTTTAATATCTCATATTAGATTTAAGATTGTGACCTTCGATGCTAGAACACCAGAGACTTATCATGTTAACATCAATTACCATTCACTTTAAAAATGTTAAATCATTTCTTACCTCAAAAACAGTAAATGTGTTTGTTACAGCCATGTTGGTCAATCTTGGTCACCTTAATGTATTTCTTACACTGCCGTAGTTCAATGAGCGTTAACTGCCTTTTAATGCTGGGTGTGGGTTTGTTAAAAACAAAGCGTGGAAAAAGACACGCTTTAAATATGAGGCTTTCTGTAGTAAGCATGAAGAGTAGTAATGCAAATAACCACACCCTGTACACAGGGGCAGTTCTATAATTGTTTTCGTGGAGTGGCCAATCTGGGGCACAGAATCAGAGTAGGGTGGCACATTTATATCGCTTGTTAAAAGTAAAACTGTAAAAATGACAGTTTTAAAGATCCAGACAGTGACGTGACTTGGATATAAATACATCAGGGGTTTAGCCCCTGCCAGACAATTGTACATAAAAAAATATACTGTATATATCAATAGAGTATCCAATAATATGAACCCTATATTATAGTCCAATCTATTACCCAAACAGAAACATATAGACATGATGCACTATATAAAAAGTATGCAATCAATTTAGTAATCCACCGTGTGAACTAGATTTATGTGGGGGACCTCACATTCTCTAGGGGGGTCCGGGGGGAAGGTCCCCCGAGAAGATTTTATTTTAAATGTTTAAAGTTAAATGCATCAATTTGGTGCACTTTGGGGGCAAACATTAAGAGATCTATGGATACATCTCTCAACACCCATGTGAAAAAGAACTGTATGACAGATGAACTTATCCTGGTCTCCTAAAAGTTGTGCTTTTGGTTAAATTAACTGCTGCTACTTCGTCACGTCACTTAGGTTCTGGGGGTGGCCACCCCAGTCCACCCCTCTGGCTCTGCCCCTGCCCCTGCCTATACAACACTATGTTCTAGCTTTCAGTGTGAGATTACTGGAAACATATCTCAATTAATAGCCTAAACTTATTAATAACTGGATTAGTGATAAGATTGAAAGCAGAAAGTATTATTTACAACCGTAGCTAGGATATATTCAGATGGGGAAGGTCACTTTGAAACCCTGTAGCGAGGCCCTCAACCCCTGACTGCTCCATGGCCTTTATGTCAGATTCTGAGTCTGTATGTGAGTGTAAACATGGCATTCTTGAAAAGGAGAGCATTTTGCTGTCAGTTATATAGCCCTAGTTGAATAAATATAGGTGCTGAACATGGATATTCAGTAAATGTCCCATACTGATTTCAGTTTCTTATCTGACCAATTCATAATTCAATAATGCTTGCCACTATTTGAGAGCAGCAGAACCACTTTAAAACAAAACACTAAACTAACTAGCAATTAAGTTAATCACTAACTAAACTAATTATTGACACACCATTTCTAAATGTAAAACTTGTCTAACTTACCTGGTAATGTAAGTGGAATGTACGCCAGGCTGTAATAAAATATGTCAGCAAGTTATTTGTCCATAAACAATATACATGAAAATAATATGGTCAGTGACATGGACAGAAATCACCCCACCTTGGGTTGAGGTGGGGTTACCATGCATTCATTTATTTTGCCCCTTTCTCATGACATTTCATCTATTAAGGTTAAAAAAGGAAATAAAGTACATTATGCACAGCAAAGCTTCGGTAATGTGAATGTGGAAGTGCATTTGACACTATAATGTTAAGTATTTGGCATAATCCCCCTCCAAGTGGTCAGAGTAGGTATTATAATGTTATCAATTACAACTATTACAATTGCAAATGTTGACTGAATTGTTTCTTTAGAAAGTGGCATCAATCCTGAAACAGAATATCGATATTCATTTGAAGGAAAAGGAACACGGATGCTAAATACCGAGACAAGCTCTGGTTCAATGGCTGCAGCTGAGTGGATGTAACTTGGTAATATGAATTAGTCTTAAAGTATCATTTTTGGAAGCTCACCCCATAGGTAAAGCCTTGATTTAAAATGAAATCAGCTGATTAGGTGGATGGGGGCGGGTTCAAAGACGAGTGGAAGCCATCTTGGACAGTCGGTTGACAACCCTCTTTCGTAGTCAGCTAAAAAATTGAGTACACCTTACAAACACCGCATAGAGAACCGCTCATTTCAGTTAACCAAGGTAACTGCACGTACAGCTTAAGTGTTTCTACTTTTGCATAGTTCTTTGCCATATTTCTCATTATGTTGTGGTGACTACATTTGGCGTTTACTGTAAATGTTGTTTCACCAGTTTGTTAGCTTGCTAGCCGACCTAGCACGGAAAACGGGTCGGCTGAGCTAACTAGCTGACAGATTAGGTAATGGTAGGTGTCTAATTTTGCTAAATAGCACACTTTGGAAAGAGTGTCAAGTTTTATTTGCAATGGCGTTATACAATACTGACCGTTACACACATATATTCAGTCTATTATTTTAACGTCGCAAACCGAACCAGCAAAACATTAGCATGAAGCTAAAGCTTCGTTTGCTGAAGTCGATGGCTAGCAGAAAGCTAACGTTAGCTTCTAGTTGGTTGTATTTAACAGACAAACTGCTCCTCGTTGGTGTTCAGATATTCATCTCTAAGACTTTCAGGCGACAGAGTTGGGGTTACTTTACAGTTAATCTACGTTTGGGATTGATTTTGAAAATCAACGTTGTACTCGTATACGCAGGCAAAGGTTAACTAAATAACATTACGAAGCACCGTTGTGTCGGTCAACTTTTGACATATAGGCCGGCCAGTTATCAAGCTGAATAATGACTCGATATGTCACCATAACACCCTCCAAATAGAGCATATTGTAATTGGCCGCATATCATCATGTAATTGTTTTGTCGGATAAGATGTTTCTAACACTCTCTGTCCCGTATGTTTCAGGGTTGGAGAAACCTGTTAAAGGACGCAGCGGCTCTGTGAAGCTAAACAAGATGGCTAGCTGAAGAGTCTGCCAGTACTTGAAAGCTATCTCAGCCCTTCTGGTGTATGGTTTACCATATGACAATGGCAGATAATTCCATCTATGCTAAATCCTAATTTAAAAAAAAGAGGATTTTTGTTATTTTTGACACTTGACGTCCCACAAACGCAATACTTTTGAGGAACCTGCTGAGACAAACACGATTTGAACAATTTACATTTGGATAATTATTGAAGTCTCAAGAGGGAAGGACAATCTTAAGATTTGAGTGGTCCCAGCAGAGCGGACTCGCTGCATCTAGAGACTGCTAGGTACCTCATTGCTACTGAAAGAAAACAGCATAGCAAACATGAGTACCGCCAGGACAGAGAACCCAATGATTTTGGGCTTGTCCAACCAGAATGGACAGCTCCGAGGTTCAGTGAAGACTGCTGGAGTGCCAGGTGGAGGTGGGGGAGGCCCTCAACAGCAACTTAATCAGATGAAAGGCACAATCAACAATGGCAATTCCCTACCGGCCCCTACAACCAACGCTGTCATTAAGTAAGTGATTAAATATCTGGTATGTTGTCACAGGTATTAGTCAATTCTTATTTTTCATTCTAAAAATAACTTTACCTTTCATAGGCCTGGAGACGACTGGAAGAAAAATTTGAAATTGCCCCCAAAAGACACCAGGATGAGAACATCGGTTTGTACATCATAGTTCTTATCCTGTTTTGCTTTTGCCATGTTCAAGATTCAAAGGTTTTAATGTCATATACACATAAGCTACAGTAGAAATGGTAATGAAAATCTTAAGTCCTGACAAAAATGCAACATAGTTATAAAAGACAAAAATGATACAAATTAAAAAGTTAAATAAGATTATAATAAAATATTTTGGCAACAGGCAGAACAGTTTGTTGCTGGGGTGATGAGGGTCTTTGTTATTTCCAGTTGTCAGAATACCTTTATTAGTAGTTACAGCAAAGAGCCAAAGACAGCTTAATTTCACTCACACTTTCAAAAAATTGAAATTTAAAGATGAGAATCTACACAATATACAAAATGTCACATGCTCTTATTTTCAAACTTTCCATTAAAATCACAGCAGTTTCTTTTTTTTGCCAGCCGTGCTAGAAAACCCTGCTAAGCTTAGCTATGTTTATTTAATACTTTCTGTTTTAAATCTCGTCAACCAATTGGTAATTATTCCTTGTTTTTCTACCACAACAGGATGTGACTGCAACTAAAGGCAACGAGTTTGAAGACTATTGCCTAAAGAGGGAGCTGCTAATGGGAATCTTTGAGATGGGCTGGGAAAAACCTTCTCCAATCCAGGTACATTGAGACAAAACTCAGATTTAATCAAGAAGGTGCGTTTGTGCTTAAGGAAGTGCATGCCTTTTTTTAATTATACGGTTTGTTATCTATTTATAATATTGGCAGTCATTCCAGTATTTTGACACAACATTTTATCTGATACTTTGGCTTAATTAAAGTAATTCAAAATACTTTCATTTGATTATTTTCTATCAGTAAGTCAGTTTTCAGGCTTTTCATGTAATATAACTCCTCCGTCTTAATTTCAAAATGAATCCTAACGGTGGGGATTTAAAAACAAATCTGGCTACTGTTGTGTTTAGGGTTGAAAATTGGACTTGATTAGAATTTGATTAGGTCCTTAGGCAGACTCTGGTGAAGCAGCAAATAAGTAAGCCTTTATTCAAAGAGTTAATCCTTTTTGAAGCAAACAAGTGGCATGGCATTATCGCTCAGTCAACTGCTTCTGTCCAGACTTAAATAGTGATAGCTGAAATGCCTTTACATTTTGTACGTTCACAAGTTCAAGGAGTTTGATGATCCCCTGAGTTCTCCTCATCTGACCTATTCAGATTGACCCAGTGAGAGGGTCTATCCTGTGTTGCTGAGCAGCCTGCTTGGGGTATTAATAGACCAATAACTCAGAGCTGTTACTACTTTACCTTCCATCCAGTTTGACTCTAATATATTTTTGTTAGAACAGGCATTGCACTCACTGTACCAACTAAAACATGTAGAATTGTGAATGATATGTATGAATCTGTCATTTCTGCTTGTGCAGGAGGAAAGCATTCCCATCGCACTGTCAGGAAGAGATATCTTGGCCAGAGCCAAGAACGGCACAGGGAAGAGTGGAGCCTACCTCATTCCCTTACTTGAACGCATTGACCTGAAGAGGGACTGCATACAGGGTGAGACGGCTCATTTTCTGCTACAGTAAAAGTCAAAAAATCTCTTTCATCATTTTTCAAGCAAAAATCTGAAATTCTAGTCCATCAATTAGGAATATTTACTAGTGTTCTTAGCCTTGATTGATAAGTAAGTTCTATATTTCTCAATATGTCTCAATAATAAAAATGTTTAATCCTCTGTATGTCAAGCTTTATTTAAGACTGTAATCAAGGAGTTTGTGAATCTTTTTTTGTCTTTCCAAATAAAGATTGAAATACCTGCGAGTACTTTTTATCACAAGATTGTTTGTGTGCTTTGCTTCCAGCTATGGTCATAGTACCCACCAGAGAACTGGCTCTGCAAGTTAGCCAAATAAGTATCCAGGTCAGCAAACACATGGGTGGAGTGAAGGTCATGGCAACCACAGGGGGAACCAACCTCCGCGACGACATCATGAGACTCGATGAAACGGGTAAGCACAACTGACCCCCCACTGTGCCATCGATGTTTACATAGGGCATTGCTTTGTTTGTGTTCCTGCTATTTATTGTTAATGTATATCTGAAACAAGTTTTGGTTGCGTACTATTTATATACAAGCAACTCGAAACCCCAATGTGTTTTGTATCGTTAGGTGGATACATTGGACACGAGGTGAAGTTGTATGTCAGTCTAGTTCAAGTTTTTAGTCTTGAGTCTGGAATCTTATCTCACGCAGATTGTCAAGGGTCCCTATCCTCTTTGGTTGGATACTGTCGATCTGAGTATCTCTAAAAGCAATCATTTTGATACTTACTCGCCACATGTGAGGGGGTTGGTCATTTTTTCCTGTGTTGGCCATTATTATTGCCCACAAAGTTATTTTTGAGTATCAAGGCAACTCAAAACAGATTGCCCGTAAACCCTGAAATGTTTCCCTGGTTGTGTTTTTTTATATCTCTGGTGGAGTTTTGATTGGAAGACAATGGGTGTTGACGATTGAACTTTGGCAGCCAATCGAAACGCCTGCTCTGTGGCTGAGTGAATATTGCCAATTAATTGGAGTTATTCCTCAAAGAAGATGATTCAACTTTCTGTACTGCAGTCACAAGTAGCTGAATATTGCCAGTGCGATTGACATTTAGTAGATTGTATTGACTTTTGTTTTTTGTGTACCTTGTATGGTGACCTTGAGACCCTTGAAAGGCTATAAATAAAATGTATTACTGTTTTTGAGCTGTACTTAAAAATAAAATCCTGAGCCAACTCATAACTGTGCCTTTGTTTAGTTTAAACCCTGTGTGTGTGCTACATTTATTTAATTTGAGTCCTTTTTTTATTTTACAGTACATGTGATCATTGCCACTCCTGGGAGGATTTTGGACCTCATCAAGAAAGGAGTGGCCAAAGTCAATCAAGTGCAGATGGTCGTCCTGGATGAAGTGAGTTGACTCGTTTATTTTACAGTCCTTAATCGTTCTAAACGAACCAGTGTGACAGTATAATTTAATTAGCTGATATCAACTTCTCCTTCTGCTCTCCAGGCTGACAAACTCCTGTCTCAGGACTTTGTGGTCATGATGGAGGAGATGCTGGGCTTCCTGTCCAAACAGAGGCAGATCCTGCTCTACTCTGCTACCTTTCCACTCAGCGTGCAGAAGTTTATGGTACATAGTTCTCCAGTGTGATCCTTACTAATTGCTGCTTCATGATCCGTGGCACAACCTGAACATAACGGCTCCTCTACCCCTGCTTGTTGTAGAACGCACACTTGCAGAAACCCTATGAGATCAACCTGATGGAGGAGCTGACACTGAAGGGTGTGACTCAGTATTACGCGTATGTAACTGAAAGGCAAAAGGTCCATTGCCTTAACACCTTGTTCTCCAGGGTAAGTGTGATTATTCTTTAAAAAAACTTGAGCTGTGTTATTTAAAACTGATGTAAAAGGCCGTCTTGACTGCAGCCTTTGGGTCAATTTGGCATATTTTTCTCCCTAAATGACTACACCTTGGTTCACTGCTGTTCTTTTTTGTTCGCAGCTCCAGATCAACCAGTCTATAATCTTCTGCAACTCCTCTCAGAGAGTAGAGCTCCTTGCCAAGAAGATCTCCCAGCTCGGTTATTCATGTTTCTACATTCATGCCAAGATGAGACAGGTCAGCTCAAAGCACTGCCTCAGAAATACCAGCCCGACCAGCTTTAAGACCAAAATACACACAGGTGGCGATGGATGCATGCCAGAACAGCTCCTGCTTTAACTTTTGCTGTGCAATAAAGTGGACATGCATGTACCTCCACTTGATGCGAATGCTCTATTCTTGGAGCGTCGCTGCCACTGCCAGCTTTGAGAAACAGTCCGGCTGACAACCGCGTCGCTGGACAACATGTACTACACACAGCCTTTCCACTTGTCATTTGTCTTCTTATTCCATTTAATGCTTTCACATATCATCCTTATTGGGTAGCTTTTACTTTAGAAAAGTTGTATAGACACTCGATGCTACAGTTGCATATCCTGGTGCTAATACACAACAAAAACTGAAGTGTTGCACTGCAGCTCCACCACACGTGAGGCTTACTGGACGTGTCTTTTCTGTCCTTCAGGAGCATCGCAACCGTGTTTTCCACGACTTCAGAAACGGTCTCTGCCGGAATCTTGTCTGCACTGGTGAGTGGTAGAGCCCTGTGCATGTACTCGCGAAAGTATTGAGGCCGTTGAGTTGCAACAAGCAGCTTTAAAGCTTCTTTGTAGACGTGATAACATCTTCTTTCATCTCTTTAGCAACTGTCCTGCAGGTATTTCAGAATTAAATGCTCTGAAAAAAAGTTCAATTTAGTTCAAATATAATATCTGTATTGCTTACTGGGGGATGGACTTCAGTGAACCATCTGCTTGACATATTGTTCTCAATTTTAACCAGGCTAATCCAACTAGCAAGCTACAGCTGGGAACACAATCTGCATTGCCAAAACGTACTTGGTAGAACATGCAATCCAGAGTTTGTGTGTTGTATGCTTGAGTAGTGGACATACGCAGCTGTTTGGCTCACAGGGTGTCCCAGAAGGATGTCTCATAGCGGAAATAATCTGCTGAAAAGAAACCAAAGTGAAACAATGCGTTATTGTGGTCACACTCTTACAGATTCTTTTGTTGTGCCGTGTTGGTTTGAATTGACTTGCTTCACAGGTTTGGCAAAGTTCCTCGGTTGTTGTTTTGGTACTAATCGGCACGCTATTGTTGTGTTTGATCTTTTGATTTCCAGTGCAGTCATAGGGGTTAAAAATAAATAGTGCTTGTTGTCTTGAAATGGTTGTTCTGCATATTCTTAGATGGTGTTTATCGGTTTGCCTCCTGTCTCTGTTTCCTCCAGACCTCTTCACAAGAGGAATTGACATTCAAGCTGTGAATGTTGTGATCAATTTCGACTTTCCCAAGCTGGGAGAAACGTACCTTCATCGCATCGGTAGATCTGGTAAGAGCCGGTACTCTTATGTTGTAACCCTCTCTTGTACAAATAATTGTATTTGCGGTAGCTGAAATACAATGATTAAAACCTTCAAATTGGTCATATCCAGGCCGGTTTGGACACTTGGGTCTGGCCATCAACCTCATCACCTACGATGACCGCTTCAACCTGAAGGGGATCGAGGAGCAGCTCGGAACAGAGATCAAGCCCATCCCCGGCATCATCGACAAAAGCTTATACGTGGCAGAGTACCACAGCGAGAGTGGCGAAGAAATCAAGCCATGAGCCAGTGAGTACACACACAACGGCAAAAACAAACAGTATCTACTCTTTCAGGATCATTCAGATGCCATTCTGTGTTTGGATGCAACACTATAATTTTTTCGCCCGGGCCAAGAAAATACATTATGAGACCGTGGGTCATGGGTATAACTGATAGCACAACAAAAGATAACTGAACCGTTGTTACTGTTACCCTGATGGTGGGTTACCTGCTGCGTCGAATACGATTCCCCCCCTTTTTAACAAATGGGACTGATCTGATCCTGAAATGTTTGTTAAATATGCAGCTGCAGTGTAGTGTACCTAGTATAATGTGACCGCAGGCTAAAACTTGAATAAAAATAATACATGGCTGCGTGTGAACAACTGGAATGTCATCTTTTCATTCCTGCCTGCTGACTCATTCAACACATTTAATGTATTCGGTAACTCATTTTTCTTTCACTCTTCTCTCTTTACAGATCAGTCCATCCTCCATTCCCCTTTTTGTATCTTTTTCTTTTTCCCCCTCCCCCCGTCTTGGAGTTCTCTTGTTTTAGTTTTTTTATGTACAGTTTCTGTCTGTCTTCCTTTGTTGGATGCCACCATGAGGAATGTGTATTTTGATGGAAGCGTTTCGGAAGAACTCATTTGCCTTTGTGATAGGGCTCAGTGCTGCACCCCCCCCCACTTTGAAGACATGAGCACCTGGAGGAGAGCATGGGACCAAGTCGAGAAAAAAAAAAAATATATATCAATGCACATCGTGAAGATTCATATCCACCAATGACACAAAGCCAGCACCAACAGACCGCTGTACGGCACCCTCCATTCTCCACGTTTTATTTTGAAAGTTTTAACCAATTTGTATCAAGTGCCTTAACAAGCAGTTCAACTCGTTCTAAAGTAATAACCCTCCATTACCCGTCATCTTGATCACTCCACGCCACACGCTCACGTTCACCTAATTGAGAAATGGCTACACTAATTTAACGTCCTAAGACAGGTGAAATCATCACTTATTTTTATTTTTTTTGGTTGAGTCATACGTTTGCAAGGAATGGAGATCTTTAGGAGGGAGGCCGGTCAGAATTATCTTTTTGCTGGCTTAGCTGCACTCGAGTCTGGCTGATAAATGAGGACAAAACTTGGATGTTCCATGGACAGAGATGCTGGATTTTTCCCAAGAAACAGCCAGACTTGTCCCGGTCGCTTGGAAGAAGCTTGTGCTTCTAAAAGACCCAGAACCTCTCCTCCGTCTTCAGCACCAGAACACTAAACATGAACGAGCAGCCTCTCAACACCACGAGTCATGAGGATTCCTGTTTCGGTGGAGTTTAATTTTAGGGAACGCTTTTTTTTCCCCCCTCTGTTTGTCCTGTGTTTCACCTTCCTATGGATGGCCATACTGAATTCTGCGAGAGGTGCAGCCGACACGTTGGCTGCACTCTACTCTGTGTATATACCTTCATTTTAAGATTGTTTTAAAACAAGTTCAAAAGGCTGGCTGACAAACTGAAGAGCTTTTTTTTTTGTCCCCCCCTTTCTCTCTTGTTAGCACTGGAGACTGTTTCCTTTTTACTGCCGGTTTGTTTGATCTGCAATATTGGCCTATGAATTTATTTATAATTTTAGAAAGTGCAGAGTTTATTAGAATCTAAAACATTGAAATGACCGTGTGCATGGAATGTTTCAGGAGGCAGAGTCCGTCACTGATCATCTTTTGAGCCCCTCCAAATTCGAAGGAGAGTGCAATTCTTCACAGCTGCACTTAAAATGAGATTGTTTAAATTGTCGCCCTTTTTCTCCTGCTAGCAGTATTAAGAGTTCAGTGTGGACGGACGGCTTTGTTGAGTAATTAATTATTTGTTTGTCCCCAGCCTTAACTTGTGAAGCACACTCTGAAGATCTGCAGTTAGAGAGAGTGTTGTTATTGGAAGAGGAAATAATATTCTATCATGTAGTAGTACTACTTGCTGCAGTGCAGCTGAATTGGAACAGTTATTTTTTTGGGGGGGGGGGGGAGTATTAGCTGTTACGTTGATCTACGTGCTCTTTGTGCGGCTACATTGCTTCACACACATTGAGCAGGGAGCCGTGGATTTATTTCCCCCTTTTTTTTAAGAATGTTAGCCTAATGCATCAAAATGAACCATCTGACCTAAAATGTAGCAGATATTTAATCTCTGTGCATCGTGAGTTAGCTGGCTTTATTCAAAGAAATAAAAAAAGGCTGGCAAAAGAAGCCTGGTTAAACGACCTGAGCGGGTTAGGCTGACCTCAGCACACAGAGACCGGTTCAGGAAACACTGACTGCACTGCTTTAATGCTCCTCATGCCCAAATGGGAACAGTGGTGCAGAACAACAAAAAAAAATGGCACAGAGGGGGCATGAAGGATTACATATGACTGTTGGTCAGACTGCTTGTTTAAAGAACAAACCCCTCAGGCTGCTGAGTGTAAGGCCTATTCCTCTTGGCTTTGATATGTGGGTTAATTTTTTATGCAGCATAACTTACTTTGCATTAATATCATCTGGACACCTGTGTGTAACCTTATTTTGCAAACTGGGTTCCCCTTTGTTATGGTGAGATGCTTTCCTAACTGTTCGAATCAATGAGAAGTAGTATTGCACATTTAATTTAAGCTCTTTTAAAAATGTAACCATGTTCAGTTTAAAATTCCCTTTTTATTTCTCATTGGTTAGGACTGATCCTTGTTCTCTCAGCGTCGTTGTTGTCCCCTAAATACATGCACATCTAATTTGGCTGATTCGGCTTGTGGGTTGGGTGGGAGGGCTGTTTGTTAAAAATATTCAAATTAAATTAAGCATTCGTTGAGAGAACTGGGATCGAACTGCGCAGGTGTTTGGCAGCTGCCTGTCTCATGTTGGCCCCCTGGCAGTAACGGCAAAAAAAACGCTCCTTCGGGGGCGTAATTTGGTTATCCTTTAAGGTTTAGTGTATCGCTACTTTTTGATGGGATGCTGCATTACTGCCAGTGCCTGCCACTGTTGAGAACCTTAAAGACTGAGACAAGAGCATCTCGCCCCGGATTGGGCCACTCAATTTGATAGTTTGTGTAACTAAATTGTCTCATTCTTTAAGGAATTATTTAAAATTTGTGGGGTGGGTTAAATTTGAGCTCTTGCTGCCCTGATGCACATGTTCATCCTCTCTTTGGGATTTCCAACAAATTTACGAAAAAACACAATTGGTGTGTACATTTTGGCCAACCCAGCACTTATTTTTGGAGGAGGAAATGAGAGGACTGCTATCAAAACTGATGCATCAGAAAATAAATTGGGGAGGGAGGGGCTCCAGAGTTACGGTTATAGGTTCAAAACGTTTTGAAAAAGTTGCCCTTGAATTTGGATTTGTCTTTTTTTTTTTTCAAATGAAACATTCAAGAAGTGGAGTTACCTTACTTAAAAAAAAATTAAAAAATCTCCAAATTTAAGTGAAGAATTTAAAGCCTGCGTTAATTTTTTTTCCTTCTTTTTGATTGAAATTTGGTCGTTATTCAATTGGAAGTTTTTTTTTTCAGTGGAGCTCATTTTAAAATAGACGAGTTTAAAAAGGATGTCATCAATATTGTTGGAAACAATTGAAAGTTATGTTGAAAATAAAGCTCACTGAAATTTATGGTGTGGTTCTGTTTTTCTTGAACACTGCAGTGTCCTGTCACTCTCTCAAAGCCAGGGGTCAGTGTGTCGCTGCGGCTCTGAACCCAGACCTGGAGGAAGTTCACGCTCGCATGTAATTCCACTTTAGTTGGACTCAAAATGCTCAAGTCACTGTTTCTCTGTTTATCAACTGTGGCTCTCTATGCCTGTGTAAATGGTGCTTTTCCACCGCCATGTGACAGGTAAGACTTTTAAGTTAAGTACGTTTTTTTTAGGGGTTTTATCCCCTTGAAAGGTTTTTGTATCCAAGAAACAGACTGTTGAGACGGCTTCCTGATCTTGAACTTCCTTGATTCTAAAGATCTGGTTGACTCATGGCTGTAAAATCGATTCATGTAAAATGAGTCGCAAAAATGTGGACAACCCTGCATCTTAAAGTGAATTTCCAACAGTAATGGATCGTATTGGAAACTACTTCAATGCTTATTTTCAAATGTCTAGCCATTTATTTTGGCAGCAGTCAGCTGTCTTACACTTGCTTGATTAGTTTGCGGGATAAAATCATTCTTCTATTGCTAATTGTTTTTGGATTTTGTAAATGTTAAAACCACCATGTTCTGCAGCCAGCGAACAGAACTTTCTCACAATTTATCAAACCTTTTTTTCCCTTTAGCATATATCGGCAGACCTTTGCCCTCGCCAGTTTACTTAACATGTCAGTGATTATGGTTTTATTGCTTCCCTGCAGGACTCAAATGCCAATTTTCTGTCTAATAATTAACCACTATAAATGAATTTCAGTGAAATATACTGCATCGGGCCCATCTTGCATCAGGTACAGACCGCCAAACTGTTTGATGATGATAAATACTTTGTGGACATGAAACTGAAGGAAACTCCTGGTAAGTTTAAAAATCTGTAAATTAAATGATACATAGATATCGATATATAGATATAAGTTTTGTTCTTTGACTCCTTGTTGCACTTTATTTTCCTGCAGACATTGTTTTGTCTGCTTTCCACAACCTTTCAATTGAATCTCCAAACAACATCGTCCCTCCTGCTAAACTGCAGGTGTTCCTCAGTACATACTTTGAGAAACCAGGGACGGAGTTTGAGTCATGGACACCACCGGACTGGCATAACAAGTGAGAATCAGTTACAAAAGGATTCTTGATCAGATTTGTGCTGTTTTTCTTTGTTTGGTCGACGTTGTTGAGCTATGTTGATTTCTATATAGGCCAAAGTTTCTAGGAGGAATAGTAGACCAACAACTACACGACTGGGCTGTAAAAATCCATACTCTGTGGAAGTCCCTCGGCAGAAAGGTAAGTTGATCTGAGTGAAACCATAATTTGATTGGCCTAATTTAGTCTAACCCTAACTAATTTAATGCAGTACATATAAAAAAAGAGAGCAACATTTGATAAAGATCCCTGCGTTCAGTTTGTATGATGTGAATTCTTAAACTAATTAAAAAGAATACCTTTGGGGTTTTGTTCTTTGTTCGACAAAATAAGCCATCGAATGTAAAATCAAGATTTAGGAAATTAATTGCTATTTTCTGAATAGTAGACCAAACTATTAATAAAAAAAATACATTCAGAATAATACAAAAATGTAATGAAGACCTGATGAATCTGATACGCATACTTCGCCCTACTGCAGGGAAAATGTTCAGTCCATCTTTTATAATCACTGAACGCTAACAAGCACTCTGGTTCCAGCTGTGTGTGTCAGTGTTTAGGGTCTCTGTTTCCGTTAGATTTTAGCTTCTAGCAGTGTTTTGTTTGTGCAGCACTTCTTGTAAATGCTGCACATATTTCATGGAGTTGGTGAATGTTTTGTAAATGCTGCTGAAAGTGTTTTTGGCCGTGTAGCGTGTTGGCGTCTGTGGGCCACCATAGAGGAGAGTTCAGATAAAAATATACGAAGTAGCCTTATACATTACATAAAGAGGAAAGTACACATGAAATCAAATACGTATACAACCGTGGTTAGTAACATAATTTAAAAGGTAAGTCCACAGGAATATAAACATGCATTTTAACTTACCTTTACTATGTATATTGAGGCTGAAGCATCCTGCTGAATGACTGAAGACTGCTGAAGAATAATGTCTCCTCCAGATCCGCACCGGTGTCAAGGATCACCCCGAGCTCTACTCGCAGATATACACCCCGCACCCTGTTGTCGTGCCTGGAGGGCGCTTCAGGGAGCTCTACTACTGGTGAGTGAAGGATGAAGGCTGTCTCTCAGCTGTCTAGGAGAAAAGACTCTCCGGGTCAGACCCAGGCAGGGGTCTCTGCTGAAAGCCCAGCTTGATGCCGTGTGCAGACAGTGACGTTCACCTCTCTGTGCCCAACAGGGACTCCTACTGGGTCATCAATGGGCTCCTGCTGTCGGAGATGACAGACACGGCACAGGGAATGATTCAAAACTTCCTCTACCTTGTCAACAGGTGAGCCTTAAAGCAACTTTCATATTTCACTTAAAAGTTCATCGCACTGCAAGTAACAACCTAAGTTGTACATTTTGTGTATGGAGCTCTCCAGGGGGGATTTTGCGTTTTGTGCAGTAACAGATTTTCAACCTTTCACAGATATGGATTCATTCCAAATGGTGGGCGGATTTACTATGAGAGACGCAGCCAGCCTCCATTCCTCACTCTAATGGTGGAGAGCTACTATCGAGCTACCATGGATAAAGAGTTTCTCAGGTGATAAAATGGCTAAGCCGATGTTCTGATAACACATCATTTTTAAACTGCATCTCCTTAAAAATAGAAAAAAAGGCGTGATAAACACTAGAACCTCAGTGCTCCTCTCTCTGTGCCTACAGTTTGTTTCTGCTAACATGCTTCATTTAAGACACACGTTTATGTGTAATGCTATTAAAGGGGCCCTATTATACCCGCCCCCCTGCCTGTCACGCCTCCACTGGACTCCTTTGTTTACTCGCGTAACATGACATCACAAGGTAACCCTCAGACATCTATTGGCTAGGGTTCGAACACATTGAAAGTGATTGGCTAAGGCGCAGGACGTCACTAAGCGGTTGACCAATCACAACAGAATTATGCAGCTCATCAATGAGAGCAGACTGGGCTCTGTTGTCAGACAGAGGGTGAAAAGAGGTGCTGCAGCACAGGCAGTATGAGAAAAATAAGGAGTTTTTTGAACATTAAAACATGGAGACATGTCACAGTAGAGGCAGAAAATACAGATATGAAACTTAAAAAATGGGCAGATGTTGATCCCTTCAAAGACTGTTAAAAGTAGTTTAATGAAAATGTTGTTCCCTCCTGTCGGTTCACACTTCACATTTGACTATTTTAGAACAGCTTTGCCTGCTTTGGAGCAGGAGTACCGCTTTTGGATGCAGAACCGCTCTGTGGGAGTGAAAATGAATGGGGCTGAGCATGTACTCAACCGGTATCATGTGCAGGTGGGCTCCCCCAGGTACGTCTTAAATAAAACCTGAGAAAAATGTAAGATGTGTGTTGTGTAGTGTGCTTTCACCTACACTGAACTATGTTTTTTGTTTTTCTTCCAAGGCCTGAATCGTACACAGATGATCTGGAATTAGCTGAAGGACTTCCTGAAGGTAAAGGCTTTTTTGCGGTTCATATTCTGCTGGTTGATTAACTTTTCTGAGAGGGTCTATGGTCATTTTATTCCATGAGAGATGGAATAAAGGGTATTTGTAAATGGCGTACAGTAGTATTATTAATCCTCTCCAACAGAAAAATTATTCAAGGATCATTTGTGCCAAACATATTAACTCAGAAAATTCAAAAGTACCATGTTTTAATGAACAAACATTCATTATTTCACAGTGACCCTGAACAATTATTTTAAGAAAAGCTGTTCCAAGGAGAAATGCTCAGTGGTTTTCCAAGATGCTAAAGAAAAACAAAATCTGCAAGAGAAATGTTTGCACAGATTCCTGAAAATGTTTTCCCTTTATGTCAGAATATACTTAATAATAACAAATAGTCATGGTCACTTAGTTATTTTTCCATCTTGAAAGAGATTTTTTTTTCTCTAAAGCTCCTAGTAAAAAAAAAAGGCAAAACTGAAACAAACAGGTTTTTCATAGGCTGCATATTTAGCGTTTTCCACATCCAGTTAACAAACATGACACACATGAATAAGTTTAATATTTTGGATGCTGATTTGTTGTGGCTCTACTGTCTTTCTCTTGCCCTCAGAGCGCAAGGAGCAGCTGTTGATGGAACTGAAAGCGGGTGCGGAGTCTGGATGGGACTTCACATCCCGCTGGTATGTAGATGGTGAGGGGCACAACAACGGCACCCTGGGGGACACCAGAACCAGCCACATCCTGCCCACTGACCTTAATGCCCTGCTGTGCCTCACTGAGAAGACTCTTGCTTCATTTCACAGGATACTGGGTGTGTACTTGAGCTTCATTTGACCTTGGCACTAACATTGTTTTGCCTGCATAAATCTTTTAGCTCCAAACTGCTGTTGCGTAACCATGATGTGCTGTTTCCTGACAGGTGATGGTGACTCAGCCGCACTGTATGACCAGGCGGCTGCCCGCAGACTGGAGGCAATAGAGTCTTTGCTGTGGGATGCTGAGAGAGGAGCCTGGTTTGACTTCAACCTGGTGACACACTCCAAACACTTTGAGTTTTATCCGTCCAACCTGGCACCTGTTTGGGCCCAGTGCTATTCTGGGCCTGAGATGGGGGAGAAGGCAGTACAGTATCTAAAGGTTGGTAGCCATTCTTGGCTTCAAATATATTATAAACAATCAATAATTGTACTGTATGTATTCAAGTGTTTATTTAAAGGGTCTCAGTCAAAATAACAAAAGATGCATTTTTCCCAACTTCCCAACAGCAGCTAGGAACCACTGTATGTTTAGTTTCATTCATTCTAGTTTATAGAAATTTGTCTCCATCCATCTTGTAAAAGTAAAGCCAATGCAAAAAGTTGCATTCTTTCTAATAGCCAGCAGGGGGAGACTCTACTGGCTGCAAAAAAAGTCAGATTGTATAGAAGTGTATGAGAAAATGAGCCTCCTCTATCAGTGCCTCACCTCGGTAAACGTTTTTCCTGACAAAGTTTATGGTCTAGACCACTGGCTTCAAGTCGGCTTCAATGTAAGAGGATGTTAATTTTGGTAAATGGGGATCCCATTTAGAAAACAATATTGGTGTAAAGCAGAAGTGTAATTTTATGTTGTGGCTACCTTGTGATTGTCAGGTTGTTTGTAATTTGTGGTGTGGTGTTTAATGGACTTCGTTATATTGAAAGGTGCTTCTCATTATGTGTCCTCCTTATTTAAATGCACAAGGGGGCAGAATATAAGAAACTTAAACCCATCTGATGTAATTATACAGGACTTCATTATATTCAAAGTGTTCTCACATCTGTTTTAAACATAAAATTGAAGGCCTTTTCAAGGACTACACCGGCAAGATTCTTTCAAATTCAAGGACCCGACATTTTTTATGAGATCTAGAAGCTCCTTTTAATGTAGCTTCTATTGTGTTTTCATGTTAATGTGCATGTGATGTGTTTTAATATACTAATATCAGATAACATTAGATTTGGCACATGCAACCCAAAGAATAATTAATTTTTCCATGCAAAAAGTAGACCTTTTTTTGATCTATTCTAAGTATGTATTTATGCTTTTTATAGGACGGAACCCCTTTAACCTGTATATATCCTGATTAGGCATGTATCTGCCCATATCTTACTACAAACATCATTTTGCTAGGGTTAAACTGTGGTGTGATCATTTCCCTTATAGAACCGTCAATGTGATTCCATGGGACATAATATACTAAGCTGAATTACTTATTTAGATCATTTTTTATTTCCCTTTTAGTTTTTACTCAGCTATGAATCTTGACTCTGCTCAGAAGCCCACTTCCCATGCCTATATAAATGGTGCTCATGTCCTCCAGCAGATGGCACACACACTGCACTGGTTTAATCAATGCACGCTCTTGGATTGCTGTTTTTTAAAATGTGTGTATAGAGGAGCGGTGCTCTGCAGTTCCCCAATGGAGTTCCGACATCCCTGAGAGATTCTGGGCAGCAGTGGGACTATCCGAACGCATGGCCTCCTTTGCAACACATGCTTATCGATGGTAGGTAGCAGTTAATTGATTTGCTGCTGTACTAAATCTTCTCCAATTGTTCCACTAGTTCTGTTGTTTTCTACAGAATAATTTCTAAAAATGCACAGCGGTTTAAGGTGTAATTTGAGGCTGCTTACATCCTCTACCGTACACATAGTTATAATTCTGAGAGTGTTACTTACTAAAATGCATTGTTTTTATGTTTGACGTCGCACAACATGCATGTTCCCCTTTTAATCAACATTTGAAAAAAAGCCAACAGCATAACATTTTAAAAGGAGCCCTATTCTGTAGTTTTTCTTTTGTTGCGCATGTAAATGGTCTGCAAAGGTTAAAATCCCAAAGTTCCATCCAGAGGGAGTTTCTCTCCCAAACACTACCCCCCACACCTCCATTAGACTCCTTTGTTTACTTCTGTGGCATAGTGACATCACTATATAACACTTGGCCTCCTATTGGCTAGCGCCTCAGCAAATTAGACATGATAGGCTAAGGGTCGGGATATCTCTAAGCATTCACAGTAGAGCCAACCAGCTAACCAATCAGAGCAGACTGTTCTCTGGTTTCAGACAGAGGGTGAAAAGAGGTACTGCAGTATAAAAAATAAAGAGCTTTTTGAACATTAAAGCATGAAGACATGACACATAGAAGCACAACATACAAAAATGAAATCTGAAATTGAGCAAAAAGGGCCCCTCAAACCAGCATGCTTGCAAGCATTTTTCTCTGGACATTGGTGTGTGCCTAAGCATGTTACCCCCACCTGTCAGTCAGTGGACTAGTGGGAACGTTTAGGAATGTGTATCGTGTCTGCATCTGCATTTACCCACTACAAAGATAATGTGGATCCATAGTTTAACCAGTGGTAAAAACTCCACAGAAAGTAATTGGGTTAGTTACATAAAGTCTTTATGCTTCATATTTGACTTCAAACCAAACCACCCACAGAGATCAGCAGACACTTGATATCTGCAGTGGTGATGCTCTGCCAGGCCTGTTCTGCATCTAGCTTCACTGCTTATTTAGTGAGATGTTTGCCTTTGGTCTTGTCTGTGTGACACATGATCAGAGAGTAGCTAGAGTTTTGGCGCTAAAAACGTCTTGGTTGCTTGAATCTGCATCAGAATGACTCTTTTTATAGAATCGGGGTAGAAATGTTTAACATGCAATCCCACCCAAAAGGGCCATGACATCACAAATAACCTTAATGCTGAGAGTAAACCAGTTCCTTATGTTTTTGCTCAGATCAGCGTCATGCTACACATAATTTCTTGGGTCTGTTGTGATGGAAAAGTTCTTGTATTTCCAGGTTTATCCAAACTGCCTTCAGAGGATGCTAAACAGCTAGCATTTGATTTAGCCCAGCATTGGATCAAGACAAACTGGCTGGCATACATGAAGTATGAAGCCATGTTTGAAAAGGTGAGTCTTATAAAGGAATATTGTGCAACCTTTCATGTGGATGACCAATCAGTGTTCATGGTGGATGTAGTCAATTGAAGCACTAAATTCCTCTGCGCTATGTTGACAGAGAAAGGTGTGTGGCTACATGTACCATGCATTGCGTGTTAGACCGCTTATCTTCAGGATTCATTAGCTCACCTCTTTCCAAGAGAGAAGGTAAACTTTAATTCAAAGCTAAACACTCCGTAGGCGACAGCATGCAGGAAAAACAGCCCCAGCTGACATGAATTGAGTCAGAATGATTTGGTTCTTTATCCTTTGGAGCGCAATTTGTGCAAAATGCACCACCAGTCAAAGTTATCTCTCGGCACCTCGGGTACAGGAGGGTCCCTGCCAGACATTTCCTCCTAACTGCAGCCTCACTTTCGAGCTCTTTACGCTGCAATTATTTGGCGAATAAACATCACTTGTATAGTCCTCTGCACTCTTTTTGGGGGGGGATAACCTTTCTCTTGATGTTTGTAGTAAAAAATGTTGCAATGCAAGGATAAAAAACAGAGGTTGTTTCTTTCAACTGCTTCTACTGTACATCATGCGCCCTGTCTAGAAAACAAAGCTGAGTGGAGTTTTTCCCTGCTTCCAACTATGTCACATTAACGTCAAAGGACACCGCCGAATGTAGCATGAAAAAACAGATTTGAGACATAGAACCCAGCTTTCCCTGATAAGATACCATTCACTGAGAAGTCTATTGCGTCAATTCAAATTCCGTATCCATCAACACTGATTGTACATCCACGTAAAATGTGGCGGATTTCTCTAAATGTGTCACAGCATGTAAGCGGTTATGTAGCACAGTGATAACACAGCTGGCTCAGTGTGTCGTTTCCTCCCTCCCGACAGTATGATGTGAATGGCGATGGCAAACCTGGTGGTGGAGGCGAATATGAAGTTCAGGTATTTTCTTTCATGTGCTGAGGGTGTAGAACTAATGTGCTTATAGTCTCTCTAATTTCATGCAGAGCCCTGTTAATGCTTTCTACATTTGCATGCTCATGTACACGTATACTCCTCCTCACTTCTTCGTCAGTATCATCTTCTTTATGTGCAATCTTCTACTCTGTTGTGTGTTTTGTACTTTTCATTTTGTATTACCATCTCCTTCAAACAAATTGAACATTTATTTTATTTCCAAGTGTATAAGTACAAAATGAAATCATTGCTTATGCTTCACTGTGTTGCTGTGTGTGTAGCTTGGTTTCGGTTGGACCAATGGTGTGGCCCTGCAGCTCCTGGACCAGTATGGGGCCACTCTCACCTCAGGAAGCAGCCAAGTGTTTTCTGGCCTCCTGCTGCCGCTGGTCATCTCAGCCACTGTCATGCTCCAGTAAATCAGAGGTGACAAAAAAAAAAAAAAACCTGACTTGAGGTTGGATTTTATTACCCCTGCCAAGGAGGTTATGTTTTCCGTTTCGCTTTGCTTTTCAGCAGGATTACAGAAGAACTACTGGCCCTGAATTCTATAAAACTCAGTGTAATGGTGTGGCATGATCAACCAACGAACCCATTACAATTTGGAGCAGATTGGCCTTTGCAAAACTCTTTGCTCTCTGAATACTCTTTGAATTATATCTGATTTCACTGCACTACATCACTCCTGTCTACTGACAACTTCAAACACAGAAATAAAATAAAAGAGACTAAATTTTGCATATTTTAGCAAGATATGATATTTTGCTAAATCATATATAATCAGTAGGAAACTAGATATGATTTATCATAAACTTAGAATTCCTTTGATGAATATTTTAGTATTTATCCCCAGAGGAAAATGATCTCTGGAAATATCACAAGATGCAGCTCATGCCGGCACTTCTGGACTCTCTGGCAGTGCAGGCTGTCAGTGCTCGCTGCTGCTCGGATTACAACATTAATTCGTCCCAGATATTGCACTGACATTACCAAAAGATATTCACCTAATTCAATTACAAACTTTATTGCTGTACTGCCGCTTAACTCACTCGGATGCCTTTTTATTTGCATGCAACCTAGAGTTAGAATGTGAACAAGATTATGTGAGGAATAAAATGCAGAGTGAAAACATTGATGATGGCAGTCTTTATTATGTTGGACTCCTCGAGACACTTTTAATACATATTTACAAATCAAGCAAGCAGTTTCAGATTACAATGCTGGTAATCTAGAGTTGGCAGTGTGTGGAAATTCCTAACTGTCTTTGGCAGGATTTTATCTTCCTACGCACCCCACGACCAAGATCTTATTAGACAACACTCAATACCACATTGCATATTATAACCACAAAAACAAATACATTTCCTGTGGCTACAAGTAGGGTGTTTGGTCTGCATTATTGATAACTTAATACAGCTGACATGGAAAGAGGGTGATAAATAAACAGAAAAGCGGATCGGAGATACATTCACGCTGGAGTACATCCATGCATTGTTTCCCTGTGGATCACTAGTACATGTGAGAGTGATTTAAACCCAGCATGGGAATGGCGGACTCGGCCACTAACAAAGACAAATGCTATATACAGATTAACTGAATGTAAACCTAATTTCTGCATCATGGTTAGCCTTATTTTTCGAACCAGGTCCTTTTTCTCTATTTTCCTGTTCTACTGCAGAAAGTACCAGCTCAGTATAGGGGAGATTCTCAAGTAATGTCCATAGCAACCCAATGTGAATCTACAGTGACATCACCTTCAACGTACGACTCGCTGAATCCCTTCATTGACAAAAAGAGGAACGTCTGCAATTCATGAAGTATACTGCTTAGTGCACACTGGGGTTTGGTGGTCTTCCAATTAAAAAAAACAAACAAAAACCTAGCAATCACTATTGACACTATAGCTTTCTATTTCTAAATGGCAGCTTTGTGTACAATGTCCTGTGTCGCAACAATTATCTCTGTAGTGCAGTTTAACTCCTCCATCTAGACCGGTCTCAGGTTGCTTTAAACATTGACAGAGGTTGTAACATAAAACAGTACAGGTACTATCAAACACTTTTGCTATTTGATAACCAAAAAAATAAATAGAATTGAGCTGAAACTTGGCCTCCCATGCAGTGGCAATGCGAGAGTATACTTTAGCATTGTGGGTAATTGTGTTCCTTCTCCTGTTGTAACTCTGGTTCTCATGACAAGGCTCACACATCAAAGATTTGGAAACTTTATGAAGGAACTGAAAATATCGTAGCATAGAGTTTATCCAAGAGACAAGCAAGAATTTAAAAGATAATATTTATTATTATCGTTAACTTAGAATTAGCACTTAATATCAACATCAGCTGCGTCTCACTTCTCTTAACTAGCATCCCTGCTTCCCTCACTTGTGTATTTTCCTTGTGTCTTAGTCCATCCCACTAGGGATGCATGTAGTGGCAAGGAAAAAAGACGAGAATAAAGAAGAAGCAAGGAAATGTGTTTTAAGAGCAAAAGGACGTCCTTTACTTGGAGCGTCACTGTGAGCGTTCGGGCTCACATCTGGGTTCCCAATGATGGAAGGGCCACCGGTACTTTGAAACAAAATATATTTATTTCCGCACAGCCCGTTAACAACGCTCTTGCTGGCTCGTTGCTCTCGTCCGGCGTCAGAGGTGGAGACAGTTCTCCCTCAGGACCCAGTCTACTGCAACAGACCAGAACCAGGTTACGACCATGACTTTAATCAGTGCCTGATTACCTGATCCTGATCAGCTGTCTGGCCTCCGGCTGAGCCACTCCTACCACTCCATCAGCCGGCGCCCTAAGTCACATTAAGCCCCGCTGCCACAGTCACATTAAGCGACGTCTGTTTGTGATGACGCCGGCACAGCTGGATCATCTGACAGCAGCCGGCTCTGTCTCCGTTTAATTCACAAACCATTGTTTAGTTGGGCTTTTACATGAACATTGTTGAGAAAATATAAAGTGTACAATAACAGAAATATGCGAGGATGGTCTGGTGGTTCCTCTGTTACTGCTCCTCGCTCCTCAGTCTTCCGGGCACAAATTACCGCCATGGGACATTCCTTAAGATGGGGCACCAGAACAACTTACGGTCCGAGCGAGGGCTGATGAGCGAGGAAATGACAAATCAGAGACTTCAGATGGACCCATAAAGAGAAGGCCCTCTTCAACACAGTCAGCCATGTTTCTACAGTAGCCCAGAAGGGAAAGACCAAACTCTGGCTCTAATAAGCACCTTTCACACCTTAACGTCGCCTGGTCGCCAGTTGGTTGTAATCTTCACCCTCAAGGCTGAATGGCACTGAATCCTACGCACTGAATCCTACGCACTGAAAGAAGAAACAAAGAACATTAATATCATCCCTGATTGTTCCCTGCATATCATTCTGTCTTTGGCATTTCTGCTTGCATCTATGGCGAAATGCAGGTCAAGCATGAAATTAGGTCCATACAGATATTTAAATGGTTATCCAAAAAAGTAATGAGAAATTTGCTTCTTAAAGAAGAAAATGTATCCCTCTTGGCTGTGTAGATATGAGGCCCAAGCAGGGATTTCACTGCATCTCTCTCTTTAGCATGAGTGCACACAACAGATTGACTGTGCAACTTAAATAGGAAAAAGGCCAATAGGTGCAGTGGTCCGTGCAACCCCAAATATCACACTCTGGTAATGTGCTATTCCATTTCTCCATCTACAAGCCCTATCATCTTATATTTGTTATCCCTATGCATAACTGTTACACCCACACAGTGGCAGCCGTGTGTATAATGCTGTTTTTTATAGAGGTTTAAGCAGCAGGCAGCAGTCATTATGTTTTCAGCCCTCGCTGACAGCAGTAACTCAAGTAGAACCTGCTCCTTTTGATAACTTGGGCATTACCATAACGTTTTAGCAGAAATGTGTTGTGTTCAGTTAATGAAACTGAGCTGTAAAGGGTGGCATAAGTTGTCCGGCAGTTAAGTGACGATGAGGTGAAGCTACAATGTGTCCGTGTGTGCCTGTTTTTAATTACACAAATCTGAGGATGTTATTCTGAGGAGCGCGTTCCATGGGCGGTCCATGAATTGTAGAGCAGCAGTGACAAGTGCATTACATGTTGTTGAGTAAGCAAAGGTCAGGATGTCTTGTCCTCAACAGTCATCTAGTGACTGCTGCTGCATACAAACTAGATTACACACAGAAAAACTTTTTCTTCACAAAGGGCAGCATATTTTGATTTATGAGGCTCTATGGATAATGTACTCAAGAGTTTACGGAGATTAGATTAAGATATGTTAATAACTAGCTGCTATTTTTAAAGAGGTTTTTTTTTTGTTGTTAAAGGGGCCATTTTATGCTTATTTTCATAATTGGATTTTGCGTCTCTACTCTGACTCGTTTACATGCTTTAATGTTCAAAAAGCTCATTATTTTTCTTATTCTGCCTGTTCTTTTCACCCTCTGTCTGATACAAGCCCAGTCTGCTCTGATTGGTTAGCTGGGTGTCTCTGTTGTAATCGGTTAAGATGTCCCGCCTCTAGTCTATCACGCACCATGTGGTTGAGCGTTGCATAGTGATGAATACAGGTCTCTCTAGGAGTATTCTTTGCTGTATGGACCTCTGGCTACGGCAGTCCCTGATTGCTATGACGACAACAGGATGCAGAATTATTTGCAGAAATGTGTGAAATCTTTCGGTTTTGAAATGTAGGTGCATAAGACAAAAGTAGGTGTATCGTTTCTCTATATGTCTTGGCTTTAGACAGAGGCCAGAGCTTCATTACTGTTCCCTGGCTCAGCCTTCACTAGCCTGCAGCACACATCAGAAAGACTGCTCATTATCCACTGAGTCCTCCTGCTGCCCGAGTCCCGCTCGTTGCTGCAGGAACCCTGCCCTGCACTGCCGGGATAATCCTTACCCCACCCACCCACATCCCCGCAGTCTTTGAAGCCCCGCAATTGGGATGTGCAGGTAGGCCGTCCATCTGTCCTCTGATGAAGAATCAGAGAGCCAGAGATGGTTCCTTAGCTCTCACCGACTCCCATCCAATATGCTCTAATCGATAACTCATCGAGGGATCATGCAGGTCTTCCTGTGTAATGTATTTCCCTAATTATAACCATAGTTTGCCTGTAGCTTAGCAGCTAAATTGTTTGGAGAATAGGCCAACTCCTTGACCTCTAAACTGGAAGGATTGGCTAACTGGAGGGATCATCCGGATAGATATGAGAGAGCTTAGTAATATTGATTCTGCACAGTCCGGAGATATCAGGCCTTTTTTGAATCAATAACTGTTGAGAAATCGTGCCTATAGAATTTCTCCTGCTTAGGATGGGATTTTAAAATCCTATTTAATGGAAGGAAGAGGGATCGTTGACAGAAGATGTCTCAGATCTGCACCCTTGAACTTTAGACTCAAAAAAAGATAAATGTTTCACCTTGCCTATTCATTTCACAAGTTGAATCTCCCGTTGGAAGGGTTGCAGTGGGCTCTTGCATATTGTTCTATGATGTTATAGAATGCACCTATATATAGATTCTAGCTTTGTTTTTGAATAAAGGTATCAACTTGGCTCTCACAGACGGACACTCCAATTGGATTCAATGTAGAAGGCTAGCTTAGGTATAAAGTAGACCCACTCACTGAGAAATTGTTTCACAGTAACGACTAAGACGAGCAGTGGAGTAGTACAGTTAAAGTAAAGAGTAAATTAGCCAAATTATAACAAGGTCATATAGCTACACACTTTTGAACAGGAGTTTTCAGCAGTATTAAGACATGGCGAAGAGAGCTAACTAGCGGGCAGCTTGTCTGTACCTCCTGGCGAGCTGGAAATGCAATGAAGTGTGTTATCATTACAACCAACAACCATCTCAATTTTGTTTTCTTATTGTCAAACGACCACCAAAAACCAAAAGTCCATTTTACTGCTATTGGGAAGACGGGGCTTTAAGAGACCGAATGTTTTAGACAGATTGTGAATACAGGTACTCAGACAGAGTATGAGAAAAATAATATTGATCTAAAAATAAATCAGTTTTGAATAATTTCTCAATAACATTAAATATGAATGGTCAATAATGTAACTATTTCCTGTAGTGTGTTTTTTTTTTGTGCTTGTAAATGGTCTGCAAAGGCTATAATCCAAAAGTTCCCTCCAGAAGACGTTTCTCCCCCACACACCTGCATTGGATGCCTTTGTTTACTTCTGTTACATAGTGACATGTTACACTATTGGCTAGCACTCCAACACATTGTACCTGATAAGTCTAAGAGGCAGGACATCTCTAAGCGATGGACAAATCACAACAGAGAAGCGCAGCTAACCAATCAGAGCAGACTGGGCTCTGGTTTCAGACAGAGGGTGAAAAGAGGTGCTGCAGCACAGGCAGTATGAGAAAAATAAACACCTTTTTGAACATTAAACATGTCCCAGTAGAGGCACAAAATACAAATATAAACATTAAAATGAGAATAATAGGGTCCCTTTAACACACACAAATTGACAGTGAGGGCACAAGCAACTCTTCAGTCAATATGAAACACATCTTTTCCCAAGTGTGTCTTGTGCACACCAGTAAAAAAAGCATTAACACAAAGATCTCTAAGAGGCTCATTAAGAAGGGCATTGGGTATGTTAAAATGAGGTGAATATATCTTTTAAAAATAAGGAAAATGAATTGATCAGGGATACAAACATCAACACAAATAACAAACTCTTTTTGGTCATGTTTCTGTGTCAACTGTTCCCCTCAGTTCCCTTTTGTGGACATTTTCCAGACATCTCAGAAGGATGCGCACACAGTTTGACTATTTGATGTCCCTCCTCCTGTTTTGAAACATGAAGAACTGTTGCCCAAATGTGCCACTGCGAGGCGGCAGAGCTCTTTGTTGTATTGGATGATACGCCATGTTCTCCCAGTCATGCTATTTCGTTCTTGTGGGCACACAATCAATAAGATCACCACAAAAGCCTATCACAATTTCAGTGTGGCACAGTCTCCTTGCCTGCTGCTGGCTTTTACCAGACACTTAACACGGTGGAAGAAAAACAAATCACATTCTAGGCGTTTGTCTTTGAATACACTTTTGTTGTTTGATCCCAAAGCCAAGAGAATCACACACCATATTTCACAGTGATTTTTCCATTATCCAGCTGAGTGGTATGTCAGTGTGATGACTGGCTCAGATCAATAGTGTGATGCTGATGAGGACTTGAATTGTTAGATCTCGGGCTGTGCACTCTTCACTGTGAGAGGTTGATCGTTTTGTTTTGTCGGAGTAGAGTGATCACGCATCTTGTACATGCCCCGGGGAGAGAGCACGTGTAAGGTTATCGCATTCACGCTTGTGGCACGCTTTCACCCAACGATAAAGGCAGCGTTGTGTTAACCGGCTGGGTTTGCTGAGTAATGGCAGGACGTAGCGTGTGTGAGACATTTCTGCACACAGGGAATCTCACTGCGTGATTGTGGAGGGATGCAAACAAGTCAGTCAAACAACCATGCAGAGGGGAAATGGGAGGGAAGAGAAGCAAGGGAGTGAAAGGGAGCACATGAGGAGCCCTGCTTATTACAGCTGCACAGATGGTGCGGCAGATGAGACGGGAGGAATAGATGGATAGAGTAGGAGTCAGAGTAAGACGGGGAAAGAGAGAAATGGCACGAGAGCATGTGTCTGACAGTGTACATAAGGAGCATCGGATTGGAGAACCTCCAAGGGAAACACTGAAATATTTATTGTTCTGTGGCTGCTAGGAAACTTTCTATTCACCTCCAACTCGTCAGCAAGAAAAATGGCTATCCACCTGTGAAATATTAATTTCATCAAAGGGAAGTAGCATGCTGAAGGTAGGGAGGATGAAGCGACATATGGTGGGAGATCCTGAGGGGAAGAACACTCCACAGACGACAGAGGGTCGGGCGGAGGGAAAGGAGGAGGGAAATCAAATTATTGGGAGGAGGATTCAGTGGAGCTCATGAGTCTGAATTTGCAAGGGAGCAATATTTGAATAGGCCAGACTTTGTGCTCTGTAAGCTATTATTCCAGGCAAAGTCAATATTCATTCAGTCTGTCTACCAGTGATAAATGCAGAGGTAATAAGGGGAAGATGACATTTCTCATTGTAGTTAAAAGAAAATAAGCCGACATAGAAGCTTCACACTTCTCCTCGCTAGTTTTGAATAATATGTTTGATGATCAACATTTTTCAGTTTTTATTTCTGTTAGAGCTTAGCCGTGAAATTCAAATTCTGCAGAGTTTGGATACGTGATTTTTTTGCCAGATTTAACATTTTACAGAACTGCATTTGGAAAGGAAAGAGGAGGTGTTGTGAGATTGTGTTTCTGACATTAACAGATTCTCCTCAGTGGTTACACCCCATGGAGAATTACTGATCTTATCCCACCGAAATCGACTCATTGATGGTGAACCAACTGAGCATATGGCTTCTGGGAGTGTACCCACTCTATGATTCCCTAAAGGTTATTTAAAATGTGTTTATACAGCACCATGTTTAGATGCACTTGCACAATTAAAATCAAGAACAAAAGCTTGGTAGATGTTATTTTGTATGGTGCTAATGTGTAGTGTAGCATAATGGCTAAATGTTAACAGTCATGCTGTCACTAATGCAGCCTTTTGAATCATTAAAGAAAGAGTGATATCAAGTATACCACAATATTTTATGAAAGCCATTTAACCTCATGTTTCCAGAAAAATTAAAACGTTTTTCTGACACCTCGAAATTCTCTTTGTGCTCTGCATGACCAGCATCTAGAAAAAATATGCATTATGAAAAGTTGCAAATCCCCCAAATCTTTCCTGATTTCTCAAATTACAATTAGATCATTTAAAGTCTCTCCTGCAAGACATCAGAATTAGTGTAAAATTAGTGTAGTGTTGTCATTCGCAACCAGCCCTCTAAAAATGCATAAAATTGTATTTTTATTTACTGTACCTGAACCAAGTATGTTGAGGTAATAATCGATGAAAAACATTTCTGCAAAAACCATTTAAAAAAATGTTATTTGAGTGTGCAGAATCTCCCCAATGTCCCATTCCGTTTGATGAGTGGAGTTGCGGGAACCGCGAGAATCCAGCAATGACCTGGCTGTGACCGAAGGCACTCCTCCCAGTGTGGATCATCTAAAAGCGGGACCTGGAGAGACTTGCTTCCTGACAAACATACTGAGCAGCACCTGCAGCTCTACCTCAATCCGACTGGCGAGGAACACAGCAGGTGGGGGGGGAGGTGTGTCACGTAACTGCAGATCAGAGCTCACACCTGGAAACAGCAAAGAAATACAGTGGGGCAAAAAAGTATTTAGTCAGCCACCAATTGTGCAAGTTCTCCCATTTAAAAAGATGAGACATGCCTGTAATTTTCATCATAGGTACACTTCAACTATGAGAGACAGAATGGGGGCAACAATCCAGGAAATCACATTGTAGGATTTTTAATGAATTAATTGGTAAATTCCTCGGTAAAATAAGTATTTGGTCACCTACAAACAAGCAAGATTTCTGGCTCTCACAGACCTGTAACTTCTTCTTTAAGAGGCTCCTCTGTCCTCCACTCGTTACCTGTATTAATGGCACCTTTTTGAACTCGTTATCAGTATAAAAGACACCTGTCCACAACCTCAAACAGTCATACTCCAAACTCCACTATGGCCAAGACCAAAGAGCTGTCAAAGGAGACCAGAGACAAAATTGTAGACCTGCACCAGGCTGGGAAAACTGAATCTGCAATAGGTAAGCAGCTTGGTGTGAAGAAATCAACTGTGGGAGCAATTGTTAGAAAATGGAAGACATACAAGACCACTGCTAATCTCCCTCGATCTGGGGCTCCACGCAAGATCTCACCCCGTGGGGTCAAAATAATCAGAAGAACGGTGAGCAACAATCCCTGAGCAACAATCCCAGAACCACACGGGGGGACCTAGTGAATGACCTGCAGAGAGCTGGGACCAAAGTAACAGAGGCTACCATCAGTAACACACTACGGCGCCAGGGACTTAAATCCTGCAGTTCCAGACGTGTCCCCCTGCTTAAGCCAGTACATGTCCAGGCCCGTCTGAAGTTTGCTAGAGGGCATTTGGATGATCCAGAAGAGGATTGGGAGAATGTCATATGGTCAGATGAAACCAAAATAGAACTTTTTGGTAAAAACTCAACTCGTCGTGTTTGGAGGAGAAAGAATGCAGAGTTGCATCCAAAGAACACCATACCTACTGTGAAGCATGGGGGTGGAAACATCATGCTTTGGGGCTGTTTTTCTGCAAAGGGACCAGGACGACTGATCCGTGTAAAGGAAAGAATGAATGGGGCCATGTATCGTGAGATTTTGAGTGAAAACCTCCTTCCATCAGCAAGGGCACTGAAGATGAAGCGTGGCTGGGTCTTTCAGCATGACAATGATCCCAAACACACCGCCAGGGCAACGAAGGAGTGGCTTCGTAAGAAGCATTTCAAGGTCCTGGAGTGGCCTAGCCAGTCTCCAGATCTCAACCCCATAGAAAATCTTTGGAGGGAGTTGAAAGTCTGTGTTGCCCAGCGACAGCCCCAAAACATCACTGCTTTAGAGGAGATCTGCATGGAGGAATGGGCCAAAATACCAGCAACAGTGTGTGGAAACCTTGTGAAGACTTACAGAAAACGTTTGACCTCTGTCATTGCCAACAAAGGGTATATAACAAAGTATTGAGATGAACTTTTGTTATTGACCAAATACTTATTTTCCACAATAATTTGAAAATAAATTCATTAAAAATCCTACAATGTGATTTCCTGGATTTTTTTTCCTCATTCTGTCTCTCATAGTTGAGGTATACCTATGATAAAAATTACAGGCCTCTCTCATCTTTTTAAATGGGAGAACTTGCACAATTGGTGGCTGACTAAATACTTTTTTGCCACACTGTACATTTTAAAAAGAAATCTGAAACAGGGTTTGTTGAAAACAGACTTTGCAAAAATCTCAAGGGTTCAGAGTGTATAAACAGACACCAAGAGACAGGATGGCAAAGAACTTGTGAAAATTGAATAAACATGAAGAAAAGTTTTAATTTTCAGTGAAAATGAACTAAATTTGACATCTACCACCTGATTTAGTATTCCAACAATCCTGATCTTACAACATATCTGCACACAGAACAGCGGGATCTGTCCCGATCATTTATAGAACAGGAAGAGAAATAAAACAATGTGCAGTGTAAGGATTATTATTCCATTTGCTGTAATCAATACACAATCAGTGTTCATGTCTACGTGGTTAATAAATGAACTAATTTAAGTTTTTGTGGACGTATTTGCCTGTAATTAACATGCACGCTTTGCAAAAAAATCTGTATTTGATGAGGAAGATAATGTATTCCCTCTCCAGAAAGACAACAAAGGGAGGTGATTTCTGTCACTCTCCCCCTTTGTTTCATGTCCCTCATTAGGAATGCACAACATCTGACTATCTATGAAGGTCAGGTCAAGACCATATTTGTCCGTTGGAGACCTGTTGTGTCCCGGTGGAACAGAATAATGAAGAAACCAATTTCCTCTTTTGTCAAAGCGATGTGAACCATGTAATCAGCCAGTCCTGCCAAAACACCCTTCAGGAGGAGAGAAAGGGGCTTTTCATTTAAAGGAAATATTGGAGCTTCACAGCTTTTATTGCCTGTGATTGCTATCTATTTATAATGAAAATGTGCTGGGTCTTTACATATTTAACACAGCATGTTATTCATTAATGTGTCATTGTAATCTGTGCATTGCTTTTAGAACTCAGATATAAGAAATAAGATATCAGATGTCACCTTTATTCTTCACCTTAAGAGTCACCCAAAAGGAAAATTAATTTTGATGATTAACAATGGGTAATGATTGAGGGACTCTGTCTTAGTTTTGCAGGGCAGGAGTTTCCCCCCCGGTGTGGGCTGAAGAATCAATGAAAACGCCTTCCCAGGTGTTTCTTCTCCAGATGGGCTTGAGATGGGATGATAATATATTCCCCAAGTGTCGGCTCTGCCTTTGAAAATGCTAGTGCTGGGAGAAGATGGCCTTACGATGTTTGAAAGGCAAGCCGCAGGGGGGACAGATGCTCTGATATTCCAGCAGGGGAGTAGCTGTGGGGCCTCATGGCTGTTCTCTGCCTAGCGGGGGGAAGTTCAGTTGAGTCACGCCTACGCAGCTCAGCGGGAGAAGCGGAGGAATGGCAGGCAATGAGCAGCGGCGTGCTCCTGGGGTCAGATCGCTGCGTTTACCAACGAGGGCGAGAGGGATCTGATCACAGACTATACAAATTTACAGTGTCAGGGAGTTGGTGTTCAAACAGACGCTGTAAAAACATCTCTTTTTTTTTGGCCCTTACAAAACAGGAATGTAGTAATCAGCTTCATAGGAGGGGGCTGACTGTCAGATTATATGAAAGAGATACAGATCTATATTTGATTAATTAATGTGTCCTTGCTGGAATTTTCAATCCAACGGTTGAGTCCGTCATTGCTTAAGAACGAAAATTGTCAATCAGAGTTGGGAAAAAAAACAAGACTTTCCCACATCATTACACTGAGATGAAAAAGATTTCAAAGTCATTTCCATTAATAGATAGAGATAAAATTGCAAAATGTTTTTAAAACTTTGACCATGACTAGTGTTAGATCATTGATCCTTATTTAACTCTACTAAAATAGCTTCAGAATGTGGTGTCAATAAGCAATTTAGAGAGCTTTTTAAATCTCTGTCCCCGAGGAAGATGACTAATGATGGTTATGGACTTGTTTACAGCTGTTAGCCAGAACATGAGTCATAGAAAGAGTTACTATTTTCTTAAAAGAATATGCAAATGAACTGGCACAAAGCGTGGTTGGATAAGGTTGAATGCAAATAGTAACATTTGTTAGCTTAGCTATAAAAAACATTTGTTTCATAGTAATATCTGTAAGGGGGCCATGTTATGCTAATTTTCAGGTCTATTAATTGTATTTCCGTCTCTACATGTTTCCATGCTATAATGTTCAAACAACTCTTTTTTATTTTATTTTCTCATACTGCCTGAGCTGCAGCACCTTTTGTGATACCTAGTGATGTCACTATGTCACTAATAACGTTAAAGTTCAAGATATTCAAATGGATAAAATAGTTTTAAATAGTGACAATAAATAACCTCTATTTGCATTTTTGCATGTTTTATTTGAATTATGCCCATAGCAAGTTTAAAGCAGCTATTTAAATATTTTCCTAATGAAATTCAATCCAATGGGTAATGTTAAGGGGATACTTTAACGATGAACCCACTGGGATGTATCAGCCCACTTCCCAGCTTCTCTCATCTCTACAGAGCTTTAAGCGTCTTTTCATTGTTTTTTTATACAGCCCACAACTTTTGTTTTGGTTCATCCTGGTATTATTGGCTGTGTCAGGCAGCTATATTTTGAGAAACCTCCAGTAAAAACCCTCCTCACAGTACCTGCACAGCAGAACAACAACTGCAGACTAGCATAAGAGGAGGATTTAGCTAAAGAGCCAGAAACTTACCCTTAGGATTTGGTGGATACTAGACTTCTGCCAGGTGGCCAGAAACAACCCTCCAAATGAAAGCTGATGGTGCTCCAGTATCAGCTGGATGCTTACAGTAAATAGGCAAAGGCAAGTTTGTAATGTGAACCCAGGGATGGGTGATATGACCAAACATGTACAGTATATCACAGTGTTTCTTTGAGTCTTTTTAGGTGATGGTGTTATATCGCAGTATTACAAATATACACCTCTAAACATCATACTACCTCTTTCACGCATGGGGAAATGTAATGGAACATTTCTTAAGCACGATACAAATATAAAACAAAACATAGATGTTTATCGATGGCAAAAAGAAACAAAAATCAGATATACTTTAGATGTGTTTACATGTGGTTTGAAGCAGGAGTTCGACCTATAATAATTCAATAAATATAACGTGACTCATTTTCAGAGTTAACAGCCATGCTGAAAAACAAATGGTGCTATAATTAGCGTCCAACCAAACAACCCGTACAGTATTTGTAGCAGTGTTTCTACAGGTGATTTAGTTTCTTAAAATATAGGGCTGACATTGTTTTTCTGTCATTCGGAAATTGTGCGCTGGAGACAAAAACAGTCTGAATGTTGGCCTTGAAAATGTGGAAAGTTGGTATTGTAGCATCCATTTCAATGTGAAGGCATGGCAATTATGATTGCACTCAATTGGTTTCCAGGGGCAAAAAGCAGCAGTTATTTGAGGAGACACGTCCCTGTGCCATACCTTGCCTGGCCTCGCTGAATTGTGGAGAGGCCTTGGATGCAGCGTCGGAGTTTATCACTCTTAATGAGAGACTCCGCAGTAGGCCACACTCCATTACGCATGAGCCAGATGATACATTACATCGCCTTCCATGACTCCATGACCCCGAGGGATGTTTAATTAATCAGAGGCTGGACATGGCCACCATTAGTCGAAGGAACAGCAGCCAGGGCTTCACTAGACACATTCTAACTCCCACACATCATTATTTGGCTATCTTGCCAGCTCCCTCACCTCGGTAGCAAGGTGTGAATATATATTATCCAAACTGAAGGAAAAAGGGAGCGACATCTTCACAACCTCGTGGGAGCTGTTACCAAGACTAACTGCTATTTAAATCTGAAACAACGTCAGCTCTTAATCAGCTAGGAATATTAATGACTGAGTGTCGCATAAGAGCTGAAAAAAGCCGGTGGGGGGGTAGAAGTGTTGTTGCACAGGTTGAGGAACGGTTCCCAAAGCAAAACCTAAGAACCCCCTAGGAGGGATCCTGGAGGTCGATCCAGGAGTTAACTGACAAAATTAGGAGTAGTTAAACTCACATTAAATTCAATTCACTAGTCGGGGTGACAAATGTCAAAAGAGTTAATAGTATGTAGGCCCTAAAGACATAATTCAGCATGGTCTCTGGTTAAACACAAGCAAACGTTTCAACTCTTTTCTAAAATGTTTTACCTTCACACATTAGCAGAAAGACAGTGCCAGTGTGTTACTATGGAAACAGAGTGTTGGAGTAATGTATTCCAATAGTTTCTTGGTGAGCTTTAAGGTGATAAATAAACGGCAACGCCTCGTCAAAGACAGAGACTGTTCTTTAGCCTCTAGAATATCATAAAGAACTTGGAGGTCATAGCAATGTTGTAAAATGATAAGGTATAGAATGTCATGAAAGCCATAAACATGTCATGTTATAGTGTGGAATACTGAACAGTTAAAGCATAATGTCCCAGAAGTCATAGTTTGTCATAAGTGATAGTTTGTATTTCATAAAAAATCATAGTATAATGTGCCATACAAATGTCACATATTACAGGTACAAGTCCCAGTATAGTATGTCATAAAATGTCCTACAAAGTTGTATTATATACTGTTGCCCATAAAGTTGGAACAATTTATTTTTCAGACAGATTCCTCTTTTAATTGTGGTTCAATTTTCACTGTGATATGTTTTGAAAGACATTGACCAATATAGTTTTGAGAATATATACTGTACACTTTATCTATCAAGAATAAGTCACATTGTCACAAAATATTTGATTCCAACTTTATGGGCAACAGTGTAAAAGTCATAATACGTTATGGCCAGCAGAAAAAGGATAAAAAAGTCTTTCGTAAATGTATAGTACAATATAACAATGTCCCTGAAGATAAAAAAACAACAACTATGCCATACACATATCATAAAAAAAGTTGTATATTATGACATTGACATTCATTGCATGTAATTCATGTAAAATGAAGATTTTAAAGAAAAAACTCCTATAAATAATCAATAAAATGTGTGGATTATGAATTGTTATGCTATGTTATGCTATGTTTTTGCCCTTTTTTTCGCTTTTACGTTTGTATCTGTATACTTGTGACATCTTGTGAAGGCGATTGGATAGTTGAATACAAATATTTAATTGTCATAATATAGTGTTCTTTCCTAGTGTGGAAAGAAAGGAAGAAATAAAAAAAACACAAACATCTTAGTATAGTAACTCATTAAATCATTCACAGTACAGTGAGCCCACAATGCAATTAAATCCATCGTTTGGAAAATGTTTACCTTTAACAAGTATACATTATCTGCAGTAAATTAGCTTTAACACACTAAATGACTGGTTTGGTCCATTAACTTCCACTAATTACTATTAGACTCAGTCAGGCACCCTAACTCAGGTCCTGTTCCAAGCCAATGTAGAACAACACTTCTAAAGCTGCTGCTTGTAACACAAATCCTGCTGTCCTGAAGTTCGACTGTTATTTACTGTGGAGACGGAAAGCTCTGTGAGACTTCCAACTGCTTTCGAGTGAAGTCCATGGCTTCTGATCTCTAAGATACTAGCCTGGTGTGAAGAAAGGTTGTCCTTGGCTTGGTAACAACTGGAGCTGCATGACTCTCTGGCAGATAAGGCCTTTCTTCATCCATTTTTTCATGCATATTTTTCAATGTTTATCCCCACACTTTTCATTGAAGGAATACAAAAAAGTCCTTTCTATTACAAGTACATTGTGATCTGCCAATCTTTAACACAACACTCAAAATTCATCAGATTCAAACTGCTTGAGTGATTTGTTTTCCTGTTTCTGCTCGCAGACCCCCAGCTCTTCCTGATGCTGTTGTTTAAGCTTTACGCTTCACACTCCTCCCTGTTATAAACATTTGTCTGTACTGAACATTGGTTTGTATCCCCACGACTCAAGGATACTCTGCTGTGATTTGACATTGATGAGGGCAAATGGCTGCATGCATATTCCTTCCTCTCATTTATTGGAGAGGAGGAATTGTGGATGGAGTGGAAAAAAGAGCCGCGGCCTCTGAATTTCCCTTGGATGTGTGAACTTGCTTATTATTGAAATTTAAATGTAAATTCCGCTGTGAAAGGTCACAAAGACACATCTGAAATATGTGAGCTGCAGGCTGCCAATTGGTGCCGCATTTGAAATGGGGCTCCATTAAAAAGCTAAGTTCCACACAGAGACTGGGTTCATATCACCTTTGATATCAGAGACACAGACAAGTCTGCAGGGCTGCATTTCACTCAACAGTTCCCAAAAAATAAAAGAAACTGAATTATTCTTGGATGTGCTTCTGCATGCCATCACTTGCCTTGTATAAAGACATTGCATGCCGTTTGTCACTGTTGCTTTATATGTATATATTTATGTTCACACCTATTTTTACTTGTTTTTATCTTCAATATTGTTGTGCCTTTGTTGTTTTTAGCTGTATGGTGATATGGTACAGTATGTCACGAAAAGTCAAATTATGCCATAACAAATAGCAAAGTCTTATAGCATAAAAATGTCATTAAAATTGTCATAGTATAGCCAGCCATAATAAAATGACAAATAGTCCTATTACAGTCATATATAAAAATGTAATTAGGTCATTTTATTAAAGCGATATTCATCATAGAACTAAAATTCCTAGTACAGTATAACATAAAAATATTAATAAAGGTCTTAGTATATTATGTCAGCAAAAAAATATTTAATCCTTTGTATAATATGTCGTAGTTTAAAATGGAATCAAGAATATTCATACAAAGTTATTTTATATTATGCCATTACAAAATCGTAGTCCGGCATGTATTACAAAAATAATTCAAACAATGAAGTGTAACTGGTCTAAAAAATATTATCAAAAGTCCCAAAATAGTATGTCCGAAAAAAATAATTGAATAAAAACAAAAGATTTATAAAGCATGTCATGTAATAGTCGATAATGAAACAAAGAATGTTATTAAACGTATTCTAAAGCGCCCTTGGGTTTCTCGAAAGGCGCTATACAAATCCAAGTTATTATAAATATCATTACGCCATAAAAAATATTAACGATAGCATTAAGTGAAAACTGCTTTCAAAAATTACGTAAAAGATGTCATAAAACTGTTATCAAAAGTCGTAGTATAATGTCAAAGAAATGTCTGAAAAAGTATAAAAAATAAACTAAGTTATAAAGACAAAGTAAAATATGAATTTTAAATAAGTAAAAGTGAAGTTTATTTATATCTTACTGTTAATGTGTATCTGGTGTCTATCTTATGAACATCAGAAATGGGGTACAGTACTCTGGTGACTGCAGCTGTGTTTAGTTGCAGGCAGTGGCTGAGGTATGAGTTGCAGCCTCTGTGTGGCAGTGTGTGCCTAGCGTCCCTCTCAGACATTTCAGGCTTAGCCAGCTTTGCACAAACAGCCCTCCTGGCTCCTCTGGTTTGTCTCATCTGCTCCCTGCATGCTGAGCATCTTCCAATCTGGCCGCGAGCGATGGAGGGACTGGCCCTCTCGGTGTCAGCTCTCCTCAGGATTGTCAGAAGTCCTCTGTCAAATCCCCCTACCGGCTGGCCCTGCAGGCTCCGAGGGAAATTAACCAGGAGGAGAGACTGGGGAGGGGGTGACACCGGCAGGAACCTTTTTTTTTTCTTCTGTTTATGCTGCAACAGTGTTACTTTCACAAAAGACATCCTACCTGATCCCTGCCAGTGGTCATTTTCTTTGGAAATGAAATGGACCTCACTGTGTGGCTCCCTGGCAACAGGCCAGTAGCTCTCTCCACTTCTTAGCCTTAAAGCCGGGTGCATTTTACTCAGAGTAATCCAACTTGAACCTTTTGTGAGTCATCTGCACATATATACAAACATTCATACCAGGCACAAAATTATCATTTTTTGCTCTCGGGCCACAAACGCTTCCAGATTCCCTTATTGACGAGCAATGTTTGACCTTTTAGATTAAAAATAACCTTCAAACCAGCACTGGATCCCCGCCAAGTTGCTGGGAGGTAAATATAAAGCGCAGCCAACGCCAGACCTCCACCAGCGTTTGGCTTGAGTTTATTTCTCACCCTGAATAACAGCAAAACAACCTGCTGAATATTAACAGGAAATGGATCTTGTAAGAAATGGAGATGAAAGAAAATACAGTTCTCACATTCCCTTGGCTCAGATGTGCTGGTTCAATGCGCTTTGGAGGCGTAAATGTTGAATCAGCGTATCCAGGATTGAGATTTTCCACACAGCAGTTGTTTTAAAAAAACTTGTCCGATTAAAACAAATGTGACATGAAAGTGAAGCACAGTCAACAGCAGCATCACCTCCGTTGAATGCCGTGTTGTTAATGTGGCACACTGTAATGTTTTCATACCTGCACATAGACATGCTGTTGGTAATCACAAGAAAGCAAAAGGCAAGCTGTCTGCATAAACAAAAGCTGCACCCTGTATTTGATCCAGAACAGCAAAACATACCATACGTTGATGATAGGGCTGTCCTTCTTAATATGTCTTACTCTCTATTGTAGACAACTTATCAACGACTGCACATTTTATGTTTGTATTACATTTTTCCATTCATGTGATGGGGTCCCCTAATTTCTCAGCTTTCATGAGCCAAAAAAATATATTTTTAATGATCCTATTTTTATGCTTTGTGGAGTTGTAATGATGACACAGGAATAAGACTTCCTTAAACTGTTGCCAATACATTAGAAACACAATACAGTCTGATTTGGAGCAGTTTTGGTGAAGTCCATAGAGACTTTGCTTGGGAACCAGAAGGTCACTGGTTCAAGTCCCAAAAGACCAAATGCCATCAAGAGTCTGTGAGCAGGGCATCCTTCTTTTCACTGCTTCCCGGGCACCATACATATGGCAGCCCACTGCTCAACTGGGATGGGTCAAATGCAGATTGTGAATTTCGATTAAGGGGATATTCTATCTATAGCTGTTGATTATTCATTAAATACAAAGTTTTACATTTTATGTTTGCAGAACGTGAAGGTCCATGTGATATACATTTCAATGTCCAAGGGTACGCTCTGTGTGTGCCTAAATTTACCAGTGGAAGCATAGCTAGTAAACATGCGGTAATGGTCCATATTGTCCACAACCGCCCAAGCATGTCTCTGTTTGGGATAATAACCAATGCTGTAGACTTCCCTTAAATGAATGGTTTGGGACCGCCGAATAGCTCGGTGGTTAAAGCTGGCGGACAACATGCAGTATCCGCTGCCAAGTAAGGGGCTTTGACTCCAAAGACCGCCAAACATTTCAGGCATCTCCTCCATCCCCCTTATTTCAACTATGCAGCTCCAATAAAGGTACTCTGGTAAATATGTCCCCTTGCAGAGTTAGATGAAAAGATTCATATCCATTTGTGTTATAAATCTACTCATTTAACTCTTAGCAACAACAGGAAATAAAAATATTAAAACAGCCCCAAAATTTAATTTGATAGGGCAAATGTCAAGTGATAAAACCAAGTGATGAAGACTTGGACAAAAACTTGGACCTGCTGAGCAATGCGCATAATAACTAAGTTCCTTAGACTTGTGTTTCGCTGTATTCTTGCTTTCTGGCTGTATTATTAGAGCTGAATTTTCATGCACTTTAAAGGGCAGTCATTCCTGTAAGACATTCACTCCATCTCATAATTCCTCTCATCATGTTAGCTTCATGGTTTCCCTAACATGCTGAAAAAGACATGCAATCTAACATCATAACATTTTCCTTCAAATTGCTTAACATTCATGGAATACATTGAAAAGGAACAAAATGCACCCCAAAGTGGGTAAACTGCCAAATCCCAGAGATTCTCTTTAAGATAATTACAGTAAGATCTATGATGATAAGCCTTTTCCAAGAGACTCCGCTTAACAAAAGCAGTTGCTAATGCATTTGTATAAGCCATTCTCTTGCTGGAAGACAAAAGTGAAGCATCGCCTAGCAGTGTCTATTCTTTATTTTCCGCCGCGCCCCCCTGTGACTTCAGAAGGAATTCTGAATAGAGGTTTGTCCATATGCTTATTAACTCATGCCTCTTATTTCCAGCTGTTAAGAGTTTATTTTTGACTGATTATGATGAAGAGGCCTTAATAAGAAGATGTGGAGAGGATAGGAGGATGGACGAGAAATGGGTTTGATCTTCACGCAGGAAAAGGGCAGAGGAGTCCTCGGGGCCTTGGCTTCTTAAAAGGTGCTTGTAGCCTCCAGGGAAGACGCTTGCTCTCTTCTTTGCTCGCTTTCTCCTTGTCTTCATCATCGTCTCTCGCCACCCCCGCTACTCAAGATCAATTATGATTGACAAGCACTAAGGTTCAACAATTGTTTAAGTTGCTTGATCTATGAGAAGATAAACCCCTCACCCTACAACACGCTACAAACGTCACCCTCTTCCTCCTCTGCACTTCTTACTCCTACATCCCATCATTAGCCAAATCCGGGATGCACTGAAGCCTTGTGAAGCATTGTTATCTCAAGAGGACTTTCAGCGACTTGTGCCCTGTTTGCCAGTGAAGTGTATTACAAAAGACAAGAAATACATTTTTCCAACTGCACTGGTTCTTCAAGGCAGGTTTTGCCAAGCAATAAACTGATATCTCAAGCTTTAAACAATTACTCCAAGTTGGCCATTTGTTGTAATGCTTCCAAATTTGTGCCAAACATGGATTCTCCCTACCATCTCCCTTTAGGAAGTGCAGCAGATAACAAGCACAGCACAACATCTCAATTATTATCCAGTTTAAATAATGGTCTGTGCCCGAGGATTGCCCATAATCTATTCCAAATGACCATGATGATGAGAGCTGTGTTCAAACTGCTGTGCAAACCTCCAGGTGTCACACTGAGGATTCCCCTCAAATGAAAGGCAACTGATCCTCTTGACACAGAAATTGCCTCAAAATGAAATACATTTTTTCTAAATTAAAAACAAACAAATCAATATGAGCAGCAGAGGTATTGACTCCCACTGACAGTGTTTGACTTTTTATTGTGTAAATTTTTATGAAATGTCCAATCTTTAACTAAAAGTCATACAGTACCTCAAACACTTATGGATGGAATGATGCCATGAATTGTTCTAAAGACAAAGCCCCCAAAAGATAAATTATAATTTAGTTCTACTGAAAGTCCCATCGGCCTCAGCTGTGTTTTTTGGTTCAATTCTAATTAGCAAACATCATGCTTACAGGCTGAACCGAGATGGTGAAACTTAAAAATTAGCATCTTAGCATACTAATATTTGGCTCAAAGCATCCATTGTAACAGAAACAAAAGAGATTTGTTTTATAGCAGTTTTGAAAATGGTGCCTCATAATAAAAAGTATTATCGCACCTGAATAACCTCTGTTAAGCCACAACAGCTATTGCTAATCATTTTAGATATTAAAGCTTTTACTGGCAGAAGTTGTGTTGTCACTATCCTATTTTAATGGATTAAAAATAACTCCCCTACACAAATACATTTTCAATTTAAATTACATGCCTTTTCACTTCTGTCTACAGACCCCCTCTCTTATCACCGACTCTACCCAACTGTGCTTACGTGTTTCAGTTTAAAGTAATTCCAAATGACTTTTTTTGTGGAGTAGGATGTTAAGCTCCAACTAACATATTACAAGCAGAATTGCTTACTTCAGCTCATTGTTCTCCTCTGTAAACACACTCTCCGTCCTCCACGCTCCGAGCCATAATGAGCCACATATTGGGCATCATGCAATTTAAGTCATGCAGAGTTTTCTCTGAACTGATCACTGTGAAATTAGCTGCGATAACCAGTGCTAATGCTACATTCTGTGACTGGCTCTGTGTCCATACACTTCATTATTCTCCTTTCTCACTGCTTTGAATGTGTGCTCATGTTACTGGAAGGGATTTCATGGGGAAGTAAGCCTGAGAACTCCCAAATTAGGCCAAACACAAGCACAAAGCTCGCCATTGGGAATACGGTTAAAAGTGCTGACAGTTTCCTATCTTCTGAAATGAGTCTCATCACAGCTGTGTAAATTAGAGAAATCCATACACAAGTTTTGCAATTAGAGTACTTCTTGGTTGACAGAGTATCTGGTGACTTAACACGTGAAATTCAAACATTTGAAGATAGAAGTTTAAGGCATTGGCCCATGGATTTCTATTTACTCAGTTTCACAATCCCCATGAGCCTATTCAAGCCTGGTTAATAGCCATATTTGTGAAATAGTCATGAATCCACTGGTTTAGACTGCTTGGTCAAAAAGAAAAAAAGATCTTATCAGTACGTTGCAACTGGCTCCAGAGCCAAAAATAAAAAAAGGGACAGTGCATTTGTTAATACCAATATCAATATTCCTCACAATCTTTGTGGAGCTGTGAGTGTGAATTGAGGGCTGGCTGATTGGTTTTCATTCTTAACAAGGGCTGTGGAGAGGCAATTTAATTTCCTTTCCTCCCTGCCTCCTGGGAGACTATTTTTTTTATTTTATTTGTGTGCTTTCCTCTCCAAAAAGTGTCAACATGACTTTGTCAGCACTAAGCACATTCTCTGCTGTGACAGATATCACCTGACCCCAATTTATGAAAGGCACAGAAGAGACACATTCCAGCAGCCCAATATGAATATATTATCATCCCCAAATGTCCTGCGTTCAGCATTTGAGAATTATATTGAAGGAAGCGCAGGAAATCCAGGCCGCCTTCACTTAAATAAGACAAAAGTACTCTACTTGCAGATAAAAAAAAGGCAAAGCTCATGAATACTCTTAACATGCAGTCGTCCCTCAATCTGGTTACAGAAAGTATGATGTGTCTGTCAGGCTTAGATGAATGAAAGTATCAATCAAAAAGGTGCATCATAGGGCATTCGAAAAATAAATATATAAATAGAAAGAAAAGCTTTTATTTCCAGATGGCTGAACTGTGAGATCCCATCTCCCCGCTGGCGCCGCTGACATATCTGTATGGAGTTCTTGTCTCTCCCCTTTCAACACAACAGCCCGTCCGCAGTTAAAATGCAGCCTATCTCCTTGATAGTGCTATGTCATAATGGCACTGATATTAGCAAAAGATCCTTGCCTTTCTCAGCTTTGCTAGGCAGATAGCATTTAGAGAGCAACTTTCTTTCTCCCACTAATGGTGCTTTCTGCCACTCAGAGAGAACTGCTCTCAAAAACAGCCATAAAAGCAGACACCATTGGCTACGCACCAAAACCTCAACTAGGCAAAGCTATACGTTTCATAAACACTGAACACGTGCACTTTGCACACACAGAACATCTGCAAAAGCCTTGACTGTGTGCATTCACATGTGCACACACAAATAGAATTGAAAAGACATCTGCCACCATGTGACCACGAGGCATTCAGATGCTCCGCTCCAATGAATATAAAGTATAAACACTCCTACAAATTCTCCACCCCTGGCCTCTATTTCATGCCATTATCTTGGCATAATAAACACATTAGCTTCTCCCTACCCAATTCCTGCTCTTAAGATGAATCTTTCCCCACTATATAAAATAATTTGCCAACATTATATGTGCTGATGAATAAAACATGAGGGTTCATGGAGAGTTTTAGCGTCACAAGTCCTGGAGGAAGCAGAGCTGACAGACGAGCAGGTTCTACAGTTGGACCGGCACACAGAGGAGAAAGTAAAAGATTAACTGGAAATGTACTCCTTTATAAATGATATACACCCCCTTATATTTACCCTGAAGGGTGCTTATTCACACAGGCATGCGAGGGCCGTTCAAATGAAGACACAAGATCATTTGATCTCTATTGAATTGTCGTAATTGGTTTGAGTGGAATTATTTCTAAGCTGCACTCTTTGGACTTGTGCTTCTTGGAACCTTAACATATTCAGCAGACTTACCAGTAGTAAACTTTATTATTTTTGTAATTAACCCTCCTGTCGTGTTCGTTTCTCCCCTCGTACTTTGGTGTTCCCGGTCAAACGACTGGTCTATTTGAACTGGTATTACATTAAAACACATTTTATTTAACACCCTTTAAGCTATAAACAATGTCTCAGAACACTGGTTTACATAAATAACTGCAGTGAATGTACAAGGTATAGACACTGAAAATGTATTAATGGATGATCATAATCCAGCGTTAGCAATTCATTTCCTATGGCAGTCCTTTTGGACCGGAACCATAATCTCATAGCATCAGACATTAACAGGTGAGGTTACTCTGTTGTCAAAACTAATTATCTCCCAAAGGACATTATAATTATTTTTAACTTAACAGTGGGTTAGAGTTAAAATCCTTCTAAGCAAACTAAATAACAATATTAAACTATACAAGTTCATTAATCAACAACAATTGTGAACAATTTGTTTCTTAACCAAGAAACCTACTGCCTACTGTAGAGGATATCAAAAGGCCTTTACCAATCAAATGTAAAACACAATATTTATGACGAATGAAGGTATTGGTCTGATTTGAACCAAACTTCACAGGAGGGTTAAATAACAGACAAGATTTGCTATGCAGATAATTTAAGCAAACAGTTTGAGGCTTTAGTTTAGGTGGCAAATGGGAATGCCCTCCAGATGAGTTCTGCAACCAAGATTTGCAAGAGCAAAGTTTGACATATAACATGTTATTGTTTGTATATGAGGAAGATGTGTGCTGCTACAAAGACTGCATTTAAAAAACTGTATTTAACATGGGATACAAACATATATTACAGTATCACTGTCTGTTTTATGTCAAAAATCATGCTATAGGGACACAGGAATTAAAAAATATCATTTTCCCCCCTAATATTAATTGTGATTACCTGATGTAGAGTTGGAGGTGGTTGGGATGTAGTTGCTCGCTGACAATCACATTTACAATTCTATTAGTTAAGTGAAAGTCAAAGTAGCTCATGATTAAACATGATTCAAGTTTACAATCAGCAGATGTCAAAACAACAGGGTCAGAGCACTTCACTGTGCGATAACTGCAGTCTCAGAGAACATTTTACATGAATCCCAATTTATTAAACAATCCTGCCATCTGAGCACATTCCCTAACAGCTGCTGTGCACTGCTCGCTCTTATTGAGAACTGATTGAATAAATATGTCAGCTTTAATCAGGTGTTGCAGTAACACTTTTGTGTGTTGTAAGCCTGGGGCACGCTCTCTGGTAAACAGTGGCAATAAGCTCACAGGGTGTAAACTTCAGGCACAAAAAGGATGCACACACTTATTTCCTCACTGTCGGTATTTATAAAAATGCAAATATCACATGTCAACATCACCCACTCACTCTCTCATGTACATTTTCCACAGCATGTGTTGTCATTTTGAACAGAATTGAGTTGAGTTGTGTTCGGCGGAAAAATAGGCTATGATGTACCTCTATTCCCTGTTAGTCTAATTACAACTGAAACTGTGTTCTTATAGGATTTCAGAGATGGTAACTGTAAAAAATCTGGGACAGCACACTCCTCTGGTATCCATACAGCGACAATAAATAATGTAATGTTAATGTGAAGGGACAATATACAGTATCAGTTAGTGATAACATAAACGTACATTTACCTTGAAGCCCAATAATGAGACCTTCCAATTTAGGAAACATCAAAGTGTCGCTGTACCTAAAGCAAGGTAGTAATGGGCTCCTCAGGGATTGGTCATCTTTGTGTAGATAATTCTGTTTGGTTTTGATCCCCTGAAGACAACATCAAACAGGCTCTATTGTGCTTTGTGGGGGGTTTCCCTTTCCTGTAGTGTGTTATATAGGTTCCTGTGCATGTACATGGGCTGTAAAGGCTAAAATCCCAAAGTTCCCTCCAGTGGGAGTTTCTCTCCCACAAACTCCCCCCTGTCTGAAATGCCTCCATATGACTCCTTTGTTTACCACATCATAGTAACATCACTATACTGTATAACACTTGTGCTTTTATTGGCTAGCACTGAAGTGGTGGACCATCTCTGAGCAGTGGACCAATCATTACAGAGCCATACAGCTAACCAATCAGGGCAGACTTGGCTCTGGTTTCAGACGGAGGGTGAAAAGAGGTGCTGCAGCACAGGCAGTATGAGAAAAATAAAGCAATTTTTGAACATTAAAGCATGTCACAGTGGAGTATATGAACAAAATACAAATATGAAACTGGAAAATGTCCTCTTTAAAACATAATCTGTAATCTTCTCTTCACCATCCACATATTCTTTGGCTGCTCTTTCCCAGTATCAACAAGTGAGTGTTGGAGCATTTTTAGAGATATAAGGTGTTTCTTGAAGGACAACTCCTTGCACCGCTGCCCATGAATATGTCAAATGATACATACTAAGCAAAACAAGAATTCACTGTCTACTCTGCGGCCAATTTTGACTTCACCTGAAAAACAACACTTTAGACTGTATGGCTGCAGATAATGTAAGAATTAGCCATGAACTCGTCTTTAGGTCATGTCTTGTCCAGGTGGAGACACTGGGTTGTAGGGTTTGTATTTTTAGCTAGCAGCCTGGCTCTGGGCATTGTCTGAATAATATATTGCCCTGACATGCTGCACACATATTCTTGGTTCTCAGACAATGTAACCTACTGACTTTGTTTATCCCCTGATTTTTCCTGCAAAGCCTTCACGAGGCTGACATTTGTGGTTTTGAAGTAAATATCTCAGCGGTATCGCATGGATTGACATGGCACATCAGTACACTGGACATTCTGGAAAACCTCAGAATGAATTGTATCCACTTTGGTGATTCACTGACTTTTCCTCCAGCAGCAATTTGAGGACAAAAAAAGACATGACCTCAGCCTTAAATTGACTATTTATTTACTAATAAGGTAATGAAAGTGTTAGTGGTATAGCACAATGCTGGAACTCATTACAAAATGATTTCAAGAGCTCTACGAACATCTTTAGTTTTAAGAAAATATATATTAAAAATTGAATAAGTAGACAGCATGTATATATTAGTTAATATGTTTTGCTGCAGATAGATTGTTGTGTTGGCAGCTGTGATGACAGAGCAGCTAATTTTGGAGTGAGGAGTTGATAAGAGTTTCTTCTCCTTGCTCATTTCCATCACAGGCTTTAAATAGTTATAAATGTACATGTTACGTGAATGAATGAAAGACATGTAGCCAGGAAATGTTTTAAAATGTTAGTGCACATACACAAATACACAGTTTATGTCCTCACAACAAACTAACAGAGGACATGACTAATAGTGGAATAAAGGGAAGAATCATATAAGCAACTTAATGTCTTCAAGACAAACAAATAAAACAAAATGCACACACTGCGATGATATAATAGATGGATGAATCCATTAAAGATGCTAAAAGTTCATACATTATCAGGCTCACAAGCAGTGTGTGTCAGATAATAGTAGACACAGACAGGGAGACAAAGACAAAACAAGAGCAAAAACTGGCTGAAGATTTAGATTTAAATTGCTCCCTTTCCTCTCTGCAAGCCTTCAAAGGGCATCACTCCCTCGCTCCAGACTCACTGATTTGCTTTTTCTGCCTCAGTTGCAATAAACTTCAGGTCAAACTCTTCTCTTCCTTCATCATGCCAGCATGTACCCTCATCCTTCCCACTGCAAGATTCAATATATTTATATATATATAAATTATTTAAGTTGCATTGATACAAAATGGTAAACAAAACTATTTTGGTGCTGAACGTAAATATAAGAGCAAGACCGAACTGCCAACAGAAGCAATATTTATGGATTCTGCTCAGCAAATATCGACCCTAGAGCAATGGTAGACAGCCAAAGGTGGGCATAAAAACAGACCTCAGTAAACCCCAACATATCTACTGGAAAACCGGTTCAGACGGGCAAAAGCTGGATTTTGTTGAACTGTTTAACTGGAAGTACTGTTTTGTACTAGTCGGTCAAGAGTGGGGTCAACAGGTTCCAACAGGTTCCAACGACTCTCAGGAGTCTATGGTTAAAATGATGGCTGGCACTTTAAATGAGCAAATATTCGTGCTGCTTTATAACAATAATTACACTATTATAAGGAACTTCATAATGACTTATACGTTTATTGTTTACTTATTTCGGGTTACTTCCTGACATTTTTCTATAGGTGTATACATGTTCCAGAGTTGTAATACATAATAATCACTTTTCAGTATACAGCTACAGAAAACATTAAGAGACCACTCCAAAGTGTTCTTAAATCTTTTTCTCTACATGTATGGCAGCCATTCCAGTGTCTGTTGAATTTCAACACAGAGAAAATGTGTCAGTTGTTTATAGAATACAATTAAATAAACAAAAAAAAATCATTTAACTCAAAGACATATATATATACATAATAAAACAAGAGAAAATGATAATGCTGAAGTGGTCTCTTAACTTTTTCTGGGGCTGTATACTGCATTATGAACACAATTTGTATTATAACGGTGATCATTCTCAATGTAAGTGCTCATTGGATGCATTATGGGAAGTAATGCTATTCCTGAGCTAGGTAGGAAATAATTAAGTTTACAGTTGTTAATCTAAAATGTTTAAATCTATGAAGGACATCACGAAAATGTGCGTGACTGGCAATCATTATACAATGCTTAAAAATGAATTATAATAAATGTTTTATGGTGTTATAAGCCGATTATAACACATCACAAGTATGCTAATAATGCATTTTAGCTGTAGGGGTCAAAGAGAGTGCAACTCAAAAGTTATTCTGGGGACAAAACACGTATTTTAAGGGCTGATGGCTTCCAACAAGGCAGATAAAGTACTGATGGATCCTTTTTGGTTCAGCGTGACCCTCATCAGCCAGGCCTAACAGGATGCACCCTGACACACAGCAGCCTCGGCGCCACATAGACAAAACATAATGTCAGTGTGTTGATATGCAGCACAGTCCTACTTCCTCCTCCCTCTACTCCCAACTGTTTATAAGCTCACCCCCTCTTGGGATACACTGAGCCACTAGTTAACACTAGCATTAAAAGCATGCACATTCTGTTACTCCAACCCTGCTGATAACGAAGCGACAAAAAGAGAAAACAGCTCTCTCCTGCCAGGGCTGACACGACTGATAAAGCCAGCAAGGTCATCAAAAGTTTGCCTTATCAGTCAGCCCACCCCCCTACTCCCCTCTGAGAGACAAACTAGATCAGAGATTAAGGAACTGCGTAGGATGTCAAGGGAGCTGCACTGCGAATTTACACCATTCAAATCAACAGCACTAAATCTGCCTGCCATCAGTGCAGACAGCTGGGAAGATGCCTCGCTTCACCTCAACTACCTCCAACATGTCTCTTCTTTATCCTTATTAGCTGCTGCCTCATACACTGGCCTCTATCCATGCCCAGAAACAAGGCCTTACTCTGGACTATAATATTACTGTGTTGTAAAGAAGTTTAATGATCAAGATGCACTCAACTTATTCATCAAATCTATCAATTGTGATATTCTTGTCACCCTGTCTTCAGTCCTGTCAATACATGTTTCTAACACAGGGTTTCAGGTATTTTAAAGTTAAAAAAAGAATAATCAGGCATTAAGTTTCTATTTAATAATCAAGCACAATCTTGATTTTACTGATGGTTTAACTGAAACATGGCCATACCAAGATAACGGTGCGGCAGCCTGGAGTCAAACCCCTCTTAACCTCAGCTTTATGAACCAAGCTTCATTACCCTTTATTGCTTATATTCTAAAGCTATAAAGAAAGTGGAGTTCCTTTATATTTATTAACCATATCCAGTGTAAGCAGATGTCCTATGGAAATTCAGCTTCTGTTCAATATGTTGCTTTTCAGTTCCTCATGTAGGGCTGCAGGCAATCTAAACACAGTACACACTTTTTGGAAAGAATTCTGAGAAACTGCTGTCTATTTTCTTCATTGAGTTTGACTGTTTGGTGGTTGGGGTTGTTTTAACATTCATGTTGATAACCCCCTTGAGGAAGCAGCGTTTAATAACTGCTTTGTATTCTGGATAAATGTAGAATGACTCAGCATGTTACAGAGCACCTTACTAAACAGAGTAAGGCACACACTCCTGTCTTAAAGGGGCCCTATTATGTTTATTTGGGGTTCTCCCTTTCCTGTTGTGTGTTGTATAGGTTTGTGTGCATGTAAATGGTCTGCTAAAGCAAAAGTTTCTCTCCCCCCGGCCTGAAACACCTCCATTGGACTCCTTTGTATCTTTAGTAACATAGTGACATTTCTCGCGCTTTTAATGGCTAGCTCTCCATCACATTGTTTGTGATGAGGGGGCGGTACATCTCTAGGTGGTTGACCATTCACAACAGAGCCGGCCAGCTCACTAATCAGAGCAGACTGGGCAGTGGTTTCAGACAGAGGATGAAAAGAGGCATGGGCAGTATGAGAAAAATAAAGAGCTTTTTGAACATTAAAGCATGCAAACACACCACAGTAGAGACATATACAAATATGAACCTGAAAATACTTTTTGTAGGTTTCAAACGGCCCCATTAACATTCTATCAGGGTCTTGAAATGTATAATGAAGTGGTAACTGTGGATACGTCTGGTCATTGTCGATTAAGATGCAGAGCAACTTTACACAAGCAAAACGTGTGGTCATATCCATATCAAGATATGCTAACTATCTTGAGGACCATGTTTCATGTATTTTCTTAGATAAAACAAAAAATCATGAGCAAAGAAGAGTGTTTCAAGCCTCCTTTATTTTTGTATGTGTACAAAGATGTTTAAGTTATATAATATTCAAAGATGAGTATTTTTGAACACATAATGACTGTCTGTAGGGGAGCCTTTATAAAGGTCGAGCAAACGCTGTTATCAAAAATTAGGATAGCCAAAAGTTTACTCTTTTGACTTGCGTTTTAATTATGTGACAAAACTAGTATCAGACAAGAGGTGAGATTTGTTATTTATTTGATGGGGCCATGATGTCAGTGATTAAGGAGGATAGCATGAGATAAGCAGTAATGGGCTGTCAGTGTTTATCTAGTGTCAGGAGAAGGTGATGTAGGAGTCGGAAGGAGACGGCAGCAGGAGGGAGGAGAGAGGACCGAATCATAGGGACAAAAAGTGCTGCTGACAGCTCCATTTTTCCCCAAGGGTAATAATCTTATTTCGTAAAATAGATTTAAAGGCAAAAACCAAACAAAACAGAGAGGAGAAATCATCTTCAATAACCGAACTGAAGCTCAACAGAACCCTAAAACCTCAGTTGCCGGCTTATTTACTGAGGAAGATAGAAATAAGCAGAAATTATATTTTCCTGATGGTGACAACACTGATCTGAAGGCAGACTTTGCTCTTTTTTACAGCTGTCTCATGTTCACTACAGCCCTTCTCTAACTGACGAAATTTGTTAAAAAAAAAATGTTCAATTTGCAGTGTGACTGAACTCAAATCCTTCACTGCTTACATTTCAAAGATGGTTTCCAGATGTGTCAGTACACAAGACTTCCTGGTAAGCAAAATGGGAAGGGACTGCAAAAAATTAAATGTAGCTTACTGTAAGATCATTGACAAATAGCGCACAGCATGGCTTCAAAGAAAAACTAATTGTTCTTTTATATCCTAAGGGATGTACGTCCAACACTGCACATCGTCATTCAGCTGCAAACTAGTGACAAGACATCTGTTTATTTTCATGAGATATTTTGTAAGATCATACAATTATTTAAAGTAACTTGCAAAGTGCAGCAGCTGCAACCCCAATGAAAATGAATGAAGTGTTTAGTTTCTCTGAAAATATGTGTGAAAGACACTGAAAATTACTATTATGATGCTCAAAACTAAAAGAAAAGGTGTGAAAAGGAAACCCCAGTCGAATTATGGAGACCAACGTTAGGAGTGAAATTGTAAATGGGAAAATATAACCAAAAAAGGCTTCTCTAAGATAATAAACAAAGCTTTTATGCTACAGATAACAGCTCCTCTGCTTTTTATTTCTTATAAACAACTATATATTTATAGTGGATTGCATAGGTGACAAACATTGTACTCGTTCTCTTAGAAAACAAGCTCGATGTTTGGTAATTAGTCATACAAGTCGGGAAAAAGGTGGTTATTAAATGTAGAAACAGTGCAGTAGCCACAGGTTAATCCATGAAGTCCAGATGTCCCATTTCACAGCTAAATCCTGCAGCTTCTCCCGGAGGACCCTTAGGATTTCCCAAGCTAGATAGGACGTGTTATCCCTCAAGTATTTTCCCCTGAGTATTCTCCCAGTGGGACATACTTAGAAAAACTCCACAGCAAGGTGTCCAGGTGCCCATACTGATCAGACAACTCAACTGGCTCCTCTGAATATAAAGGAGCAGCAGTGAAGCTTCTAACTATTGTTGGGCGACAGAGTGGACGAGAATGGATCAGACATTAGGGCAAAAACAAAGCATAGAGCCAGCACATTATCACAACTCACTCAGTAGTCAAGGGCTTTTTCTGAACAAAAAACAGATTTGTGGAACAGTGGGAAAACTAATCAATACGGTTTGGGTACTGGCTGAAAGATGTGTTCAAGGACTATGGATTTTTGCTGCAGCCATCTTCATTTTTTAAACCAGAAGTGACGTGAGAGGGTTGAGCTAGTACACCTGAAGGCATAACCAGACACGTTCAGGTGACCAAAATATTACAATTTACTTTCAACACACTGTGAAAAGTTTAACACCGTACGAGGACAAGGTGGACAACGCCCAGAAAGGAGCATTACCGACCTGTCACCAGGTAGCCATCCCCAAAAGCATGCCCCTAGCAAGTCTGTTTTACTCTAAAAAATAATCATGATATACAATAATGCTGTATTGAAGAAGACTTAAAACTAACTATTAACACCATAGACTTGTTGTTGCTTTGTAATCAAGTCACAAGTAGCACTGGCTTACCTATTCAGACCCGGATACTGCCAATAGATGTGATCCTGGTGTCCCATTATGGTAATGAAAATGCATTTGATCTGTTGCAGAATGAACAGAGATGTCAATCAAGAAATACAATGTTAGCTTGCAGCGTTCAGCCTGGTAACCAATATTTTGACAGTACCCCAAAGGAAATCATATCAAACGTATGGACGGGACATTCTTGCCTTACTGTCTGAAATGGCTTATCTAAACAGCTGTTATTCTGACACAATCTGCTATGCAGTTCTGCAATTACAACCTGTGTACTCTGATTGGACTGACTGTGTATTTTGGAGTCTGGATTGTTCTTGTGGTTCTGGCTGCTGTTTTTGTGTATTCTCTAGAGGCCTCACAGAGTGTGGGCTCATGGGAGTGGGAGCCAGGAAAGTGAGCCAGTGGAGTACCGCAACATCGATAACAGAGGCGAGAGAAATAAGAAGATAACCTAATGGGACCCAATCTGAAATTGACCCATGCAAAACCTCCCAGACCAAAGAGCATACATTAACTTTCATAAAACAGACACAAGGCAAAGGCAACCAGAGAACCGTAAAATGGGAACCGGGTCAGAAAGATAATTATTAAACCAAATTTAAAAGGCATTCGACCCGCACATGAATGAGGAGCTACAGTTTGAATTTTCTGTCTCATTTAAGTTTACTTTCTTTAGCTTTTCAAAACATTTAGCACAAAATTAGAACACCTTTCACTACTCAGCTTTAATCCCAAACATCTTTGAAAATAACAGTTCTTTCTTCGTATCATAGTGGGGCATGCTGCAAACACTAACTTTTGTCCATCATTTATCTCATTGTGATGAAACAATATTGGACAGATGTCAAAAATCCTTTGTTATTAAGAGCCTACAGGGCCTAGTCCCTACAGCACAGTATGTGTTATTTTCTAGTACTGTATACGGTCAATGGGATAATGACTTGCCATTAAAAAACTGAAAGCCAAGGGCCATAAAAACATGGAATATATTCTTACCAATCTCCTCACAACCTGTTCAAAGAGAATATTACAGAAGCAGATCAAGCCTTCTGGCTCCAAACATGACAGCAAAGCAGCAGGTTTTCTATTTCAGGAGATGAAGAGACTAGTTCAGGTCCAAAAAAGGGAACATGTACAATCCCCTCAGTTGTTAAAATAAGGTTTAATCACCGTTATGTGTGTTTCTTTTGTACATGAGACCAAGTTGTGCTAACACAGGTTAATTCCACTTCTGTTTGATCTAAGTCAATGTGATTCAGTGGGGTACACCTAATGGCTTAACGCAAAGACCGAGCTGTTGAATCGAAATGCAGGAATGCTGTATAGCTGCTAATGATATCTGGGGCTTCTACTATAAGGATTTGGCTGTTCAATTTTCTTAATACTCATGATTTACTCTGAATCAGTCTTCTCTCCGCAGTGGCCTTATCTTGATCTGATTAATGGAGTATATCTTGGCATGTTTGTAGCAATAATGTACACTCTGTAAAACACTTACGATGACATGGCACCATATCAGATTTTTTGTGCTCCCTCATTTTAGGCATATAAGCAATTTTTTTAGTTTTTAGTTTCTTATTAACAGAGCAACACAAGCTGTTTCATCATGCAACACCACGTGTCTGTTGCAAAATATGGCATATTTTGCTATTTGTGACTCAGCCTTTGATGAAAGCAATAACTTTGACATTGAACCAGTATTCATAGTGATATTTTGGCAAAATAACCATGCTACATGGAAGTAGATGCAGGACAGGCTACTTGCTGGGCATCCAATCCAAAACCATCAATTTCTAATCTGTACAAAAATGTTATGCCGGATAATTTGTATGTACTGTACGGGCAAATGAAAAAGGCTGTTTTTCGTTTGTATTTAATTTACCATTCACTAAACAGAATGATTTGCCAATCGACATTTATCATCAATTCAATGTGACTCATAATCAAAGAATAACAACAAAAGGAAGTTGCATCTTCTGTTATTATGCCCTTTTCTCTTCGTTATAAAAACATGATGTCATTATTTGACTCAAATTATTCACCCCCGATGTAAACCTTAAGTTCTTGTTAAGTCATTCAGTATACGTATGAATAAAACATGTGTCAATGTAAGATCATGGGCATACATGTGTTCCCATGCTCACACACAGAAACGCATACAATAATGTAACTCCGCCTCCCTATTTGGTTTGTCTTACATTTGCCAAATCTTTTGTCTTGGAAAATCTTTGTTAACATCTTAGAAAAAAAGCAGACCACAGCTCCTGCTCTCCTAGAACAGAAACGTAAGTATTGTCAAGTGGATGTGAACACAATTCAGAGCTTCAAAGATCCCATTGTGTCATATCCTTTTTCCCACCTTAAAATGCCATTTATGCAATTTTCATGAATGAATTTGTTCCCTTTATCAACGTGAAGAGTGTGATGTTGTTGTGAGTTGTCATGGGGATAGAGAGTGGAATGACATGCAAATGTCACAAAGTGTGATTATTCAAAGTGTTATTATACATCATACAGTACACAGACATAGCAGTACTCACAATTACAATTATTTGATGTACCTATGTTTTATGGAAATGGTGTGGCACCTTTTTGCTATAGCAAATCATAGAAATTAATACACTAATTGACATTCTTTTTTGTAAGGCATAGTGAACATTCAACAGTCTCTCACCATGAGTCTTACTGTTACAGTTAAGGTGCTGAAATATTTGCATATTGTCAATAAGAGAAAATAAATGACGCAAATAAGTATATACAATTATTGATGCTCCCGTGTCTTTATGCAGAATTCCAAACTGTGCATTCAATTGTGATGGAAATGAGAAGGAAATGTGATGGAATAACAGAACCGAACTTGGACCCTAGCTTTTGCAGCACGCATTAGGGAAAATAAACAATACAATACAACTAAAAAACACACACAACGATAAAGGTTCTCAAATACAACTTTGTGTTTGGTCTTTTCGAGTCCATGCAGAGGACCACAATCCTCTGAGCCATTGTGACAAATCATCCCTATTTTAAACCCAAGTATTTCCTAGTATTTCCTCATATACTGTATGTTTGGTGTGTAATAGAGCAGGTCTTACAAGTATCTGTCAGCAAGTTCAAAATAATGAAAGTACACAGACTCCTTGGAAAACCCATTAAAACATTACACGGACAAGGAGCTGAAAACAACGGAGCAGGCAGAAGTGTCATTCTGAGGAACATGTTTTACATGACAGGCTGAATGAGCATTTTCTGTGCCTCTTAAATAATTACAAACATATTAGTGTAGTGTGTCAGACGGACATCGCTGATCTTACTCACTGCTGTCATAAGGCTACCCCAATGACAGTGGAACGTGATTGCATAAAATGTGTGAAGCCGAGCTTGTTCACTCACTGTTGTTTTCTTAACCCTTAAATGGTCAATCACATAGGGAATATTTTGGAGAATTAATTGATTGCTGTTTTCTACATTACAACCATATTACACATTAATACCCTATTACACCATTATACCCGTATTTCAGCCATGTTACACTACAATTACATCAATTTTACATTGTTATTAAACCCATAATATACCCTTGTAACAGCAATATTACACTGTACTGTTATTACACCCATTTCACATTAACACACCCCTATTACACCCATGTTGCACCATATTACAGCCGTATTACACCCATGTTACACTGTTATTAAACACATATTACACTGTGAATAGACCCTTATTACACCCATGTAACACCAATTGTACACACATTTTAGACATGGACACAGCCTGTCAAATGGATTTCTCCCCCAGGATTCTGAAAACATTTAAGGGTTAAGGCTCCATATTTTCTTAGCACTGCTCTGCAGAATCAATATTTAAGGAACAGGAACATTTTCTTTTTTGGGGGAAAAGGTCTGTTAGATATTTTGTGAGTCTGTCTTTTGTTTTGGTCAGAAATTCATCCCTCGTCCTTTTCATTTACCTCCATGGTTCTGAAGCCTGCTTCTTTTCACTGTGTGTTCACTCGGCAGTGAGTGTGCCTCCTCTTTTATCGACTCCTGTAGCCTCGGTGTAAACAGCAGAGGGACAAGAGCAGGAGAAAAAACCCTGAGGTGAGCCCTGAGCGAAAGATCATCACTTTGACATGACAGCCTTTGAGCCTCTGCCTCTGAGATTTGTACTTTTTTAGACTCCAAACCAAACTGTATGAAACAACCCTTAGAGTCTTTTGTTTAGGATAATTGGACAGACAGACAGACAGACAGACAGACAGACAGACAGACAGACAGACAGACAGACAGACAGACAGACAGACAGACAGACAGACAGACAGACAGACAGAGAGACAGACAGACAGACAGACAGACAGACAGACAGACAGACAGACAGACAGACAGACAGACAGACAGACAGACAGACAGACAGACAGACAGACAGACAGACAGACAGACAGACAGACAGACAGACAGACGAAGCGTCCTTAAAATTCAAACCCCACAGACATTCACCCTGGCATCACAAATGAGAACCACTTGCGGCCCATCCACAGCAGCAGGGAGAATCTACAGACTAAAAATAGCTGTGAATCCAGAGGAGCAATCAGTGGACCACATGTTGTGCAGGGAAACATATGAGGGGTTTGGGGGGTGGTTGTTGATTACTTCCAATTGGTTCACCCTAGGTAACTTTTGCCAAATGAATCCTTCAGGGTACACCTTTTGACAAACATGGTGCAATGCTTTTACCAATTGGTGCATATTCATAGAGCTCTTCCAAAGTGAAAAGTATTCTGGCACTGAATTTACTGATAATTTTCTCAGTGTGACAGCCAAGTCTGCAGGGACACAGAAAATCCTGCATGTTGTTGCAGGATTTGTCACTGTAACAACACATTGCCTGATGTTTTATTTAAGATTTTCTGCAAATGAAGGCAAATAGAGAGATAAAAATCAATAACCAGATGATAATAGGAGGATGAATGACTTAGCTGTGCAAGTAAAGGACTGAACAGCTTCCATGGTAACATCTGGGCAAACCACAGTAGGCTTACAACAGATTAAGACCACTTATAATCAAGCTGACATTTAGATGTAAGTGCATGTAGTAGATACATTAAGCAGAGTAACATGTCTGTACTTATATAGTGCTTTATCAGGTCTTTTCAACCCCTAAAAGCACTTTACATACTACAAGTCATTCACCCATACTTACCCATTCATACAGAGCAGTACCACGCTATTCATACACATTCACACACCATTGGCCATGCCATCAAGAGCAACTCGGGGTTAAGAATCTTGCCCAAGGTGCATCGACATGTGGAATACTCGTGCTGGGATCGAACCCACAACTTTCTGGTTGAATGACAACCGCACGTCCTCACAGCCACAGTGGCCCGTAGTACGACTACTCATATGTCTTTCCCTTAATTATACATTAATTATTAATTATAATGTTTGTCAAATTGAAATGTGACTTATCCAACATTTCTTTTTTAATTCAAAGATCAAAAAGTAATTAAAGGTATTGTAGAGTGACATTATACTGTGCAAGTGTTTTATAGTGAAGCAGGGAAAGAGCAAATGTACTCATGTGACTTTGGGATCAATAGGGAGAAGTTATTACCCTTTCTTACTGCACTAAACAGTTTTTTTCTATTACCTAAACTGACAACACTGACAAATTGTCATCATATTTTTATGTTGAAGTTGTCATACATGAACTTTTTTAAACATGGAAATCACATAGAGATTAAAATATTTTTACAAGTCAGACCTCGCATATGTATCCCAGGTAGTGTAGTTATATGAAACTTGTTTGCTATGACACTAACATATTCTGCAGAAATTATCAACATTAGTTGCATTCACAATTCTAATATTCTCTCTCTCAGCTTCGCTTTTTGTCTCGATAACATCTTTATCTGGTAAATGTTCACTATGTTCCACAGATAGTAACTGTGTCTGTCTGCCCTTTGGTGCTGAGCAGGAATAGGTACATTGAGTTTTTACAGGGTTACTCGTGCTGCAGGAGAGGTATCTGTGGGTTAAATAATGTATTATTCCCACAAGTACAGTTTATAGATAATAGTAATCCAAAAGTTCAACAGCAAATCGTAGGTAAGTCAAATAAGTTCAACTGTGTCAGAAGAGTTTTGGGTATATCCCTTTTAATTTACTCTTGATTTCCAACCCCTTTATCTCTTATCCTCTGGTAGTGATCTGACCAAATAAGTAACATTATCAATTTATAGCTCATTGCACAAAACTTACTGGAAAACTAACTGACAGAGACCGTTGTTCATTTACAGTTTTTTTCCATTGCTAACACACTAAAATTAAACATAAAGCATAATTATTGAAGTGACGCTCAAAGAGCAAAACCTCAGCTCAAGTCTCCAAAACTCTAAACGCATTCTTAGCTTTGCACTCAATTTTCAATTCATCTTGGCACTTTTTGCAAAACATTGCACAAAGTTCTCTCAGGAAGACACAGAAATCTGTCAGATTCACTCGTTGGCCATTTTCAAAATACTGCCATTAAAATGCTACACACATGAATCAGTTAACAAACACATGCGCCACATGACCATAAACATGGAACTGCTTCATTCTTGACACAATAATCAGGATGTAAGCACTAGAAAAAGACTACAAATGTTTTACAACAACAATGGATACTTGGACATAGTAGCGAGAGGAAGAGCTAGAGGGAGATCTAAGGATGGAGGAGTTGTTTTCAGCATGAAGCTGTATGAGCGTCAGGCCTGTGTTCATGCCTCTTCTACAGGCAGTGGGAGAGAAGCAAATATCCTCTGTGATGGTGATGAGGTGCTGGGGTCACACACAGCTAGGCCACAAATCAAAATAATGATTTTTTGTATAAATAAATCTTTATATTTTTTTAGCTCAAAGTTATATTTCAATGTACTGTATTTGATAGAAAGCATATTTTTGTTCACACATCTCTCACTGTGCATGCATGCATGGTGGTTCGTTTTGTTCCAACAGTATATCAGTGTTTCCGCACGTACTTCTCTAGTGCAGAATTTTGTAACGAAAATGTTCAGAACAAAGGTATCTTTTGGCCAGATGGCATTTATTGGAGATGTCAGAGTAAAAGGGGGAAATGGAAGGGAGGTCATTGACAGAATTGACCGGTCGGCTCAGGATTCAAACCAGCCTTCTGGGCAAAAGATTTCTATATACCAGCTCTAACCACTAAGCTATCTGCCAGTCAGCTGAAGATGCTTTAGATTGAGAAGAATAGTGTGTAGTTGGTTAGACACAGATCTAACTTCTTCCCTCCATGTCTGCAGGAAAGATGTTCCTGTTGATGATGAAGCAAGACCCAGCCAGGTCATCAAACGCAGCCTAAATATTTCTATTACCTCTTTTTTTTTTTATGTTTTTAGATTTTTTTAGAAGTTTTCTTTTCCATTTCCTGTCTTTAAAATGTAGCACATTTTTGTTCACACAACTGCAAAATGGCACTTTTTAAATGCACTGAACATGGTTCTCTGCATGAGACACAACAATCTGACATAAAGTCACATGTTTGCCATATCAAAACACTGCCATACAAAATAACACTTCATGAGCTAATTGGCCAAAATATGTGCCACCTGGCCAAACACCTCAATGCTTAATTGTTAGCTCTTCAATCCGGAAGTAAGCACCATAAAAGCACCTTTTTTTTTTTACAATAACAATAGAAAGAGAGAGGAAGAGGAAGGGTGAGAATGAGAGGAGGAAGAAAAGTGAGAGGTAGGGGTAGAGCTGGTAGAGGAGTTCATGGCCAAAGACAACAACTTTCAAATGAAATCAGAGCAACCTGAGTTGATCATGTCATCAACCATGGGCTGACAATGCGAGAGGCTGGACAGAGAGTGCAGCCCAACAGCCGTTTTACTGTCACCTCTGTCATCCGGACATTTAGACTGGAGCACAGGTATGTAACCCACATTTATTTCACACTTTGTAGTACACGCCATTTCATAGTGTATCAGTTGGGTGACACCTGTTTACTTCATAAATGGCTGATGTCATACACTTACTGTACACGTTTCCTGTATCATTTACTCTGCTTTGGGGGAAATATCTTCAGGCTGCAGTGCCCTATGTTTTAGTTTTTTTGTTTTTCTAAAGGACTGAGAGACGCAACCATGGTGGAGGAAGGGGCCTAATGTTCACCGGGGTACAGGAAGCTGCCATTGTAAACTGTAAGATTACTGTAAGAGATATTCAAAGTCACATCATCCAAGACAACACTGTATTCAACAACATTCAAGTCAGTTTGACCACATTGGCTCGCGTTCTCGAGCGAAACCAAATCAGTATGAAACAACTTTATAAGGTGCCTTTTGAGAGAAACCCTCAAAGAAACAAAGAGCTCTGAAGAGCATATGTGGATGTGAGTACAATATTGACTACAGTACACTACATGCAACATTGTTTCCCAGTGTACTGGATAACACCATGTTGACTGATATTTGTTCTTTGTTTCTAGGGAGTTCTGGAAATGGATGCTCATGCAATCCCGCATGAGTTCATCTTTGTAGATGAGGCTAGGTTCAACTTAGCAAAGACCAGAAGAAGGGGAAGGAACGTCATTGTCCACAGAGCCATTATAGATGTTCCTGGCCAACGTGGTGGGAACATCACAATGTGCACTGCCATCTCCAATACGCATGGTGTCCTCCACCGTCATGCCAACCTTGGACCATACAACACAGCCCATTGTCTCACATTTCTGGACAGACTCCACAATATTCTCATACCACCAGAGCGTATGAATGATGCAGAGCATCGAAGAAACAGTTATGTTATAGTATGGGACAACGTGAGCTTTCATCGTGCAGCCCCAGTCCAAACCTGGTTTGCTGACCACCCACCATTTGTCGTGCAATACCTCCCACCATACTCACCATTTTTGAACCCCATGGAAGAGTTCTTTTCCGCATGGCGGTGGAAGGTTTACGACCGGCAGCACCTTTGTGCGCATTCCTCTTTAGCAGGCTGTGGAAGAGGCATGTGATGAAATTGATGTGGGTGCGATTCAGGGATGGATAAGGCACTCAAGGCGCTTCTTCCCTCGATGTCTGGCAAGGGAAGATATTGCCTGTGATGTGGACGAGGCGTTGTGGCCAGATCCAGCTATGCAGCAAGATGCTGCCTAATTACAGTATTTTTCTCACCTCTTTTTTCATATATATTTTTTCTGCACATTTTTTTTGTAATTTCCTTTTTCAGTTTACTGTTTTTTGTTAGCATATTTTTGTTCACTCCAATGTATCTGCTGTGCATATTTTGCATTGACTTTTTGGGTGAAAAATAAAAAATAACAGCAGCATGTGTGTGTATCTGCAAATATTTCTGTGCATGTGAACAATCTGAAGAACTTTCAACAATTTCAACTATTTTAGTATTTTGGCAAAGCTTACTAAAGAGGTTAGTGCTTTACATTTTGCCCAACAGTGTGTAGTTGGTGAGACAAAAATCTGGTAATATGTATGAAGTGTGTGCCGTTTGGTGCAAAAGTTAGATTTTCATAATGGTATATGTAGTTTTGGTTGCAGTGCTTCATTTTGCAGCATATATGAGGTATTTTGCAGTTTGGGTGTGTGGTTGTGTGAATTGTGTTAAGTATTTTGATAAAACCAGGATAGTTTCCAAAATTGTGTTTAAGCAATTGTAAAAAACTGTAATTGTTTAGAATAATGATTAGTTTCAACAGAATATTTGTGTTTCTGCACATATTTATTGGTTGCAGAATTCTCCCCATAGGCCTACAGAAAAAGGCCAAAAAGATGAGTGTGCTTTAGATTGATCACATCCGCGTGTAGTTGGATGGAAAACGTGTCTTTTACTATAGACAAAGTGTGTGCCATTTGGTGCTAAGATATATGAAGTGTTTTGTACTTTGAGTGTGTGGTTTTGTGAACTGTGTTTAGTGTTTTGAGAAAATGAACCATGCGTTCAAAAAAAGTGTTTTAGCAATTGAAAAAAACTGTAAAAAACATTATCAATTGCCCGTTTGTTTAATTTGTTTATAAGTCTCATAGAAAATGTCCTCACTTCTCACTTGATTGATGATAACCTCAGTAAACATTTCCCTTTGAGTATATGGTCTCAATCAATGATTTCAAGTCTTTGTCAATCCAACATAATGTTAATTGTGTAAATTATGGTACCTTTCAGACTAAAATAGCCGGTTATGCTTTAAGACAAGGCTACCTTGTGATTGACATGTTGCTACCAAGGCGGTGTTAAAGAGGTTTGGTGTCCTTGTTTATGTCTTAAAACAGCAACGCTTTCACACTAGGTTTTTAGTTCATGAAAGTTGAATGTAACGTTTCTGTCACCTAAACATTTATTTTTCAGTTTGGTAGTACTGAGCTTCAACCTCTGGTGTTATTTATTTTTTGAAATAAAACAAGATGGATAGGGCAAAAACCCAGATGGCGACAGCTTGGAAGCCAATCTGGGGCTTCTAAACTACAGTGTACTAACGCTGCACTAGTTATAAATGTATTTAATGTATAATGTAAAACATATTGCTGGGCAATCAAACATTTTAATCGTGATTAACTGCATGATTTTCTGCGATTAATCGCGACTAATCACAATGTTATGCACAAAATTCAATAATGGTCTCAAGAGTAGTGTATTGCAACTTTTATTTCAAAAGTACTGATATATGAACAAAAGTGCAATAACATTTGGTTTGCAAAACTTCCAACAAATAAGGTGCTTTTAACAGCAGTATCCCTAGACCCAGCAGCAGTTAAAGTATTTCTTATAAATCTCAACTTAAACATTAATAAATGTAATCAAATCAAATATAAAACCAAAGCTATTTGTGGTTACAAATACTCTGGTTCTATCAATTCGACCGTCTGGAAGAGATTTTAAATGTCCATGTAAGAGTTCGATACCTTACTCCATGTTTCTGTCCCCTAAGCTCTCATTGGCTGAGACGCGTGATGATGCCTATCCTAAGCAAATACTGATCAACTTCCCACCCCTCCTGTGACCCATAGTTTGTCTATATGTGTATTCATGATAATAATATCAATACAAAAAACTGTGAGTGCGCGAGAAAAAAATATCGGCGTTAATTAATCAATGCGATAATAATGCGCTAACTTGCCCAGCCCAAATAAAACATGTTGAATTTTCTATCTGTATAAAAAGATCTCTGAACGTGTGTATATTATATACACTTTCATGTTTTTAGACTAAAACAAGCCTTTTTCACTAAATTTGAGCCATTCACAAACAGCTCACAAACTTGTCATGTGAGTTTATTGTACTCCTGCACTCATCATAAGACGTGTTTCATCGGAGGAACAACAACTAAAAGTTAATTTTGCTCAAACTCCTGTTCAGTTGGAATGATGCAATGTGACAGCCTCTCCGTGGACCAGACGACTGATCTTGATAAAACAATTTCCCGTTGACTGCGTCTGAAAAGTGCTCGCTAAAAAAGGCCTGCGAATACTGATGGACAGAAACAACCTTTTTCACCCCAAACCCTGATGGAAAACACTGTGATTTCCAAAGTTTCACTGCTCAGAGCCCACTTTAAACTCCTGTGTACTTTTCAACTTCCTCTGTAGCAAGTAAAAATCAGGGGTGTCAAACTGGAAGTGGAAGGGTTACCTTAGGGCACGTGGTCCTATCTGGCAACACACAGAGCCCGGCTTGACACTGTCTCAGTCCAGAGGAGCTAAAGGCTGATTGATGGTTAAGGCTCTCTCTCGGTTCAGGGAAGGAGGAGAAGCATTAAAGAAAGGGGGTGGAAAAAGAAAGGGACAGATATTGAGCGTGAAATGAGCATGGGAGTCTCATTAAAAACCTCCATGTGGCTTGCCGATGTTTAACTTTATAACGGACATTAGATCTCTGCGGTGTGCGGATACATATTGAGGGTAGTGGCGGGGAAACACACCTCTAGCTAAATCAATTGGACAGGTATGAGATTAGGAGAGGTGGTAGCTCTTCTATGTGTGAAAAGTCTCCCCCCCCCCCCCAGCCCCCCAGGAGACAGAGGAGCAGCATGTGGCCCTGTGCGATACAGGTGGAGGCTGTCCGGCAGGTGACCTCCGCAACCACCCTCTGCTGGGGCTTGTTTATGTACTGCTCCCGTTTTATCACACTTCACCACAGGCCTAATTAACAGGCTTTTCAACAGCGCCCATAGCCCACCCAACAAGGTGTGTTGCGCATTAAAACTCCAACACCAGTAACTGGAGTCCCTCAGACCCAAGTTAATTAATCCTAATATAATTAGAAAAATAGTTAGGTTCAGGGAGTCAGATATTCATATAAAAATCACCGGCTTTCCTCTCCATCAAAGCCTCTGCACAGTTATCTCCCAGAGGCGCCGCTTGATATGAAACTCTTTGGCACTGATTCAAGGATACATCCTGTGTTAAATGATGAACCAGGCTGAGCCATTTTCTCCCCTGGTGGAGGGAAGATAAAGCAGGGAGGGGACAGGTTTGAAGAGAATTACTGGAATGCAATACCAGCTGTGGTTTACTCTATTTACAGCAAGAAAGACACTGTGACATTTATTTTATTCATCTTTTATGTTGTGTTAACTCATACTACACATTTTAATCAGCCCTTCTTCACGGCCCTACAATGTGTTTATCACCCACACTGGACAATAGCATGGAACTGCAACTCAGCATTGTCTATTTACAGATACAATTAAACTTACTCCAAACAAGACTACCGCATCCTCAGCCAGGCAGTATTACTTTGGACAAATCTAAGAATGGAAAATAAATACATATTAAAACTGAATCAAAGCTAAAAGATGCAGACAGTCCGTCTATTCTTCAGGAAGTTTAATTTTATATTTAAGTCTCAAGATCACAGCTCTAGCCACAACAAACAGCACTTCAGTAATATTCAAACTAACTACCGTTTACTGTATATTGACCGCAGCCAGACCACTTTAGAGAACCAACCAACATTTTAATGGTTGAAAGAGATCTGGTTTAATCTGATTTATAGATGCAACCTCAGTCAGTGAAAAAGAGTGAGGAAATCATTATCAGATCAACTGGCCTACAGTATATTATATGCAATTTAGGTAATTTAATACAGCATATCACTTTCAAATGACAAGCTCTAAATGGAGATACCATTCATATTATCACTCCATTTTGAAATTGTACAACCAGTCTGCCCTTTTGTGCAATTGCCTGCACAATGTGTCAAAGATCAGAGCTGTCTCTGGTGGAGCGCTGTTAAAGCTCCATTTGCAAAATAAGAACAAGAATCTTTCCTCCAACATGCAGCTTAATCAAAGCCTTCCAACAGCAGAAACTCGGTTTTAAATACACAATTCAAGCAGTAATTCCCATCAGACCTGGTAATCCCTCATAGATCTATTTGACGTTGGTCTGCTCCATTAGTCGGATTTTAAGCCCTGGGAAAATTAATCACTCTAGGTTTTTCGCCAGGCTGTTTTTAGTACTGCACTAATTCCAGGGTTCCCACACCTTCTAACACCTCAAATCGAGTACTTTTTAAAAGACTCTCCAGGTCAAAATCTCTGAACTGGCTCCACACAACAAACTATGAACCGAGGTTAAAAGTTAAATACTCCAAAACATTACTAATAAACTGAAAATGGAAGTAAATTCTTCCATAAGATAAATACATTAACCACTCTCAATAGCCCATGCATAGATATTTTTTATTTTCAGGGCATGATCTTTTTCAAGATGAAATTAAACTTTTACAGATTTCGTTGAAGGTTTACTTTTAAAATATATGGGGAAGTGTTCAATGAATGAAACATGTGTGGCAGAGGATATTAAGAATGGAGAAAACATTAAAGTAAACCTATAAGGGCAAGCAATTGAGCCTCTTGAAATAACTCCCAGCTGGGCCTGTAAAGGAAATCATTTCTATTTATTACATTGATGTTCTTACTGATTACTGATCTTCACTTTGGTTTAACTAATTCTGACATATTTTGGTCTGATTGCTGAATTACAGCATAGCACGTCTTACAAAATATGAAATCCTTTCACTACATTCACTCTCATTGGGCTTGTGGAAGATGTGTAGGCAGCATTTCTGTCTGCTATAGTTTCTTGTTTATCCTTCCATTTACTGGCCCCCTTCAAGTCAGAATTATTTCTGCACATGGTGGCTGTCAACAGCAGGTTAACTGACCCTACTGTAAGTGAGGCACTTCTATTCACCCAAAGGAGATCCATGGCCCGGCCAAAGTTTTATATGACAGCAATAAGATTTTATCACATTTGCTGGCTATGTTCACTAGGCAGCATGACCATAGTTAAGCACTTAAATGAAAATAGTTATTTCAATCCAACCCACTAAAAAACAGTCATTAACTATGGCTCTGCAATAGGACTTCATCTAAAGAAAGTCTCGGTTGACTAACTCACAATTTGGTCTACTGGTTTATTTGATTGAGACATCTCTAAAACTGATTTTGTCGACACACAATCCTTCAAAAGCACCAATGTAAATCTCGTTTTTACCAGACTTATGCTCATACGTACAAATGTATTTGACTTATAGACTTAGAGTGGGCAGCCCTATAGTTTTTTACTCCTCCGTAAAAAATACTTTTCAACAAAACCTTGAGAAAATTACAACTCTTTTGTGATTTCTATAAACATAAAAAAATGAAAGCCAAACTTAGCAATTATTAGTTCTACAAAAAGCTAAATTCTTTATCTAAATCTAGAGAAATTTCATAAACAAACAAGTCAAGCAGACAAATCTGTCAAGGCATCCGATGGTTCAGCCCTACATTTCGGTCAATGCGGAAAATGTCAGGTTCAATACCCACTTATGCGATAAAGTGCATTTCTTACAGTATTTATTTCAACTTTTTGCATTATCTTACTAAGCACAGACTCTGTTAATACAACTGAAAATGCTGATTCTGCTAAATGTACATAAAATGACTTTAGACTTTATTTATTTCAGTTGAATACATAAGAACCTTGAGTAGTTGTTTGATGACAGCGAGTGCTATAACTGAGGATAGTCTGCCATCAGGTTGGTGGTGCCCTGTCTCCCACACTGCCCCCGATAACAGACCTTACAGCTCTCGAGGTGTGGTTTTGCACTTCAGCTGCAATCTCCTGCTTGCTTCCACCTCAACCCTAGCTTCTCACCCCCTGCCGCCACCAGAGCTGTCACCTACATTTCACTCTCACCAACACGTTTCCTCCCCATCCCTCCCAACGCCTCCTGTCCCACAAGTCATTTATCACCCTGTTTGGACAACTCCCTCCCACCTCTTCCTCCTCTCTTCCTGTAGCAAAAGCATGATTTCTAATTAAACCTTCTAACTGTGAGGTTAAGAGCCAATTTCATGCACCTTACTCTTGATAAATAGGCGGTGGCCCCTTCACTCCTTCAGTCCCTTCCCTATCTGTTGTGCCCAGGCTCCTCTGGAATTACCAGTCTTTAGCCTGCTCCATTCCTCCAGGTTTCAGTTCTCCCAGATACGTTTCATCAGTAATAACATCTATTATTCATCGTTCTTCTGAAATGTTATTAATGGCGAGTCAATGAGGGAGCAATGAAGTGAAAAGACATGGGTATAGACCATTAATTGCTGAAATAATTTAAATGGGCACCACCTCAAACACATTTTTATGAGCTTCAGGGTCTTTTTAAATACGTTTTAAATAAGAAAAATGTTTCGCAAGAGTTCCAATCTTTTTAAGGGATTAAGCACAAGCGTTTATTATTTAGCTCTCATAAGATTCATTGATTACCCCCCGATGGAATGTAAAACATCATCCAAAAAAGAAGAAATGGCTACTCATTTTCTGAAAGCAGAAGAAGAGGATTCGCCATTGATTAAGGTCTTTGACGAATAGTCATGCCTCAAGGCTCTGTTGGACTGGGGATTAATTACTATCTTTGCTCAGGAAAAGGAAACATTGATCTGAGTGAGTGAAGAAAAGGAGGATTAATGACAGGCAGCTTTATGTTGATTCAGATCAAGTGAGACAGAAAGAAATGACTGACATCAGAGTGGGATGATTAGGCCTTTCACTTTGAAGACTGCACCCTAGTTACACATTGAACAGGGTGACAACTTAAAACTGACCTAACACCTTCTATAGGGGCACTTTTTCTTATATTGCTCAAACATGTGTTACATAAACATCTACATCTCTGTATAGTTTTATTCCTACAAATGTTTTCGGAATAGTTCGCTTTTCCAGAGTCAAATATCTCCCAACCAGTTATTTGTTCACTTTCTAAAGAAATGGTGGTCTCTTCTTGAAGTCATTAAAGTAGCCCTTTGAATTATTGTAGTATCCTTAATTCAATAATGTGTTTTAATGGCACAAATGCAGAAATAAATAGGATATTTCAAGTCAAGCTATCCTCTAAAATGAGAATTTACATCATAGATCATGATTGCCATACAAAATTGATTGTGATACCATTTTGTAAGACTTTCCAACATACTTTCACCATTATCATTTTTTTTAAGGTTAAATGGCTCTAAAATTAATTGTACAGGACCTGCTTAGCACCAAACAAAGGATAAATAAAGTTGGCGACCATGGTGACTGTAATGGAGCATTTAGCAGCTAAAGAGATGGAAAATTCCCTCAGGGGTCGATTGGTCAACGGGTTGGAAATAGGCCAAGAACTGCTGACCGTGGTTATCTTAACAACTTAATTTGGAGGTAAATCTGAAAGGGACCTCACCTGAAATGTGTTTGGGTCTGAGTTAACCCAGGAAGTCAGTCTGTAAACTGTGACGGCTGAGTTTGCTTTCTTTTCCAAATAAATGTACAATCATCTACCAAAACACCGGGCTGCTATAAACCTGATTCTTTATATTGCTTAACCGCACACACTATTTATTTCTTCTTTGTTTCTTTGGTCAATACCACCTCTAATTTCCTGCAGTGGACCAAGTTGAGCTCAAAGATCAATAAAATGTAATTTAATCCCATCTTATTACGATTTAATCTTACAGTTCACTTGTGCCCACAGAGGTAATTTAGCAGAGTGCACAGGACCCAGCCACATGAATAAAGAACCAATATTCACATTTTCTTGACACAGTATTCTTTCTTTTTCTTATAATAATAGGTTTTGGTGTTAGTTTATAATTGGTCATACACAAAACACCTCCACTATTAAAAGCTTCTCCTCAGAACAGGTCCTTATGTTGTCTGAACCAAATGAAACCAGATACCCGACGTTCTCTAATATACAAATACCAAATCCTGTTCTGGAAGTCAGCTGGGTTACTTAGTTTCTTTAAGGGATATGTTTTGGGATATTTTGCTAACAACTTTAAAAAGCCCCTGTTACTTAGCTGATCAAAACTGTCTGATTTACAATTTACAATATGTATAAGGCGATGATTTGCTTACGGGGGCCGACAGGGGCAAGCACGCCAAAACACATGCAAATGAAGAAACAAATCACCAATTTGACAAAAAATGGTCACTTTTTCTAAAAGCGCTGCATAAACAAAACGCTGCAAATAAGAAAATTGACGTTCGGTGATTAGAAAGTTGGTCCACTATCACTCGCGCAGAGTTAGTCTGTTTCATAATCGAAAAATTATGAAACAGACTTCATAAAAAGTGCCTTGTCAATACATTTGAAATATCTCAAGGAATCATGCGATCAAATTGTTAAAATAAGAAAACAAGACTGACAATTAAGGTAAGTTTCAATTGAAAGTGAAAGTTTGCTAACTTTATAATACTCAAAATTAAACAAGATGCAAAACATGTAAATGTATAATAACAGATATGTTCTGAATATTTTTTATGGATTTCATCTCCTCAAGTGAAGGGTTGCACTTGAATAAATAGCATGTCCCTAGAAAACTTCCCTCCATCCATCCATCTTCTCCCGCTTTTCCGTCAGGGTCGCGGAGGTAGCAGCTGTAGCAGAGAGCCCCAAACTTTCCTTTCCCTGGCCACATCAACCAGCTCTGACTGGGGGATTCCAAGGCACTCCCAGGCCAGCGAAGAGATATAATCCCTCCACCTGGTCCTAGGTCTACCCCTCGGTCTCTTCCCAGCTGGACGTGCCTGGAACACCTCCCTAGGGAGGCGCCCATGTGGCATCCTCACTAGGTGCCCGAACCACCTCAACTGGCTCCTTTCAACGCGAAGGAGCAGCGGTTCTACTCCGAGTCCCTCCCGGATGACTGAACTTCTCACCTTATCCCTAAGGGAGATGCCAGCCACCCTGCGGAGAAATCACATTTCGGCCGCTTGTATCCGCAATCTCGTTCTTCTGGTCATAACTCATCCTTCATGACCATAGGTGAGGGTAGGAACGAAGATGGCCCGGTAGACAGAGAGCTTTGCCTTCTGGCTCAGCTCTCTTTTCGTCTCAACGGTGCGGTAAAGCGACTGCAGTACCGCTCCCGCTGCTCTGATTCTCTGGCCCATCTCACGCTCCATTGTTCCCTCACTCGAGAACAAGACCCCGAGATACTTGAACTCCTTCACTTGGGGTAAGGCTTCATTCCCTACCTGGAGTGGACAATCCATCGGTTTCCTGCTGAGAACCATGGCCTCAGATTTGGAGGTGCTGATCCTCATCCCAGCCGCTTCACACTCGGCCGCGAACCGATCAAGTAAGTGCTGAAGGTCACAGACCGATGAAGCCATTAGGACCACATCATCTGCAAAAAGCAGTGGTGCAATCCTTAGCCCACCGAACTGCAAACCCCCTCCCCCACGACTACGCCTCGAAATCCTGTCCATGAATATCACAAACAGGATTGGTGACAAAGCGCAGCCCTGGCGGAGGCCAACCCTCACCGGAAATCGGTCCGACATGCTGCTGAGGACCCGGACACAGCTCTCGCTTTGAGAGCACAGAGATTGGATGGCCCTGAGCAGAGACCCCCTCACCCCATACTCCCGCAGCACCTCCCACAGTATCTCCCTGGAACCCGGTCATACGCCTTCTCCAAATCCACAAAGCACATGTAGACCGGATGAGCGTACTCCCAGGCCCCCTCCAGGATCCTTGCGAGAGTGAAAAGCTGGTCCGTCGTTCCACGACCAGGACGAAAACCGCATTGTTCCTCTTCAATCTGAGGTTCGACAATCGGCCGGACCCTCCTTTCCAGCACCTTAGAGTAAACTTTCCCGGGGAGGCTGAGTAATGTGATGCCTCTGTAATTGGCACACACCCTCTGATCCCACTTTTTAAAGAGAGGAACCACCACCCCGGTCTGCCACTCCTTCGGTACTGTTTCCGACTTCCACGCAATGTTGATGAGACGTGTCATCCATGACAGTCCCTCAACACCCAGAGCCTTCAGTATTTCTGGGCGGATATCATCCACCCCCGGGGCTTTGCCACTGTGGAGCTGTTTAACTACCTCAGTGACTTCCCCCCGTGAGATTGGAATTGATCCCCCTTCATACTCCAGCTCCGCCTCTAACATAGAGTGCGGAGTTGTCGGATTCAGGAGTTCCTCAAAGTGTTCCTTCCACCGCCCTAACACACTATCAGTTGAGGTCAACAGCGCCCCATCCTTACTGTACACAGCTTGGATGGTACCCTGCTTCCCCCTCCTGAGGTGTCAGACGGTTTTCCAGAACAACTTTGGTGCCGACCGAAAGTCCTTCTCCATGGCTTCTCCGAACTTCTCCCACACCCGCTGCTTTGCCTCGGCCACGGCTGAGGCTGCTGCCCTTCGGGCCTGTCGATACCTTGCAACTGCGTCAGGAGTACCCAGGGATAACATATCCCGGAAGGCCTCCTTCTTCAGTCGGACGGCTTCCCTGACCACCGGTGTCCACCAGGAGGTTCGAGGGTTACCGCCCCTTGAGGCACCTACGACCTTGAGACCACAGCTCCCTGCCGCAGCTTCGGCAATAGAGGCTTTGAACACCGCCCACTCTGGTTCAATGTCCCCAGCCTCCACAGGGATGCCTGAAAAGCTCCGCCGGAGGTGTGAGTTGAAGGCCTCCTGGACATGGGACTCCTCCAGACGTTCCCAGTTCACCCGCACTACACGTTTGGGCTTACCAGGTCTGTCCAGAGGCTTGCCCCGCCACTCGACCCAACTCACCACCAGATGGTGATCAGTTGACAACTCCGCCCCTCTCTTCACCCGAGTGTCCAAAACATGCGGCCTCAGGTCCGATGATACGATAACAAAATCGATCATGGACCTTCTGCCTAGGGTGCTCTGGTACCACGTACACTTATGAGCATCCTTATGTTCGAACATGGTTTTTGTTATGGCCAATCCATGACTAGCACAGAGTCCAGTAGCAAATCACCACTCCGGTTCAGATCAGGGGGGGCGTTCCTCCCAATCACGCCCCTCCAAGTGTCTCCATCATTGCCCACGTGTGCGTTGAAGTCTCCCAGCAAGACTAAGGAGTCCCCTTCAGGAGCCCCATACAGGACTTCTTTCAGGGTCTCCAAGAAGGTGAATACTCTGAACTGCTGTTTGGTGCATAAGCACACACAACAGTCAGAGTTTTCCCCCCCATGACCCGCAGGCGTAGGGAGGCGACCCTCTCGTCCACTGGGGTAAACTCCAACAAAGCGGCACTCAACCGGGGGCTTGTGAGTATCCCCACACCCGCTCGGCGCCTCACACCTTGGGCAACTCCGGAGAAGAATAGAGTCCAACCCCTATCCAGAAGTAAGGTTCCAGAGCCGACGCTGTGCGTAGAGGTGAGCCCCACCAGATCCAACTGGTAACGCTCCACCTCCCGCACAAGCTCCGGCTCCTTCCCCCCCAGAGAGGTGACATTCCACGTCCCCAAAGCCAACTTCTGTGGCCTGAGTCTGGTCCGTCGAGACCCTCTGCTTTCACTGCCACCCTTCTGGCAGCGCACCCGACCCCATCGTTGTTTCCCGTAGGTGGTGGGCCCGTGGGACGGAGAAGCGGAGGTGTTGCCCACGTTGCTTTTTCGGGCTGTGCCCGGCCGGGCTCCGTGGCAAGCCCGGCCACCAGACGCTCGCTGACGAGTCCTCCTTCTGGGCCTGGCTCCAGAAGGGGACCCCGGGCTTCCTCCGGGACGGGTATCCTCGCTTCCAATTGTGTTATTCATGGAGTCTTTTTGAACCAATCTTAGTCTGGCCCCTTACCTGAGACCAATTTGCCATGGGAGACCCTACCAGGAACACAAGGTTCCAGACAACACAGCCCCCAGGTTCATCGGGGCACACAAACCTCTCCACCACGATAAGGTGCTGGTTCTCGGAAAGGCAGAAAACTTCCCATACCATGAAATCAATTTTTTAGCCCATTATGTGCTTCAGAATTGTATAGATGACAATCCAAAATGTGTGCAGCTGGTATTCCTCACTCTATAAGTCATCTTCTGAGCGCTCAGCTGTAAATGGGAAATCCTTTCATGGCACTCTGTCATTGGGAAAATGATGAGTCACAACCAGCAGATAATGATGGAGCCCATTTGGGGGGATAATTTCCAAATTTGTCATCTGAGAGAGAAAAAGGGAGAGTTGGACTGAAGATTTCACAGACTTATATTTATACCAAGATTTCCTTTGATAAAAAAATTCATTACCATTTTGTACTGTATTTTCTTTGGGTTTTCCTTTTGAAGGATATGAAATTATATTTTCTTTGCTGCGGTATGAACACAAATAGGACTTGAAAACATTATTTAAATAAAAAATGGACTGTATGATAATACCAAGAAAAGCAGAGAAAAACAGCTAGGACATTTATTTCTGCACAAGGGCAACAACAGCAGCCACAACAACCCATTAAACTTAAAAAGAATAGTGCTATACCTTTTTCATTTATAATGGAAAAGCAAATGCTGTAAAACGTCTGTACTGTAGGTGCTGACCCCTGTAATTAGATTTGGAAACAAAAGAAAAAGCACTTTCTTTCAGCCCAACACACATCTAACTTCCATCTTTCTAACAGAATATTTTGGGTATGTTGCTTCCAGCATCACTCTGAGAGAGGCCTTCTCTTTTAATACCCTTTGAAAGACATTCATTCAAAGGGAATGCCTTTCAAAGAAACTTGATCTCAGGGTTTTTTTTTCCAAATGAATCACAAGGTTAAACAAACCTGCCTAGTTTAAAGAGGCAGTCAGTGGCTATAAGTGGCCCGTTAAGCACATAGTGTAGTGAGGGTCATTTTCATAATGTAATATATAATGAGTTGTATTCAAAAGAAATGAAACCTGCATGCTTTTGCTCACTTCTGCTGCACTTCAACTCTGGTTCAATAGAATATTAACCATTCAACGCTGATTGGTGCAACTATCCGGCCTTACTTTCCAGGCATGACTCATTCACACACATCACCGTCTTATTCCCCTGCTGGAACACCTGACTATGGAGGCGGCGAGGAGGCATCCTTACTACATGCCCAAACCACCTCAACTGGCTTCTTTCTATGTGAAAGACCCAAGATACTTGAACTCCTTCTCTTGGGGTAAGGACTCGATCTCCATTTTAACTACATTATGTCATATAGTTTGTGATGCAGTAGGTGGTGGGAGGGTGATCCTTGATTCATTAGTAGACAAAGGATTATTACGTTGGTTGAATTCTTTTCATTCACCATGAGTGGAGGTCACAGTAAGCAGAAGTTTGCAGTGTGGTTCACTGAACACTTTAGATTACATATAGCGAATGAATTAGCTACAGAGCATTAGCATGTTTTGCATATGGTGAACGAGTAACACTATAACCTGACCTGAAACAGGATTACGCATTGAGGCTGAGGTCATTTATACTGATATTTGACAGGTTTTGTAGACAAACTATTCAAATAGAACATTAAAGCAGTTCCTTGCTCAAGGCCCAAGGCCAGGTGAACTGGCACCCCTCCAGCTACCAGTCTACCCTCCGTATTTTTTTGGTCCGCCATTTGGGCTGCCATTATGTACAGTGTAGGGATCAGTGCCTTGCTCAGGGACACCTCTGTAGCACTTGGTCTTTCCCGGACCATACGGGAACCAATGACTTTCCCGTACCAAGGCCAAGTCCCTATGGACTTAGCCACCACCGCCCAATATCTAAAAATAAGTATATCTAAAATGAGCTAATACCAACTGTTATATATCAGGCTGATCAATACTTTGGTTTAGAATAAGTGGTGGTATCTACAATGTGTTGATACACATCCAAAAAGCCAAAATGGTAAAATAATGTGAAGCTGTTCCAAAGCTCAAGAACACTTCAGTAATTACAATTTTCTTTTCAAAATATTTTTCAAAGATCAATAATGAACTGCATCTCTTCAAACCCCAACATGGGCGGGATGTCCCTAGGAGCCTGCATGACAACAGATCCATCTCCATGACAACTGAGCAAACTTCAGACACTAATGATGAAAGTGCAATGCTAATTTGCTCCTTTTAATGTCTTGCCTCATGATTACAACACGCCTCCAAATAAAGAGAGGAAAAACTGAACCCAAACAGCCCTGAGTTCAAAGAGGTGCATTAATAAGTCAAGGCAATCTAAAGGTTGTGTGTACTTTTTCTATAATTTCCAATTAATTACGCAAAGAAGCTAAAATTCCCAAAGCAAAACGGAAAAAAATCAATCTACGGTATATCACCAGAAAAACACTTGTTAGCTTCTGTGGGACTGCTTCCTGGCTAATGAGACTGTAGCAGGAGGCAAACAGTGAGGCAACATGTGGTCTTGTGATGATGTTACCCAGTAGTCCTATTGAATTGATGTGTTTGGATTTCACCAGGTGCATGGCAAATCTCTTGGTTGAAATCATAACAGCCTATTTGCCATGTGGCCCGACTGTGGCAGTTTGTAGTTTCAATTTAATGTTATCTCAGCAGCCAGCTATTTGCAGATCATTACACAGGGAGCACAAGCATTAGATTGCCACTAGAGCTGCGTCAGCCTCGTGTTGGTTTGTTCGCTCGTTCATTTATTTATGCTATTCAAATCTCGACACCGCTGCTGTTCATTTGGGATGCTAACAAATTGGTTCAAGGTTGATGCATGGGGACAAAACTAGAGAGAGAGAGGGCTAGCAGTGCCAGCTTGCTTCATTGTGTGCTGGCAAGCATTATCACACACCCACACGATGTTGCCGTCATATAAAATGTTAATTTTAGAAGAGTTACATTGTGGGACGAGTGTTGGATCACTGCCAAAACATGCAGGGGCAGGACTGAGAAAAGCAAAGGCCAACACCAATGAACTGGAGAGATACGCCGCTGCTGGTTTCACTGCCTGTGGACAGCTGGCCACAAAATTAATATTTCCCAAGCATGTTGACAGACAGGCTTTACCGCTCATTTCTACACAGGACTCAACTCTTCAGTGTGCCACTGGAGTGCACTTCTCTGAACCTTCCTGGCTTATTCTTGCCATAAACACACATATTGCCACCTGTTATAAAGGTAACTTACTTTCCTCACTGGCGGCTAAACAGTCTCACATGGAACAATAGCTACCGGAAGCTGATGTTACATCTTTCTGGAACATTTTCCCTTTTCAGTTGGCATCCCTCCACAGATGTTGAGCTGTCTAGCTTCAGCGCCTGTTGCCCCGGGGAACATCTGGAACCACCCACACTCTGAATTCTTAGCCATGTAAATGTGTTAGAAGAGGAGGAATTCAAAATCACCAGTAGAAGAAAAAAAAACAGTGCTGATTACAGGTCCAAAGAGGAGACAGCTTCTATGGTTGACCATGTATGAACTTGTGCGTAGCAATGTGCATTGAATAAAGGAAAATACGGCTTCAAAGAAAAATACATGCAACAGTAGTGCTTGTTGGAAGACTGAGAAGAAAATATGCTAAGAACAAAAAAATAAATGGTATAGTTGTTTAGTTGTTGTTGTGTAAAATATTGAGTCCATAATTTTATTTTAGTTCTCCTTTTAGTGTTCTTAAGTTAAGCAACTCCATGATATGTGAAAACACAAATGAGACTGATTGTCAATCCCCTACCCCCGAACATCACACTGCTTCATGTGTTGGCCCTGAATGTTGTCACTAGTCAGAAATTGCTTATGCAGATCAGCTGCATAACCTCCATCTGTGTGAAGCTGGTGATTTCTGAGAGTCTGTTGCTCTGTCTTTTGCCATTTGTGCCGCAAGCTTTTGGCCTGATCGCCTGGCACCAGAATTCAGATGCAACAACATGCAGAAGTTAAATCGACAGATAGACAAATGTAATGAATCCTGATAAGTGCAAGACTACACAGCATGAATCTCCTTTATCACAAGTGTATTCAAAAATACTTTAATATTTGGAAGCAATTTTTCCTGTTAACTAAGGTTTATTTGTACTAGCTAAGCCAACAGTGTGGCAGTCATTTTGGTCCAAAGTGAAATATCCCAACAGCTTTTGGATGGTCTGAATTGTATTATGATGCAATTAATTATCACAGTTCCCTGGCCATGAATCTTAATGATTTTGGAGAGGATAATAATGTTTTTCCCCTGTTAAACCTCTAGCTCCAACAGGATGCTGGCATTTTTGTTTTAATTGAAATGTGAAAACCTCGTATTTGGTACAGACGTTAATATCCGCTCTTGTGATAATTCACATTTTTATTATTACAACAATAATGAGGTCATCCGGTACATTTAGCCACATCTTGGATTTAAGACCAAAAACCTGCAAAAAACACCAACCATGTTTATCAGTAACAGTTGTGTTTATTTTTTACCAAGCGAGAAAGAAAAGATATTCAATCTTCTATTCATAACATCTGTGTCAATTATATTAGATATATATAAAATATATTTCTCACTGATATGTCCAGATTCACAGCAGATTGGAGTTGAGGTAGATGGCCCCCAGCCTCTCCTTGGCAGCCATTGCTGATGGGAAGGAGAGAGGAGGAGAGAGACAGAGCTGAGCAACATGACACAGACCAGCTCTGAAAAACCTCCCAGCTGGATAAGACAAATCGTGGGACTGATAAAGTCAAGACAAGTTTATTTCTAAATCAATCCCCTAGAAAAAAACAACTGTGACAAAGAGCTATACAGACAATAAACACAGATAAAAACAAGGACACTGTCACATACGAAACGTGCAAAGCGACTGATGATGCCGACTCAGTGTGTTTTTTGTAGATGTACCATATGCCCCCTAATGGGCACTAGGGGGCAGATTGACTAATCGTGTGTGAGTGAGTGAATAAATGAATGATTATGTCAGTGAACAACTTTGTGGATCCACAAAGAGCTCTGCTTCAAAAAAAAAAAAAAACGGTAAAAAAAGAGTGACAAAGAGAACAAGAGCACCGCTAAGCCCAGCAGAGGAGAGCTGGTGTTTAGAGGCTGGAGCAGCTTTGTATTTTTGTATGTGAGGGGATGAAATCACAGCCACTGGAGAAATAACTAAATGACAGACTGCAAGCAAGTAGATAAAGAAAAAATGAAAGGCCTGCAACTGAGGGAGGAGGCATTGTAGCAGAGGGTAGTCAGACGGACTCCTGAAGTGCTTCTTGGCACGCCTCAGTGGAAAGAGCTACTGACAGAAAGTGCTCCATTTCATTGACATTTTGTCACCAAGAGGGTGGAGGACATTGTCCATAATAGCAGACTGCAAACATCGTTTTCTCCACCACTACCCTGTGTGAGTGTGGTTCATCCCTCTGGCAGCATTGGCTTTTTTCCTCTCTCACAAAGTTGTTAAAAAACGTGTTCCCAGAAATGAAACCGCACCCCTCCAACAAACAGCCTCAATCCTGTCAGAAAAGCTTATGGACTGGAGTCTGACAGGCACAGGATTAGTGCCGCAATTGGTTTAGTAATCGATCAATAGGAACTTAATCGACTTAAATGAAAATGAATTGATTAATCCTCTAAGTAATTCAGCAAGCAACACATTCCTCAAGAGTCTACAGCCACAGCAGAAGCCCTGTGAGGATGCACAGTGGTGCTAAGAGATAAATGCTAATGCCAGCATGCTAACACAGTCACAGCGGAGGTTGACGAACACAGGCGTGAGGTTATATGACAATTTAATTTCAAATTGTCACGGCCAGAATAAATAGAACTCATCATATTAACCATACTGTTTTCCCTCGCCTCACATTTCACCAAACTTATTTTTGTGTTGTTCACAGATAGGGCACACATGTTCTTTAGTAAACAACATTTTTTAGCATAATTCAAACAATCATTAATAGGGTGATAATAAATCATAATTAACGTATTACAAAGATAACAACAATTTGTGATTCAGTTCTTTCTTACATGATAGTTCCTGCATTGTTAAGCCAGGCTCTATATTTCCCATACTTTGATATTTACAGCTTTTCAAGTTTACTCATGTGACAATATTTATGATTATCCCAGTAGCTGAAATTCAACGTAAGTGTCTTACTATAAAGTCCCACCACTAGAATAATGGTTGTTATGCTGGTATAAGGTTTATTAACCTAGAATTAGTATATTTACATTTTTTGTAAAAATGATGTATGACTATCAGCATCTCAGATGGGATATGCTACTTTTTCTGTCAATCTAGAAAGATAAAACTATTGACTAAACTAATAGTGGAAATACTCATGAAATGTATCCCAACAGAGAGGTGATACCAACAAATGTGTAAAATATAAAAAATATATACACAATTGTTTGTTAACAATTGTAAGGGGTCTTTTTTGGCTTCTTGAGGTTTCCCTTTCCTGTAATGTGTTACAGTATATAGGTTTTAGTGCATGCAAATGGTCTGCAAAGGCTAAAATCCCAAAGTTTCTCTGCCAGACACTCCCCCCTTGCCTGAAAAGCCTCCATTGGACTCCTTTGTTTATTTCCGTGACATTATCACATCACTACAACACTCACACTTTTAATGGCTAGCACTCCGACTGATAGTCTAAGAGGGGGGACATTTTCAACACATCTTTTAACAGTCGACCAATCACAAAAAAAAACAATCAGCTAACCAATCAGATCAGACTGGCTCAGCACAGGCTATATGAGAAAAGTAGGACCTTGCTGAACAAGGTAACAGTAGAGGCACAAAACACAAATATGAACCTGAAATGTGCATAAAAGGGCCCCTTAGACAACCTAGCTCATTTGTTTGCCTTATTAAATTACTTTTCAGGTCATAGGCATTAGAAGTACGGTAGTTGAATTAATAATACATGAAATATTCAGTCACAAACTTTGTATTTGGCACTGCCCACTAAGGTTTAACACAACCAAATGTATTATTTCTGCAAAAACAGATCTACTTCTGTCACCTCAGGAAGAAAGTCAAAGCCATTTCCTGCATTACTGTCAGTAATCATGTTTTCTATCAAAGTGGCTCTCCAAGTGCTCAGAGGATTGGACTTCCTCCACAGGGTTCCTGGAATCAGAGGCTGCTGCTCCCATCAGAAATCTACCACCAAAGGAGAAAATTACTGTGTTCGAGCCGGTTCAAGCTTGCAAATGTATTCTTATGCCCCCAGGACAATTTTGTCTGCATTAAGAAGCAGCTTCTGTCTTCCATGGTCACAAAGAGGAAAAGTGCTTCCATCTATCAGCAGTGATGCCACACAAACAACAGCTCAGGGGGGATGTATTCACTGGAGCTGTTTTAGGCAAAGCCATACAACCCAAACAAAAATAAGGAATAAATGTAAAACTATAAAATAACAATAATAAATAATCTATTAAGACGCACAACTTCAGACATGTATACTGTAGGAAGAGTTATTGGCTGGTATCTCATTCATTGGAAACGCTTCTACATAATGTGCTTTTTTGTAAATAATATCCTACTTCTATATTGTGTAATTTTGGCTCTTATTAGTATTTTACATAACACAGAAATTTTACAGATTTGAATCTTCACTGTGAAAAACTAAACACGGCTAAGATGTTTATGTTTTATAATTGTGTATTTTCTATTCTTTTTAATTTCTAATAATGTGCAATGCCCTTTTTTTTAATGCTGCTGCAACAAAAACATGTTCCAATCTGAGATCAATAAAGTACATCTTATCTTATCTTAAAAAGGTTTTAAGAAGTTTCAGTAGGGATACATTTATTGTATTATAGATATTATTTAGTATTATTAATAATAACAAAAGCAGAAGTTTGCCTGATAGTGTTGCTGTACCGACCATTTAGTGTCATAAAAATGTGTTTTAATTTTGTAATTCCAATTTTTGAATTTTCTTTCTGTTTTTCTCCCTGCATCATCAACATTTTTGGTGAATAATTTGTGACCTTATTGAAATTGGGATGATGCATCATATTAATTACATATTATCATTCTAATATTTGAGAAGCTGGAATTAGTCAATATTTCGCATTTATGCCAAATCACTAAATGACATATTGACTACTTACCAATGTGATCATTGTCCATGCCTGCTCTAACGGGAGCTTATACAGCTTGTTCGTTAGAAAATACGTTCTTCATACATTATTGTATTTTAGCTCTTTGGAGACAGTGATTCATATTCATACATTTGAGTCAAAAGAATCTGCATATACATTTGAATAATTTCCCCCAGAATTGTACCTGTAATACATTCCACTTGTGTGTAATCTCTCCTGAAATAACCAGTGCTGTGCTCGTGTGAAAATGCCTGCAGCCAATTTTTCCGACAGTGATTGTCTTTACCACCGAGTGTCACTGTTGCAGCACTGTGCAGTTGCCTCTTCGTGCCTCATCCTGTGTTTGTGTGAAGAGAGGTGGAGGGGGTGAGAGAGATCTACCGACAGAGAGAGAGAGAGAGAGAGAGAGGAAGCTGCTTTGCAGATCATCAGTCTCTCTTTTTACTGTAGTTGTCTTCCTCCGCTTTCACCCTCTTCCTCCCTCTCCCATGGCTCTGCATGCCCCAGAAACAAGGTAGTTCCGTCTAATTGCTCTAATGGCGTCCCATCCTCATTAGACTCTTGACCTTGGCTGTACGTGATAAGAGTAGGTCAGCGAGGATTAGAAGTGGCCCCCTAGGTCTTCAACACTCTCCCAGTCAATACCTCAACCTCAATTCACTCCCCATGAAAAGAAAAAAACAAGAGTTTCCCCATTTGAAGCAGGGCAGCACTGGATGAGTTTCTGTCTGTCCTCACTCGTGTTGAGTCGTGTCCTGCATGCAAGTGTTGCTTCACATCAGTGACAGCTCACATACATGTCAGGGACATGATTGGGACTAAAAACCAGATGAATAAATATGCCTTCATTTAATGACACATAATAACTGCTCTGTGCTGCTCTGCAGGTTGGCCTAATGCTTACTAAAACATCTAAATGCAATAGGTAAGCTGAGAAAAAGCAGACTTTCAGCACTATTACTTCTTTCTTAGTATGATATGTTACATTGAAAAACTCATTTATCAGAACTGTTTTATAATGGTAAGTATGTTGATGCTTAACAAAAACAACAACTCCCTGATATAAATCACCTTTTTGAACCGGCTGTTGTTAGTGTCATGATCAATCCGACAATTATTTTCTAGATAAAGTGAAGAACTGTTTACCAAATGTCTGAAATCTCAAAAATGGCCAAAGGGGATCTATTTTAAATGTTTTATTTATTTGTATTGGGACTAGTACATAACCTGAATCAATGGCAGACACTACAACATTTGGGCGAAGTCTGACCAACCCAACATTTTTTACTATCACATAATAAAAAGAGAAGCAGACAATCCTGAGAAGGTAACATTTTGCTGTTTTGCTTGATGATTAAAATTTATATTTCAGTAGATCTCATTTCAGCTCCAGTTATTACCGTCTTGCTTTGTTACATGACCATCTTTTTTGTCTGCCATGAGGATTGTAAGAACGGAGGTGGCTTCTCTTGTTTTTAACAACAACATGTTGGATATACACAGCAGTAGCTATGTTGCTTTAAACATGTGCATTTTAAAAACATCACAGGAAACTCTGATTTCATCTGGGAATCATAGCATTTGGACAGGATATTTGATTGGAAGAGATAAAAGAACTCAAGCAGATGCTTTAAAGAGAGCGACCAGAGGAGGACTGTATCAGATTTTGTCAGAGGCACAGTACAAAGAGAACAACGGCAGCCTCTTCATGTTGGACAGAACCTAAAAAAGGGAGGACGGGCTCTGTTCTGACCTGCAAGAAAGGGTGTCAACTTCCGAAATTGATTTGTTGCCAGCAATTTACCCACGCAAATAATGAAACCAAAGAAATGTTGATCCCTCTAATAGGAGTGGTCATGATAAAAGGTTGGCGGGAAAAGGTGGAAACAAAAACATTGAAGTTTCCGCTGTAATGATCCCTCGCCGTGGGATATGATATTCACATCTAGTTACAATCGTGCCTCGACCCAGCTCTAACAGAGTCTTGGTGTGAGGGGGTGGAGGATGGCAAACAGACGGAGATAGACAGAACATGTTGAGCTGTACCCCCTCAAGACAAAACATAACAACTACATGAAAAAGACGGCACTGGAGTATCTCTACAGGCAAACAGCAATAATTCGGCTCCCTAAGGCCGCTATTAGACTCCTATCAATTACACTTAGCCCTGCTAAGCCATCCCCTTCAGTTAACCTGGAGGCTATGTGTGTGCACTATATTAGATCAAAGTGTCTGCATCTATTTGGCTAAGTATGTATGAGAGAGAAACAAAGGTGACACAATGACAAAAAGAGGCAGCGAACCTCAGAGACCAAGCCGATACGCTTCAAAAGAAACCAAAAAGCACTTTCATCCTTCAATTTCGGTCCCTGAGAAGGAGAGGACCCAGCAACCCTAGCAGCACTTCCTGTTTCGCAGAAGACCTGAACTACTGAGTACTGTAAGGCTCTTGGTAAACATGTGTTAATATGCTACCTCTGCGAGAAACTCCAGCTTAATGAAGGATTTACTTCCTATGACCAGCGCTGATGAGGGACCTGATGGTTCTGAATGCTCGTGTCCTTGGGCGATCATTATGCTATGGCGACCCTTTTTCTTCAAGCAGCAATGTTTTCAAGTGCTTTAATTAAAACACTGCATTCGGAAAGCCATGAAAAAAGGAATATAATACAGAGACATGAAATAATGAGGCAAGCTATTTGTGAGACAATGAACTGTAACCCTGTCATGTGCTTCCTGTTTTTGCCAGAAAAAGCAGAGCACCGAACACTACTGCTACTATGTGTGATCCATCTCTCTTTCTTCCATTCATTCACTTCTCCATTTTAAATGCATGTGACATACTGTAGGAGAAATATTCAAAGAGGAAATGTCAACTGCAGAATGGGAAAGGTCTTCTATGTGAAGCAAGGCGACGTGATAACACATAAAGAACATCCTTTTTAAACATCTATCATATTATTTTGACGCCCATCCTTAGATTGTACTGTTTCTCTAACTCCAAATTAGATTAATTTGCTTCAGTGCTTTTATTGTTCTTCTCTCCTTTCTTTTCTTTTTTTGGAGACATCTGGAATATAAGCAAAATGCTTCAACAAACAAAAGAAACGCCACCTTGTCTCATTATAGCAAATCAACAGGGAACAAAGCTGTCTGACTAAATTACATCTCGGCAGAAATTACATAAAAAAGTCCCTAAACAAATACAAGAAGGCGAAGAAGAAACCAGGCTTCCATCACACTGTATCATAGAAGAGAATCAGTTCGCACTATGGTTCATGGCAAAAAAACAAACCATGAAGCGAGATGATGTCCTTGCTCCAAGAAAATCAATTTCAGCAGAAAATGACGGAACTAAGGGATACTTTCAGGTTGGAAATGTTCCATCCCTCATGCTTTCTGTTTCAATCTCTCCCTCTGTCAGTTGCCATGAAATAATGCCTTTTCTCTTCCTGATCTCCCCCGATTTGCAGTGAAGACATTTCCTATCACGCATAGGGTAGAATTTAAGACAATTATCAACACTATATAACCATGTTAAATCCTCTTCACCCTCTTTTACATATTTTTGGAGGTGATTCTAGAATCATTTAAGAGTATTTTCCAGGCATTCAATCTCTGGCATGCATAAATAAAATCCATCTTCATCTACTTGAGGAAGGATAACCCTTTTGATACCTCGCAGAAGGGAGGAATATTAATAGTGTGGAAATGAGTAAACAAGCCTTCAAAACAAGGGAGGATATAGAACTGCCTAACTGGTTGATTACAGCATAATCTATATGTGTGTGTGTGTGTGTGTGTGTGTGTGTGTGTGTGTGTGTGTGTGTGTGTGTGGTTGTGCAGGCTTGCATTGGTGTGTGTAAAGATGCCTTAGTTTGTGTGGAGGGGAGGGGGAGATGGACAAACCCAGGGGTCTGTTTATCTAAGCTGACAGAAACAATTTACAGCACTGCCAAATGGGAAGCAAGCGCCCCTCACACACAGAGTGAACTGGAGGGGAACCAGACAGAGAAAGCAGAGTGTGTGGCGTTAAGAAAAAGCCCTGCAACGCTGCTACCAATAACACCGGGCTGCAACTCTTTTGTCATGACTGACCCCCAAATCCATCTATTCCTCTATCGCTCCCCTCGTTTCATCGATTACCGCAAGCAGCCATGTCCCGAGTCCAGCTCCTTCCCTGATGTCTAATAGAAATGTTTCAAAGCTGGCAAGGTCGGTAATTATTTGTTGCAGATCTGGATACAAGAGTGTCCCTTTTGGTATAAACATTAAAACATGTTCTGTACTGTCCAGCAACAGTGATAGTGTTGCAGCAGAGAGTGTGCGCTGTAATTTGGGCGGAAGAAAACAGGAATATGATTTGTTTTGTCTTCAATTATGTTTAATACAACTGTTACATACTCAATCACACAAATGAACACCAATCATGGTATTTAAGTTGAGTTTTTTTCCCCGCTATGACTTATACTAAACAAAACATTTTGAAATCTTGAGCAATGTCTTTGTCTCTATTGTTCCACATTGAATGAGCCCGTCCCATTGAATAACTGGCCCCAGCACGGACTCCCCAGTAACATTGGTCTAGATCTGCCACTGAGACTGGCAATAAGTCATCTGGCCTATTAACGACAAATGATCGGTTTTCACTAAGAATCACATCACAATGAGACGATACGAAGGTATTTGAAAACATGGACGTTAATTCTTGAACTTTGAAAAAGTGTGTGTGACAAAAATAGCTTAACTTAAAAAATCCTTTCATGAACTTACAAACACATGAAACAATGTCACGACAGAACTATAAGATATTCAAGCTCAGAAAAAAGTGGTGTGGACCTTTGCCATAGTTGTTTTGTCACAAATGGGGATTCCTTAATGCTCAAATCTTGAATTAAAACAATCTCACATTAGATCCCAACTGATTAATTCTTATTTAATAAAATGTATATCTTCTATCTGAGTTGGTTCCATCACTGTTGATGTCTGTGAGAAGCAGTTAAAGCTCTTTAAGTTGAGATTATTTTATATTATAAATATAAAGTTTTATATAAATAAGAATTAATGAGCATAACACAGCCCGCGGCACTGAACATCAATTTGAATGTTACTTGATTGTCAGCAGTAATACGTACGAATACTACCATCTATTTTTTACGACATTTGGTGAAGGTTGAAGCATGGGCCAAACTGTCCATTTCCACCATAATTGTCCAGTTCTCTTTTCCATTACAAAAATAACAAATTACAAGGATTTTGTGGACTTTACCAAGCTTGATTACAAGCTGTGTTCACCACTGCGCGTTCAAGCTAAATATGTTTTAAAATAAAAGTATTATAAAAGAGTTTTCAGTGGATTTGAAGTTGGGCAGTGCCTCCAGGCTGGAGATCTGTCAAAACAAACTGAACTTTTGGGCTGAAAAATGAACAAACTGAATTTGTTTGGCAGATCAAAGTGTGGATCTAATTAAATAGCTATGACTGCTTTAAGTGGCTCCCTGTAGATCAGAAGTTGAATCCCACCAAAAAAAAGGTTAAAGTTACCAGGGAACATGACAGGACCATATTCTAACAGTAGGAGTTGGTGCCCCACCAAACAGCCTTTGATGAAGCTACTCCTGTGATCATCAAATAAACACGTACACAAGTCTGTATCCAAGCAATGGGTGCACTTACAGTTAAGGCCAGGACCAGCTTCACACAGCAAATATATATATATATATGAAACATCGCAGCGCTTGCTGGCAAAACATGCATGATTAACAACTTATCTAGCGGAAACAACAGCCAAGTGCACAATGTCAACCTCTCGCGTTTCCTCTTCCCGTGTCACTAACAAACACCCACACACTCCAACAAAAAGGGAAATGAGCTGCAGCTGCCAATATAAGAGCCTGATTCAGACTTGACCGCAGAAAGAGCAGAGGAGAACAGACTCCACTTTACAACAGTAGTCTGGAATGGAGAAACGTATTTAAATTGGATAGTAAAACTCCTGACCAGACCAAAGAACAGACTAGACTGGACATGATGAAAATATAACAGAATACAAATCAGAGCCAGAAGTCTCTCCCTGATTGAGTTATTCACTACTAGCCATATACAAGAGAATTCACTTGGTATTGATTGGTGACTGAACATTGTGTTGTGTGTTTCTTAGTGGAAAGTAAAGCTACAACTCACAAGTTTTATCGATTAAATTGCAGATTATTTTCTCGATTTGTTGGTAAAATTATGTTGGGGCTTTAAAATCAGATCACAATCACTCAAAATAAGTCGGATACAGTTAAAAAAATTATATTCAAAAAGTCAAAAATCCCAAATTTATTCAGTTTAATTTAATAAATTAAAAAAAGAAATGGTCCATAATCGTCAGGCTGTACACAATTCTCATTTTACATAGTATCAGCATTACTTGAATTATATCAACTGTATTTGATAATCCTTTTAGCCTGGTTTCCTTATATATTTTAAAATGGAAAGCTTTCATCTCAATATCACAACCAAGAAGCAGGAAAACATAAAACAAAAGAATTAGGAGCAAGCGGTGAGATGTTATTTATAATATAATACAGTCTCTTGTATATTTATTGAAATTAGTCCTAATCTGAAAAACACAATATTTTTGGCCTTTAAAGGAAAATAAAACCATCCCATAATATATATTTTTTATCATATTATTACTTCACCTTCATCAACAATGGGTGGCTGCGTTTTAGCCACATTTTTTCTCATGTTATTTGTCTTTTACAGTTCTTTCTGTCTGTGTGTAACAAACAACACTTTACAGAGTGTGGTGTCAGTAATGGCAGAAAGTCAAACACTGTCAGAGGAGGGTGAAAGGGTCTTAAAGTGGCCTTGTCTTTCTCGAGTCTCCAAAAGCCTAAAATTAGAGCGCAAGATTACTCTTCCCCCTCTTAACAGAAAGAGAAAGGAAGAGAAAGGAGCACACTCAGAGCCGGTCCACTTTCGGTTGCATAATAACTTGCCTGAGGGAAAACCTGGCTGTGGGAGGTAAAGCTTTGCATTTTAAGACATCCAATCCAACAGAAGCAGGCGTTCTTTAAAGAAACCGGTACATTTACACTCACACTTTGATGTTAATGTGATTATGAGAATGTTAAAGTAGACTCGCTGTTCGTCGTGAACATGTTAATCTAATTATGTCGCTTCAATTAGGACCATATTCAGAGTATTAACGACAGCATTAAGACATCAAGTACTGAGATGTTCAGACAGTGTGTGCAGATGTTGATGCTTTATTCTGAGTCACATCCATCTCATCCTTCTCCACAAGTTGTGACACTAGCACCAACATCCACCGGGTAGTTAACTTTTACAGCTCCTATCTGTATTAACATCCATCCTCCTTGCATCGAGCCTCGACACTGAATCATTTTTTTTTTTTAATTGAGGGAGAGACATGATATAACAATATTGCGAATGGGATATGATTGACATTGCTTGTGTGCTATAGGGCAGCAATTTCATCCATTGAATTAAAAACTGCAGTGTGAATGATTGAGTGAAACTTTAGCAATGCAGAATAGCTCACTGAAATTCCTCTCATAATCAATGCTTGTGTCCAAATAAACAGTGCAAGACAGAACCCGCCTGATGAGTGTGTAAATCACTAAAACCTCCTGCACATAAAATGGAATCACCTCAGTGCCTCTTTGCCATTTCTACAGCAGTAATGGACTAGAAGAGCTATCGCAGCCTTTTAAACAGTTTTCCTCTGGGGAAGCAGTTTCATCATGAATACATTTGGCCACTCAGATCATGAATATAAAGGGAATATAGAGGGCTAATATGGAACAGCTTTATACCAAAACTCCAGGCAGAGTAATGTGGCTGGGGAGGATTTACAAAACTGCAAACCCAGACGCATTGAGAAAAATGTGCTGTATATCACATGGACATTTTGGAAAAAAACAAAAAAAATGATATACAGGACAACATTATGTAATCCGTTCAAAATCTTCTGTTTCATTATATTACATGATAGCAAGATAATGAAGTTTCATATGTTGTTTTCCTTTTTTAGAGGAATTCAAATGGACTGACAGGGTGTTGTTTTATTTGTTTTTCTACCTTTCCAAAAATTACACGGCACATTACACAGACAAACCAGTATAGCACACTAGCAAAAATAATACGATACAATACATGTAATAATAATGAAGTAAAGCCTCTAAAAATTAAATTTCAGAGAAATAAATAAATGATAAAATGAAGCAATTAATATTAAAACAGGGTGTCCCAGAGTTGAGACGCAGGGTAACAGGGCCACAAGTTAAGACAGGTTAACTAACGGATAATTGGAGTCCAGTCTGGAAAAGTGTGGATTTTTCTTGAGCAGTTCAACCTTGGCCTGCTCACAATGTTCCTCATTATATAACTAAAACAGGAGACTTTCTTTATTACTCATCACATTTGATCAAACAAATCTGCACATTTCCAATGTAGTGCAATACATTTTAGCTATATTACCCTATGGTTAATATTCATTAAGGATGTTTTTCCAATACGTGTGGAGTTAAAGAGGCACATTAGAGAATCCCTGCTGCTTTCAAGTACATTTAAGACTTTAAGGTATCAAAACAACCCTGTATCATAAAATGTAGACACCACTATTTTGAATGTTAGAGAATAATGTGCCTTTTGTTCTTTCTCAACACTCTTTAAGGTTTTAAATAAACATATCCCACAATTTTTCTAAAGGTTCAAGCTACAGTATATTTGTTTGCTTGTCTGACATGAGGAATATTGCGGTGGGTATGTTAAGGAAAACCAGCTACTCTTGCTACCTTGAGGGAACTACAAAACATTGAGCAAACCATTTAAGTTGATATAAAAAAGTTCAGTATTTACTTAGTTTACGCTCTGTTCTGGGTCTCGTTTCTGGTTCAAGACCTAACTACCCAACCGAGTCTGTCTAATGTTTGATACTGAGCAGGTAGTGAAAACAATATGAGGGTGAACCAAAACAGTAATGTGGTCCCGACCGCTTAAAAATATTTCAAAATAATAACTTAATAATAAATAAAATCTCTATTAAAATATTTAAGAACCAATCAATGTGAAACATGAATTAATACAAGGTTCTATTTAAAGGAAATGCAACCCTGTCAGCTTCTTGAATTTATGCATTATTTACCGTTAATCACACGCCTCCTCCTCTTTCCGATAAGCAAACAGCAGAAGGCTAAGTTGATATGATATCATTGTTCAAATAGAATAGAATAGAATTACTTTATTGATCCCAATTTGGGAAATGTTTATGTTGCAGAAGCATAAAAACAAGGCAATATAGTTACAATACAAATATATGTACATTTGTTGTCAAAAATGTACAGAAAATATTAACAAAAACAAAATACAAAATATATATTAAAAAAAAAAAACATATATAAAGCAGGATGTAATATGTACAATAAGTGTGTGGAAGGTGTGGAATATTATTAGAATAAGTATAGAATGTACAGTATGTAATGGATGCAATGTCAATCATTAAAAGCACAGCTGATATTTGTAAGTTCAACATTAGAGCAAAAATGAACCAAGCATTTAGCAGAGCTTCCTTGTAGAGAGGAATAATAACAGGAATGCTGTACTACACCGCTATCATTTAAACAAAAGGTTATGATAAACATCTCCAGTCACTTAGTGTTCATTCATATTTTGTCAAACACAGATAATACTGAATGATTACTATAATATGAGTTTATTGCTAAAAAAAGAAAGAAAAAGTGCTTCTGAACAGTTTTCAACCTTGAGCAGATATGCTGGAGTTCAGCCATCTACCATGAATAGGAGGAGGAAAATCAAAAATTACAATATAACCTCTCATCTGCATGCATTCGGGGCCACAGGTGCTGAGCTTTAACATTCAGAATTCCTGTTACAGTATATGCAGACAGATGTGAAATGAATCATGCAAATCAGACGTGCCCGTCAGCAAGGTCCTCCGCCCTTCATCCTACAATCAGGAATTGGTTTATTATAAATAGTTTTTTAGAAGAAGAACATAACAACCAGTCCGAAATCCAAAAATGATGAAATGCACAATCACTTCTAATTCTCCCATTTAATTATAGCACACAATAAAAACATCTTGACAGGAAGACAGGCTGAGGAAATCCAACAACACCATTGTTTGCTTTGCCGTTTTCACAAGTGCTGAAGTATCTTCAATGAGCTTTCAGGTCCCACGCACATTGGCGAGATTATCTTTATGGTAATTGAGAGGGCGCCAGTGGCCTGACAGGGTACGTATAGCAAGGCGAGTATTTAATAAAAGGTTTCTCTTGGCTCTTCATTTCCATTTTTATAACAAGTCTCCAGCTTTGCCCCACGTAATGAGGGTATTTACTCTGTACTAAAGAAAAGGGAGATTAGAGCATCACAGGATGGGATTATAAAAACCTGAGGCCACAAAGGAAGTCAATCACTTGCAGAAAATCCCTCAACATATTTACTGCTTTCATCTGCTATTTCCCCTGTTTACTCTCCGCAGTGCTTCATCCCTCTGCATGTCTTTGTTTCTCCTGCTCTCAATCAGATCTCTTTGCATAGGGGATCCTGTGATTATTAAATATATTAAACTAATGTCTGCACCAGCAAGAGAAAACCTTTCATAAATACCGTTTCTGCAAATGCATGGATTATTCACAGTATTAACCCTGTCCAAATACAACTGATTACTGTGAATCTGCTACAAACTGGTCAGTGAAAGTCACTTGGTTACAAGGGGAATGTCAAGGACACTAAAAACTAAAAGTTGCAGATAGCAAAATAAGAAAATGCCTACAAAAAATAAATAAATGAAAGAAACACCCAAGGGATAGATGAAGAGAAAACAACTCCACTGCCTGACTGCATAAGCCATCCACAGGCTAAGACAATATCAAGGCAATTTCAGTTCAAATTTAAACTGCCCACTTGTCCCTCTTTCATGAAGCAGATAGAATCTCAAAGGTCACAGATAAGCCCTGGCACTCAAATGATACGCGGTGAATGGCATGGCACCGGTGCAACCACTGCTTCAAATCTTCTTTTCTTTCTCTAAATTGATTTGAGAGTAACAGCCAATCTGATAAACAAACTAACTGTGGAACAACGAAACATACACATGAACATCATGTAGTGTTTTCATTTCTGTCATGAGGATTTATTGAAAAGTGAAAGATTTAAATATCTAATTGGTTTTACTGAAGGGGCAGGAATGATGCATTCATATTAAACTGAAAAACGTCCTTTCATTTAAGGGGAAGCAGCAATCTGAATATCAGGACATGGAAATAAGATATGACTTGATTGATGTGAGAGTGGTTATGTTAACAGTGGGGAATGTGCAGGTAAATTAATGAAGAAGCATATTCATGGTGCATGAAGATGCTTGTGATATTACACAAGAATATCAAAGAGTTACTTTACTAATACATGTTTATGAATGTTTTGATTGAATGAATCCTATCCCAGCTTCCTGCCAACTGCAGAAATATATAAAACATCTATCAGTTGCTGGGAGTAGGTCCACCTTTGTAGCTGTGCAGTTTCCATACAGTTTGAGTTGGTTTTAAAAAATATATTCAAAACTGTAACTGCAAGGAGGCAGTGAGATACCACATGGATACCGCCAGAAATGTAGCTGGTAATCTTATTTTGTTTCACCTACATGTTTCTGAAGTCAGGGTGAAGACAACATGAAACAGATGTCTTGTTCTTGTTTTTAAGTAATCGAATACAACAAAGATATTAACATGGCAAACCTTTGACTGCACATTGTGCCCTCTACAGAGAAAAGATTCCCAGCGATTGCATGGTGGCAGCAATTGCATCATGGTATCCAATCATGGAAGTCATCGGGATCAGCACACTGAATGATAAGGGAACATCTAATATGACTACATTTTTTAACAAATACCTCAAATTGAATTGGGAAATATCGCAAAAAGAGAAAACGTAGGGGCCACAGATGTTGTACCCGAGCCAACCCACAGACTTAGTACGAGGGGCTTCAGTGGCACCCCACAAGGAGATTTCTGCCTCGTATGTTCAGAAAATCATAACACTTAACCGATATGCTGTCTCAAAAAATGCCAGGGTAGACGCTTGTGCTATTTCACAATATACTTATAATATCGACATATTACATGGAATGGAAATGGATGTTTTGAATCAAATCCTCTTTTAATTGTCACACACGTGTGCACAGTGAGTTGTAGTCTTTGCATTTGACCCATCTTAGCATAAGGAGCACCACCCTAGTTTGGGAGGTTGATGCCTTGCTCAAGGACACCTTGGCATTGTCCAGGCTCCTCTCATAGTACCAGTCCATACCTAAGCCAAGTCCCCCACAGACTGAGCCCATCCCTAATGTAACTCCAGGTCAAGTCAGTTACATGTGTAAACATTAAAAGCTTTATACGGCATGGGATCCATTTAGTGACCTGGTGAGGGTCCACAGGTAAAATCGAAAAACACTAAACCAAGAACACAAAATCCTCAAACCTTACCAGAAGCACATCACTTCGCTCTCTATCCACAGCCTGACCTTCAACACACGATATCTTCTAAATCTTTTAGCAGATAGTTGACACACTCTAAAATAACAAAGATCAACGACTTAAGACAGAAAATCGTGGTTACAGCTAAGGGCATCAAAATATTTAAAATGTTTATTTTGCAAAAAATATGACCAGTAGCAGCTGTGTTTCTGACCGTTAAATATGATACTTGAACACTATCTTTTCATTCTCTTTGCCAATGACCATTTAACTGCCAAAAGGAGTTAGTGCACTAGTTGACTGACTTCCTGTCAAGCATCAAGCTCCACTCACTCTTTAGCAACACCTATGGGTGTTCAATCTCGTTATCGTGTGATTGCTGTGCCCGGAGAGCTTGGTTGAAAAGGATGAGTCTAAGAGGGAGAGAGTTATTCTCGGGTGTCTCTCAGTCTGTGAATCTCAGCATGTCATGTTGGCATCACACAAAACCAATCACTTTTTTAAATGAGATCAGTAGGAAGCTAATAGTATAACCACTCCAGTGTTACAGAAAGTCTCCCACTGATGGCTTTCGAAAACGTTTTTGTCATCAACTTACAGTAAACAATAGAAAATACCTGATATCAACCAACATATCAGAAATCAGGATTTGTGGCGCTTGCACAATAAAGAATAGATAAATATTTATAAAAACATGATTTTAATTAAAGCTGTGAAAAGTCCTCATGGACATCTTCTTAGACCCAGGAATGAGGCAGAACATTCTCCCTTGCACAGGGACCCTCTGAAGACCCAGGCTCATGGTAAAGACATGAGTAAGCTCTTGGTGCCAATCTTGTTGTTCAGAACAGTCCAGAAGCCATCAAAGGAAACGTTGTTGATGGAAACATTGACGGTAATGTTGATGGAAATGTTGATGGAAACGTTGATGGAAACATTGCCCAAACAGTCCAGAAATGACTGATGGAAAAGCCGTGGTCAGAAAAGCGAGGCAGCCATGTGGTCTCTGTGCAACAGGCTTGGATGCATAACAACAGCAACTCAGTCGCAAAGAAACAAAACAAACTCTATCTATACAAGACAGTTTAGGAGAGATATAGCTTTAAGTTACTAATAGATAGTATACAGAAAAATAAACAGTAGGATCAAATAAGAAAGCTAAAAGTTGAAAATAGTACAAATGTAGCAGGAGCAACTGCAACAGGCTGCATGCATGGTAGCAGTTGTGCACCAGTCAAAATGGCCCACTAAGTTGGGCCGTCTAGTTTGTTGCCCTAGTTTTTGGTTCAGTGCTGACCATAATGGACACACAGCAGCATCATTACAGTAGCACACTCTTTTTTTTGTCTCCTGTGATAAGATGAGATGGGAGCTGTGGCCTGCACCGCCTCTCATCTGTCTGTCACTCACTGAAACACAATATCTGTGACACCACCAATCAGATGTTATTCATAGATAGGTAAACCGAGAACATTCTGCCATATTCAAAATTGCTCTGTTTGGCAAAAAATGCATCAACACAATTTGTTGCCTGCACACAATGATGCTTCTATCTCCTTCTGCCTGTGCGTTTGAAACACCAGGTAACACACTTTCAACTTCTTGCCCCATTACCACTCTGCTCTCATTTCAGGGCCAACATGCGCCTTGTTTGTCGTTGATGTGATTTTTCACAGTCCAGCTGCTTCTACTGTCTGCAGGTTTGTCTTCCCTGAAAGTTACTGACTGCCCTTCCAGAAAAATCCAAACAAACAGCAGATCGGACAACCACACTGCGACATTTGATGACTGTAATCCATCATTTTCACCTCCGTCTGTCCGTTTTCTGGGACCAACATTTCTCTGAAACTGGAATGAAATGACGTGTGTGTCCAGCATCAGGCTAAACATGCTTTACACACCTTTGTTCAGTAAAATGCTGACACAAACACCACAGAATGCTGGGGAGGTAATTGAATAATCCATAATGCAATCAAAAGAAACTGTTTTACATACATTTCAATAACAAATTAATTGTTTGATTTATCAAGGCTCTTATAGAAAATGACTTGGTTTTCTGTTTAGCTTATTATGTTTTTTCAGAATAAAAAGCTGCCTGAATGTAGTTCTCAGAAGTTTTTTCTTCATAGAAAAGGAAAAAAATGTATTTCGAGGGTGGATACTGTAAGTGAACAAACGGAAATAAGGTTGAACTTTTTCCAGATCTGTTTAGACTGAAAATGTAGTTATTGGCAGATTCATTAATGGGAAAATCTGCCAAAATGTCAACATACGAACGCAATTTGAGTAGCATAACATTTCCTCAAAACACTTCCTCTTGGAAATGAGCAGTATATTAACTTAATTTACTTATTTGTTTGTTATTTATAGCTTTTCAAGTGTTCAAATTCTTCATTTTATGTCACTACTAATCATAATATATATTTTAATTTTGGACTGTTGGTTGTAAAAAATAAGCAATTTGTGGATGTTGAAAAGTTGGAAAATATGATGGGTGTTTTACACTTATCTTTACTAAATATTTCAACCTATTATCGGCAGTTATAAGTTGCAGCTCTACAATTGAGTTTTTATTTTAAATGCAGTTCGGTTATTGCTAGTTTTAGCTTTTCATTGGAATACATACAGTAACAGTCGGAAAAAAACAGTAATGTCCTCTGAAACATATTGCAGGTAATGACATTTAAATATTTCTGTGCACTGAAGGTCACACTCAGAGACCTCTAGTTGGCATTTTAAAGCCGCCAAAATGTAGAGTGAAGAGTCAAATTCATGACAAAATTGCAGATTGTATTACAATACATTTAGCTGATGCTTTTATCCAAAGTGAATTACAATATATGGAATCATAATCTGACTTTGAAGTCACTCCCTTTTTCATAGTGCTCTCAAAAGGTTTGCATGTTAACCATTAAAGGTACTGCAGTGTGTCTGTGCAGCTGCCATTGAGTGACATCACTGATGTGTAAATTACCCTAAATTTACCACTGCACATGTCAGTGTCGATGAGTCAAAAATCACAATTTACAGCTCTCTGATGCACATTGAGTGTATAGCGGATAGTGTGAATGAGTGATTCCTGTCAGTGTCCTTTTAAGCAAATAGTACTGTTCCTCCTCTCAAGGCACTGAAGGTAACATAACTGATCTCAAGCTCTCACCGGTAAAGACATTCATTTCAGTCAACTGAAGGCGCTGAAGCAACACACTGCAGTCGAGGGTCATGGGAAGTCAATAGTGAGTATATGCCTCATTTATCCCCTTCAGTTACAGAGTGTATACACAGGCATGGCAACAGGAAGACAGATTATGTGAGGTATTAATTTGAAGATACATTTATATGGGTCTGACACTTGTTTCAATTTGTGACAACATTACTCAAGGCCATCACAGTCTGCCTCTGTAAGGATGCCCCCAAAATGTCATTGTGTGCACACTTACAAGGCTGTGTATTGGAAAAAAATAAAGGACCACAATGGAGGGAGGCGGGTGTGTCAGACAGCTGCATGTGAAGCAGGAAAGAGGGAGGTAATGAGTGAAACAAATTGAAACATGACATATTCCACTGCTCTTTGATTAAAATAACACAATGGGGGTTTTTTTTTTATTATTGAGGGTACCCATTTAATGTTAAAAACAGATGCTCAGTCAACACTAAAACACTTTACTCTTGTTTCACAGCGCTGATAGCACATGAAAAGACAATCCTGGAGAAATGCATTTTAAGTTATCGCTCTCAGACAGTTATTGTTTGCAAACAACAAAAAGCTCATCCTATATCTGGTGACACAGATGACGGCTGCCTGCTGAAACAGCTGCGCTCTCACAGAAAAACAATACATTTAAGAAAAAGCGTGTGTATGGTGAGTTGCTTTTAATATTTCAGTGTGTATTTACTTATCTGAAGACAAAATACTTTAGGATGTCCTTTATGTAAAGCAATACATGGTGGACTTTAGTGCCTGCATGGATCAATGTATTGGCTTGATGTTGTTATACTGCTTATTTTGAAAGGAACATTATTAACATTGAAATATGTGTGTTTGAGCCAGGACTGTTTGGGTCCTTTGGGAAGTGGTTAATGATCAATTAACTGACATTAACATATCATATATCAATATATTAAAGTGAGTTGTCTTTTGCTACCTCTTACATACATTCACCAAATAAGAACTAAATGTGAATACAGTTTATATAATTTAATCCACTATTAATTTATTATTAAAGGACTCATTTTGGAATGACATACTGGTTCAAATCCAAAACGTGAGTAATTCTGTTGGACTATCTTTTACAATATTAGAGTCATGGTTGTTAAAATTCCAGCTTTAATGAATTAATCGCAAATGTAAATTGCATTTCAGAATATCACAATCGGTGATATTACTCGAAACATGCTTTAGTGCCACAAGAACATTGTGCTCCTTTAGCATTTAACCTACTTTCAATACAGTATGGATTTCATTTCAAATCCAAAGACTAATCTAATGGCTCCTGTGTATGTAAATGTCATCCCCAATGTCACAGTATCACCCCATCCAAAAGTTTCACACCATTCAATTAGAAAAGGTCAACAGAGCCCTAGACCAGGCCTCATTCAGGTTTTATTCAAGCATGTCTCAATGTTCCATCTCCTCTATTCCTCTCAGTATTTACCTTTTTTAAAAAAGTGTAAAATGTCACAGGAACAATAATCCCAGCCAGGAATAGAATGGTTGAGATGTCAGATTAATACTGGCAGGTTTACACTCTGAAAAGTAAAGCCTCCCTCTGTGCTCTGAGAGGAACATTTGAGATTCTAAGAAGCAACATGAAATGCATTTTTACAAAATTATATTTAAGGCTACATCCAAAGAACAGGCAGTGATTGAATCAGCAGTTGGTTGATCTAAAAGAAGGAATCACACAAACGGGTTGAGCAGCAGCCACTGCACGTCTCCTGAAATGTTTGAGCAATTCCTATCTGTGAAGCACGCTGCCTGTTGCTGTTTGATAGTGGAATACTGCTGGTACATTTATTTCTGTTACTTTTCTTTTTCTGCAGCCATCTAATGGTAAGTGGTGAGGAATTTTCATTAAGGTTTGTCAGGTTTTTAAACGTTATGCTGGATTATTATGTTAAGTCTATAGCATGGTCGCTATATACTGGCCTTTATTTTTAGAGTGTGAGTTTGTCTCAAGGATGATAGCTGTCAAACAGTGTTAGGGAGCTGTTTGCCTACATATTCATTCAAAAGAATGGTTTGAACAACTTTGTATTACTAATTTCAAAATGGGTGGAAGGGGGAATGGAGGATTTTATATGTACACAAAGACCTTGAATTTTGTAGAGAGAAACACCTTGAACTGCAGAAGGAATGAAAATGTGTTATTTTTATCATGAAAATTGAAATATTTCAAAAGTGTGCAAAAGAAGGAAACAATGGGAAAATATCTACCAAAAGACAAATGCTGCTTATAATCCTTTATATTATAACTATATCTTGGTCTTTAACAAACACTTTACTCTACATGTATTTACAGTAGGTATGTCATGATTTCCACGATAGTTGCTACCAAAAGAAACCATGACAATAATAAATCCTTTGTACTTCAACTTTCAGTTTTTCATCACTGTTTTCAAACTGTATTTGTGTGCTAAACCGGGGATAATTTCTGCTCACAAATCTATTTTAATGTATTTACTCAAGTTTCTACGGTAGCTGACAGGGCCAAAACGCACTACAACGGCCTAAACATTAAGCTCTATTAGGAGAAAAGTGCTGCATTTCAAAAACAATTCAGGTACAAAACCCACAAATGTGCCCAAACACATGCAATTGAAGAAACATCTTCACCAACTTGACAAGACATGCGCAGCGTTAACTAAAAGTATTAATACAAACACCCTGCAAATACAAATGCTGCAAGAAGCTAAAAACACAATGGAAACGGGCATACTGAACAGGGATGCACACAGCTGGAATCGGAGCGCTTGTTGACGTTTTGGAATTAAAAAGTTGGCCAATAATCACGGTCACTGTAAACTTACCAACAATGTGATCACATGATTCCTTCCGATCCTTCCTTCAGGCTACAGCAGATCTGCAATAATATCGTAAGGAATCATGTGATCATACTGTTGAGAAAAAGCCTGATGGCCACCACTGGTTCTTGCCATAAATTACATTTAGCGACGCTACCATTAAACACATGATAGTCTTATAATTTATAAATAAAGCATTACCGGACAATAGTGCACCTCTGTGGAAACCCGTGCCACTGGCTGCTACAGCGGACGTTAGCTGTCTTGCTGAATGTAGCATTATCAGGGAAGCAGGATGTTGTATGTTTCCATTATGATACAAACTGTAGAAAAACGATGACTGTTAGAGTTTGAGAATGTTGGCATAAACTTGTTACCGAGGTATCATTTTCACCTCACATCTTTAGTCACAACTCTCACAAAACTGTGGTTCACCACTTGCCTCCGTAAATGCATATCTAATTAAAAATAAACACCTACCGTAAAAAAATGTGTGCAGTTGAATGTGCACTTAGCCAGGTGTTGAATAGAATTCTGATACAAAGATAGAAATGTGAACCACGCAAAGCAGGATATCACGTGTGCAAGGATGATGACAGCATGTACTTGCACTTTGGTCAATTCTATTCAGATTGCTATGCAAAAGAGAGGAGTTAAATGTATGTAAATTGCAGGGTGTAGGGATTAAACATACCCAGTTGGGTTGTTCATCTTCATCCTGTGACATTTGAAACAGTTGAGCCAATCACGATGAGATATTATGGAAATGGTTCACAAAATGGAATGAACATTTTCTAGAGCATTCAAATTGCACTGGAGAAGGTGGAGTACCTGAAAATGTTTTGGAATTTGTAAGATATATGTGCAATTTAACACACACTTAACTTATTTTATTAAAGTAGACCACTGGACATGCATGGTTTCTCTGGTCAGGAAGAAAAAATGTATACCAAAAAGAAAACCCCTCATTAAGAATTGCCTAAATATAAAACATTTAAAGCAAAGAAAAATGTGACAATATAATGTTTACATATTGTTGTATATTGTATTATTATTTGAAGGTATTCTCTGAGGTCCAACCATAGCTCAGGCCTTTCAGTTTAATCATTGCTAGTCTAATTGAATGCTATGGATGATTCCAGTTTATACACAATAACTTCCTTGTGATTCTTTGAAAGGAAAAAATATTCCCCATGTTTTAATAAGGCGACCCTTTTGCGCTTTTTGGGGTTTTCCCTTTCCTGTAATTTCTTTTTTAGGTTTTTGTGCATTTAAGAGGTCTGCAAAGGCTGAAATCCCAAAATTCCCTCTAGAGGGAGTTTCTCTCCCACACAGTCCCCCCCCCCGCCTAAATGCCTCAATTGTAGTCCTTTGTTTAATTCTGCAACGTAGTGACATCATGACGTAACACCATTTTATTGGCTAGCACTCCAACACATTGTACCTGATAGGCTAAGGGTCAGGACATTTCTACATGGTTGACCAATCAAAACAGAGCCGGCCAGCTAACCAATCAGAGCAGATTAGGCTCTGGTTCCAGACAGAGGGTGGAAAGAGGTGCTGCAGTACAGGCAGTATGAGAAAAATAAAGAGCTTTTTGAACGTTAAAGCATGGAGACATGTCACCGTAGAGGCCCAAAATACAAATATGAATATGAAACCTGAAAATGAGCATTAAAGGGCCCCTTTTAGCTACTTCTTGCATGTCACCTTTTAACGGCTCCATAGCAACTAGTTTGTGGCCGAACATGTTGTAATCTAATAAGGCAATTTGAGTTTAGGTTAATAAACTGCTGAGTAAGATTTTATGCATTTTTCTGTTTACATGAACATGTTTGTGAACATAGCCTACAATCCCTCTGCACAGATTTCTACATTCGAATGAATGTAAATAGAAGTGGTTACCTCAATGTGGCGCACACATGCATGCATAAACCGGTCTTTAAAATGAATGTAATAGCCTGAGGAAATAAGAAAATATGTATTTAGATGACATTCTAGTTCACATTTATTCATATTTTATGGGACATATTCTTAAAATATTCATTATGCAAATTCAAATAGTGCTGATAAAACTCTCAGGGTCACTGAAGGCTCAGAGGGGTTGACAACAGTCAACTGTTTGATAGAAAGAGGTAGTATATATGTTAAAATCTACGTACAGATGTTTATCACTGGAGAACCCTGAGATTGCATTACTAATATAATATTTGACTTTTTAAAATAAAAGTATACAATGACAATTGACCAGGACAACCCACTACCAGACGGCAGTTTTATTTAACATTGGGACTTTTCACACATGTGAGTATGATGAAATAAGGAGAGATTAAAAAGGATCAATCATGCTTAATTAATTATTAAGGATTTGACCTTTCGGGGACGTTTTGTTTTACGTAGACTTTGCAGACCATTCACATGCATGAAAACCTTTATAACACACCACAGGAAATAAAGGATATTATGTGTGATTAGCAGGCTTCTATAATTAACATGTCTGTGAAAAGTCACCTTGAACATCATGAACCTGCAGGTCTCACTGGAGAGGTGCAAATGGAGATAAAATGTTCTTCAATGTAATGGTTTAACAGAGAAGGTCAGTTTTCAGGAGATCAAAGTAGTTAAACTTTGCTTTTTTTCACAATTATGGTTGTGGAGAAATATCACAGTCTTCAGTTATAGACCATTCTCACTTTCACAGCATTTCCTACCAGCTGAAATGGGATTTGGTCATATTCGTAATGTATTTGAATTGTGTTAAAGTATTATAATAATATCCTTCTTCTTTCTTATACTAACTCCTGTCTACACTGAAATAATTGAATTTTGTAAAAAAAACGTTTTAAATGTTGCTGAGCTTGATATCAGTGGACTGTTTTCTTGTATGCAGCCTGTTTTCTTGGAGATGTATTACTCCCACTGTCCTCTTGAAGGCTGTATAATAGTAATTGTGTACAGATTTGAATGTCTTCCCATGTCTCTTCCCCAGGAATAATCTCCTGTATGCACGCTGTGATCTGGGAGAGTCTGACAGTCATAGCAACCCCTTCATTATTCACCACACACGTAGAGTTTCCTATTCATCTGTGTATTTGCACACTCCTAAAACCATGCGACAGTCAGACTGACAGTATGTGACAGCTAAACACAAGTTTGACGAAAATATATTTTGGATATGATGCGTACCGAGGCTTAGGACGAGTTTGTTTCTTCCATCAGCGAGTCAGACTCATCAAGGATGCATGAGAGTAAACACACATTTTGACTGTCAAATAAATCGTATTTGGCTGCTCAGAAACAATTATGTCTATGGCACCGTTGTCCCAAAAGTGATATGCACGTAATGCATAATGGGAACTGGATCAGTAGAAGCAGCTCTAGAAAGAAGGTTTTGCAGACAGGAGTAATATTAGAACATGTACAAGGAGACACAAAATGAACATGAACACGTGGAGGATAACAATCATCAGATTGGCATTACAATATGAGAAATCGTGAGTCGTGATAATGCAGTTTACATAAACAGATAAAAAGGCAAACGTCTCTAAGCCTACACACACTGCTCATCATAGCCATAGACAGCAGTTCAAAGAACATTAAAGTACATGTACTATTTAACATACTTAAAGTACAATGTAATATTGATCTCTACTTATGCCCTTTTTGCATACGCGTCAGACTTTACATTAGGATCCAAATCCAACTTGAATATATAAGTTTGTTTTTGTCATGTTTTTCTGCTACATCACACACAACCACTAATACCAATACTGACACTTATATTCATATTCAAATAAGTTGCCAGTTATCAATCTATTTACGAGCTGTTCAGCTATGTATCAGCAGTCATTTACTTTAAACATAAACAAACAATCGTGATACAAAATCCCTTTAGGACTTTAGGATTCTAAGAGATGGCATGGAGGTGGAATGCATTGATGTGAATGTGTGTGTGTGTAATGCCAATTGGCAAAAGACACAAAAAGGCACATCACTTCTTAAGCAATGTTGAACTCCTGAAATTTTCCTTATTTTGAAATATAGTATATTGGCATTCTGTGCTACAATAAACTTGCAACGGGGACAATTTGTTGCTCTAGCTTTAATTGCAAAAATGTGCTTTTTTTGTAACTGAAATTGCAGTTGTACAAAGTATGACCTTTCACATCCCAGTTAATGATAAAGTTCTGGCCAATTTGTCACATTTTCTATGAAATATAGCAGTTTGCTCACCTGCTTAAACCTTTCAGAGTGGCTCAGAAAAACTCAGGGTCATTATGTCATCCCCAGTAATTACAGGAGCCAGTCAGTTCAGAGCGGTGTCGAGCACTTTCCATGACCTTCTGCACCTCACTCCCCTTTTTCAACAACAGTCAAACAGCGCAATCACCAAGCAGCCAGAGCCTGAAACTACATGACGCACATCACGTGCCAGCATTCAATCTTTTTTATACAGCAAGAATTATATCATATCCACTCTCTATGTTTTTAATCTTATCTCCAGCAGTCAAGCACTTGAGAATGACAAGAACTGTCATTGTGCGTGTGGTTGCTTACATAAAACAAAACAAGAAGCTCAAAGTTAAAACTAAACAGCTGAGCAATTCCTAACCTAATCAACAAAGCAAATTTATCTTAGTCCGATCTAAGTCCATTATCAGCATGAAGCTAACAACAGCTGCTCTGTTGTAATGGAAATCTTAATTACACACATTAATTATGCTGGGATGAATGCAAGAGAAATTATATATAAGCTATTATCATCAAAATAAATTGAACCGTGCAAGACATAATGGACTCTTGCACTACATGCAGAAATGAGCTATACTTTAAGCTGAATTTGTATTACATAGACCCCCGCGGAGCAGACAATAGGCCATCTGAAGACTCATGCCTGGGCTTTGTTTCCATCAGTCCTCACCTTGGCCCATGATGGGATTTTTATCTGGAGGCCTGAGGGAGGGATCTGTTTGAATAGAATGTGGACAGGTCTGGAGATAGCCTACTATTACCACCACCAAAGCACCACAACAACCATCAATCTCCGCAAGTTTCTCTGTTTACACGCAGGACAGCACAACAGTCATGAGTCATTGCCGCTTACGATGCAGTTAGAGTGGAATGATGGTTCCCCACCTCCACTGCCCATCGCCAAGACACTCCTAATCAAGATCTGCGCCGTGCGTACTGTCAGCGGCAGGAGTATCTCGCAGACATTGGGAGGAACGGCTGATATCCAGCCAGTTATTACACCCAACATTGTTCCCCCTGATTGCAATCACATGTCCTGTCTTTGTCTCTCACCAGCTCCAAGGCTCAAAGATCTTTGTGATTTGCTGCTTCTTTACAAACTGTCAGATGCAACAAGCCTGTCTGATTTCCCACTCTGGCTGCACTGCCATTCCAATTCATTTTCTATAACAGCAGAAGATTGTAGCCCTGATGAGATAGGTTATTGGGGGTGCTTCCATGTGCACTTTCAGGGAGTAGTCCCCCCACCCCCACCCCCCTAATTCTGACAGATTTTGAGCAGTTCGCTATTCAGAATGCCACCCAAAATCCTTAGAAAACCCTGAATTAACGTGAAATAAATGTATCTGGCTTGAGCTGGATCCAGGTTTGAGAATGTAGATAATAGACAGGATTGAAGGAACAAAACAAAACACAGATGTCTTCCTGGCTGTCAATTACTCACTCAAAATCACATTGATGCATACACGGATACTCTAACGCTGCATCCCACTGAGCGGTAGATTAAAATGACTTCACAAGGAAGGAAGGAACATTTTAATTAATTTCCTTTACTTATGTTTTGAGTGCCATGCTGGCTTCTTTGAAAATTCACCAAACAATAATCATGTCAGAAATCTTACAAGTCAAGCGGAAACAAAGCACTGTGGGACATGGGAGCTTACATCAAATCAAAAATAAAGAAATGAGTGTAGAACCAATCAGATGTCAATTTTAAATCCCCTCTTCTTCCAACGGCCTACGTGGATTCATTGCATCCTTGCCCATACATTTTCAAAAGTCTTGGATGAACAAGTTCCCACATACCTTTTGTCAATCCCTACATGGAAACATTTTCTAACAATAAGTCTTACTTTCATTTAACTCATATAGATTTTTGATTTCCTCAGCAGATTACATTGCTCTACTGCATATGACTTTCCACAAACGATGTCCAATGATCAGACAGAATGTTGTATGCAACAAACCTAGGGATAATGTGCAGCGAGGCGGTCCTTATGGGGAAAAGAACACCCGACGTGAAGCGGATCTTGACATCTTTTCCTTTCTCTCTCTTGATCCACCTAGCAACGGTAATATATATAAGTGTACAAATATTCATCTTGGGTTGAGAGGCAGAAACACAGCAGTCCCCAAGCCAGATGACTCCCTCTTCTGCTGCTGAGCTGGAGCTTTTAAGCTCTTTCTTTTCCAGGTGCACCTTGTCTAAACCTCGTTGCAACAACGCAGCATACCTGGGTAGAGGAACTAGAGGGGAAAAGAAACAGCGAACACATACAGCCATAACATCCAACTTAAAATGTGTCATACATGGACATGAATGCCACACTTGTTAATGCCCAAAGCTTCTAGGTTGAGCAAATTGAACAAATTATGCATCCTGAGTGTTGTGTGTTAGCTATAAAGCTTATTTTATGCAATAAACCAAAACCAATGGAAAATTGTCATTAGATTTTGTCGAGCTAGCCTTTTGTGATGCCAACTTCCAGGTTTTCAAAAATACATCATCACTGCACCACTCAATAATCATACTATTGTTTCTATCAGTTTATCAGTGACATAACATGGGTGTGAATCGAGTGCCGATTTTCGGGACTCGACTCGTGAAATCTCGCACACTCAGACATGGACTTGGACTTGCGCGCTGATGGACTAGGACTCAAACTCGCACAGTGACGATTGGACTTGGACTCTAGCTAGTTTTGTCTCAAGTCCAAGTCCCAGGCATGTGCAGCTGCAAGGCGAGTTCCCCTGCCGACCACCCCTGCTATTCCCAGTCTAAATATGTGCAGAGACACTGGACTCTGGCTCAAAGAGTGGGAACTCGAGAATTGGTGACTTGACAACACTGGTGTGAAGAGTAAGCAGTTTCAAATAATTTGGTGAAAACAAAATAGTGGAACTGATCTGTTTACAGGTGGTCCAATCATTTACCTACCTTTTTTGCAAAAGGGACTACAATGTTAAGATGTTTTAAAATAACTCTAGAAGTAAGGTCCATATCCTAGAGGCATTTATAAGTATTGATTGTCATCACACAGGTCAACAAATAACTTAACTGACAATAACTTTCTGCATAGTCTTTCAGTCCTAATGTCTCATGAAACAGTAATGTGCTGATGGATGAATTGAATCTAGGCAAAACGTGTGGTGTGTGAATCAATTGTGGGGTAAAATAACAAGAAGAATGAAAAACCTAAATGTCAGAGCTCTGCAGTATGTGCATGAGAGAAGTTGTAAAAACTAATCTAAATTCTAAAAAGGGCTTTCAGTAATTACTCTGGCTTGACATCTATCTCTTTCTACAGTATTAAGTCTCTGGAACAGTAAAGTCATTTATTCACAAAAAACGCCTAAAATAGTGTTTTGAGAACGTGGTGATCATTTTTGGACAGTTGCCTGACCTATGGATGATGCATAATTTGCAGCTATTATTTGCTGTGAAAAACACACACAGATAGAGTTATTAACACGAAGACAGTCTTTGAAGGGGAGTTTCTCTGCTTCATGGTTCAGCAGTGATACTTCATGACATAGAATGAGCAGAGGTGAGATGTGAGGCTGAAAAGGTTTGATTACTGTCTCCTCTGCTGAATATAAATTAGTATTTAAATGGATATTCCTTTTCAGTTAGTACACTTAAATTATGAGGGAGCTTTGGTGAGCAAAGGGAGTGAAATGGGACTTTTGTCTTTATTACATTTCCTCTGAATTCCTCTAAAAGCAAACAAACCATCACTCAACGAGGGAATTTGGTTTTATTTTCTAACAACTAGTCAATTGTTATCTCAGTGGAAACATCTGAATCTGTATCTCTGTGCAAGTGGCTTTGTTGCTCTGAAAATATCCTTTATAAAGGACTTTTGTACATTATGTACCTTGGCTCTCTTAATTGCTGCAGTTTTCTCACAGCGGGGAGAGGACTGAAAGCCAGCGCACCACCACTTTTTTAGATCACTCGGGGCGATGACTGCAGCTCATTATGAAGAGGAAAGCAAATTATTTCTAATGATTTTCAAAACAAAGTGACACTGAACATGATGAATTATTTTTAAGGCCTCCTTCCACTCACCGTCTTAGATTCAAACTGAATTTACCGCGGCTCTAATTTATGGCTGTATTATAGCTAATCATGTTAACTGTAACAAATAAACTCTGCTTCCCACAACTTCTCTCCACCTTGTTTTACTCTTTTTAGACGTTATTGTAACTTTTAGGTTCTGAAAACATCTCATTCAGTTTTATGCGTATGTAAAAAAATGATGTGAAACAGTTGGGACCATAATGTCTTTTATCATACTTTAACAAATCCAACTTTAAATACACATTTCAGACTGACATTTACAATAACTGTCACATACCCTATTACTATTCTTTGTTTTATGACCTCATTCAAGCAATATGAAAGTGCAAATTGCCTTTAAAAAACTGAAATGAACATGTACTACAACATGAGTGGGGATAATGTTAGCAAGCACTTCAGTACACTTAACTACGCCTCTTGATTTGTGACTTTACAAATCAATGCTGCTGTTCTCGTTCTGACATTAACACTTAGAGAGTGATAAAAAGCATTAGTTTAGACATAAACCTGAAAGAATACAAACGGATTGTCCTGATTTGTTAATGAAAGCCCTAATGAAAAGTTAAATTGCTTTAAATTTCCAAATACATTGGTTTAAAAGTCAGTAAAGCCTGCTTTGACGTGGCATCTCTTTAAATATCAATTTCACCTAAATGATGTGCAAAAGAAAAAGCTAATTGTACTTTTAATGGGGCTGTCTTTGTAAATAAAGGTTAAAGAAAGGTTAAGCAAAAGTAATCTAGCAAACTTATTATCATATCACCGGAGGGACGCTTCATTTAGCAACGTCCTGTGAAACTGTCACCGAGTGATGGACTAATCCCTCGCTGAATCTTTTTTCCCTCTCCTGTTACTATTTTTGAAAGCTGTCCCATCTGGCTGCTCTTCACAACAATATTGCCCAATGAACTTTCATTTCCTCTCTTGTTAAATAGAAATGAATTTGCTCTCCATCACAGGTGGGAGGTGCACTTAATTGACTTGTGTTAACATCTCTCGCTGCCTTGTACACCTGGGCTCGTTCTATATGCACATTTCATCAACGCGTTTTATTCCAATGCGGGGTATTGAAAGTTAACCCTATGATGGACAAATCACATTATATCAACTTGTCCCTCTGGCTTCAGATCTGCTGGACTTTTTGGGCTAAATTATACTCCTTGTTATACTGCACTACACACACTGGGTGAAAATATACAGTATACAAACGGAAATACTCAGACCAGCCCGTCTGGCACCAACAAACATACCAAGTTCAAAGTCACCTTTCTCACTATTCAGAGGCTCTGTCTGAACCTCGCCAGGTCTTCTTGACCATGTCTACATGCCTAAATGCATTGAGTTGCTGCCATGTGATTGGCAGATAAGATATTTGCGTTAACAAGCAGTGTAACCGGTGTCCCTAATAAAGTGGCCATATATACACCTGGGTTCTTTCTATATACATTTCATTAACCAATTTGGGGATTTGAAATTCAAGCCTCTGTTATACTATAATAGGGGCGTGTCAATATATATATACAGCTCCGGAAAAAATTAAGAGACCACTCCAAATGTTTCTTAAATCTTTATCTCTACATGTATAGCAACCATTCTAGGGTCTGTTGAATTCCAACACAGAGACATGTTGTCAGTAGTTTATAAAAAACAATAAAATATATATTTAACTCTAAGACATATCTATAAATAGCAAAACCAGAAAAAACTGATAATGCTAAAGTGGTCTCTTAATTATTTCTGGAGCTGTATCTGAACAAATACAAAGTTTCAGACTGATAGCCATTTTGTCATCCTGGATAGTTTGTTAAGGCTTAAAGTGAAAATAGGACCTCAAAAGCGCCACATAATATGATAAAGAAAATGAAATTACTAGGAGGGGGGGTTCTAATTGTGTCTTCCTGTGCTGTGAAAAGTTAACGGTGTACTGTTTATATAAAAGGAAAAAAATAAATAGATTTTTGATAGGCTATCTGTATATTATAGGTCCTCAAGATGAATGTCAATTTTGTCTCATGTAGTGCCTGACAGAACTTAAATTGGATCCCAAAGAGAATAACATGATAGAAAATGAAATCAACATTTTCATTTCTTTCTTGGCCACCTTTCGTAATTCATTACATGTATAAAGAAAGATTTCATTTAAAATTGCAGTTGGAAAACTTTTCACACCTAACGCCTCTCACAGAAACATCTTGTGCTAGGCAGTTTTTCACAGCTGTTATCTCAAATGTCTGACAATGTCGGAGTCAAGCTGGAAAGGCCCATCACTTTCTTGATGCCGGCTTGTGTACTGAATACGAAATATTGACTATTCCTTCCTTCAACCATCCTCCTGTAAGAATATTTTAATAACCTTTGCAATTGTTCTGGAGCAAGCACCACTTTATGTAGATTTCCAGGTAATTTTAATAAGTGGTTCTGCAGAGCCATGACAATTACTGAACAATGCAAGAGGACCTGATTTATAATAAAGTACCCCCTTATTTCCTACACAATTAACCTTGGGCTAATGCTAATTTAAGCCTTCAGTGGCAACAAGATACTACCTGGAAATGATGGGTAAACAGAGGACGGCCTGGAGCCGAAAGCTGTAAAGATTCAAGTCTAAAGGAATATGCAAATATAGTTTGTTCAAAGCCCTTAAGTATACAGTTTATATAATATACCTATCAGGCATTGTAAAGAAATAAGCTAGGCATGAGTCTATTGCCCATCCTCACAATGATCTATTAATGGATGTGGACCCACACCCCATGCTTCATTATGTGGACAGTACAAAATTGTTCTGGCCTTGATCAGGTTGGAATATTTAAATACTGCTGGTATGTACTTTGAGCCATTCAACCTTGACTGATGGTTGGAATTATGGTCTATTTTATATTAACATCTTTAAAAATTCCATTAAATAAGCTTGTGCCCTGCTTGTATCAATTAAATGTTTCAGGTATTTTAAAGCCTTTCCGAGAACCAGCACCTTATCGTGGTGGAGAGGTTTGTGTGCCCCGATGAACCTGGGGGCTGTGTTGTCTGAAACCTTGTGTTCCTGGTAGGCTCTCCCATGGCAAATTGGTCTCAGGTAAGGGGCCAGACTAAGATTGGTTCAAAAGACCTCATGAAAAACACAGCCAGGCCCAGAAGGAGGACTCGTCGGCAAGCGTCTGGTGGCCGGGCTTGCCACGGAGCCCGGCCGGGCACGGCCCAAAGAAGCAACGTGGGCAACACCTCCGCTTCCCCGTCCCGTGGGCCCACCACCTACGGGAAACAACGATGGGGTCGGGTGCGCTGCCAGAAGGGTGGCATTGAAAGCAGAGGGTCTCGACTGACCAGACCCAGGCGACAGAAGCTGGCTTTGGGGACATGGAACGTCACCTCTCTGGGGGGGAAGGAGCCGGAGCTTGTGCGGGAGGTAGAGCGTTACCAGTTGGATCTGGTGGGGCTCACCTCTACGCACAGCGTCAGCTCTGGAACCTTACTTCTTGATAGGTGGCGAGCGGGTGTGGGGGTACTCACAAGCCCCCGGTTGAGTGCTGCTTTGTTGGAGTTTACCCCAGTGGACGAGAGGGTCGCCTCCCTACGCCTGCAGGTTATGGGGGGGAAAACTCTGACTGTTGTGTGTGTTTATGCACCAAACAGCAGTTCAGAGTATTCACCTTCTTGGAGACCCTGAAAGAAGTCCTGTATGGGGCTCCCGAAGAGGACTCCTTAATCTTGCTGGGAGACTTCAACGCACACGTGGGCAATGATGGAGACACTTGGAGGGGCGTGATTGGGAGGATTGGCCCCCCTGATCTGAACCGGAGTGGTGGTTTGTTACTGGACTTCTGTGCTAGTCATGGATTGGCCATAACAAACACCATGTTCTAACATAAGGATGCTCATAAATGTATGTGGTACCAGAGCACCCTAGGCAGAAGGTCCATGATCGATTTTGTTATCGTATCATCGGACCTGAGGCCGAATGTTTTGGACACTCGGGTGAAGAGAGGGGCGGAGTTGTCAACTGATCACCATCTGGTGGTGAGTTGGGTCGAGTGGCAGGGGAAGCCTTTGGACAGACCTGGTAAGCCCAAACGTGTAGTGCGGGTGAACTGGGAACGTCTGGAGGAATCCCAAGTCCAGGAGGCCTACAACTCACACCTCCGGCGGAGCTTTTCAGGCATCCCTTTGGAGGCTAGGGACATTGCACCAGAGTGGGCGGTGTTCAAAGCTTCCATTGCCGAAGCTGCGGCGGGGAGCTGTAGTCTCAAGGTCTTAGGTGCCTCAAGGGGCGGTAACCCTCGAACCTCCTGGTGGACACCGGTGGTCAGGGAAGCCGTCCGACTGAAGAAGGAGGCCTTTCGGGATATGTTATCCCTGGGTACTCCTGACGCAGTTGCAAGGTATCGACGGGCCCGAAGGGCAGAAGCCTCAGTCGTGGCCGAGGCAAAGCAGCGGGTGTGGGAGAAGTTCGGAGAAGTCATGGAGAAGGACTTTTGGTCGGCACCAAAGTTGTTCTGGAAAACCGTCTGACACCTCAGGAGGGGGAAGCAGGGAACCATCCAAGCTGTGTACAGTAAGGATGGGACGCTGTTGACCTCAACTGATAGGGTGTTAGGGCGGTGGAAGGAACACTTTGAGGAACTCCTGAATCCGACAACTCTGCCCTCTATGTTAGAGGCTGAGCTGGAGTATGAAGGGGGATCAACTTCAATCTCAAGGGGGGAAGTCACTGAGGTAGTTAAACAGCTCCACAGTGGCAAAGCCCCGGGGGTGGATGAGATCCGCCCAGAAATGCTGAAGGCTCTGGGTGTTGAGGGACTCTCATTGTTGAAACGTCTCATCAACATTGCGCGGAAGCCGGAAACAGTACCGCAGGAGTGGCAGACCGGGGTGGTGGTTCCCCTTTTTAAAAAGGGGGATCAGAGGGTGTGTGCCAATTACAGAGGCATCACATTACTCAGCCTCCCCGGGAAAGTTTACTCTAAGGTGCTGGAAAGGAGGGTCCGGCCGATTGTCAAATCTCAGATTGAAGAGGAACAATGCGGATTTCGTCCTGGTCATGGAACGACGGACCAGCTTTTCACTCTCGCAAAGATCCTGGAGGGGGCCTGGGAGTACGCTCATCCGGTCTACATGTGCTTTGTGGATTTGGAGAAGGCTTATGACCGGGTTCCCAGGGAGATACTGTGGGAGGTGCTGCAGCAGTATGGGGTGAGGAGGTCTCTACTCAGGGCCATCCAATCTCTGTACTCTCAAAGCGAGAGCTGTGTCCGGGTCCTCGGTAGCACGTCGGACCGATTTCCGGTGAGGGTTGGCCTCCGCCAGGGCTGCGTTTTGTCACCAATCCTGTTTGTGATATTCATGGACAGGATTTCGAGGCGTAGTCGTGGGGGAGGGGGTTTGCAGTTCGGTGGGCTAAGGATTGCACCACTGCTTTTTGCAGATGATGTGGTCCTAATGGCTTCATCGGTCTGTGACCTTCAGCACTTACTTGATCGGTTCGCGGCCGAGTGTGAAGCGACTGGGATGAGGATCAGCACCTCCAAATCTGAGGCCATGGTTCTCAGCAGGAAACCGATGGATTGTTCACTCCAGGTAGGGAATGAAGCCTTACCCCAAGTGAAGGAGTTCAAGTATCTCGGGGTCTTGTTCTCGAGTGAGGGAACAATGGAGCGTGAGATGGGCCAGAGAATCAGAGCAGCGGGAGCGGTACTGCAGTCGCTTTACCGCACCGTTGAGACGAAAAGAGAGCTGAGCCAGAAGGCAAAGCTCTCTGTCTACCGGGCCATCTTCATTCCTACCCTCACCTATGGTCATGAAGGATGAGTTATGACCAGAAGAACGAGATTGCGGATACAACCGGCCGAAATGTGATTTCTCCGCAGGGTGGCTGGCATCTCCCTTAGGGATAAGGTGAGAAGTTCAGTCATCCGGGAGGGACTCAGAGTAGAACCGCTGCTCCTTCGCGTTGAAAGGAGCCAGTTGAGGTGGTTCGGGCACCTAGTGAGGATGCCACCTGGGCGCCTCCCTAGGGAGGTGTTCCAGGCACGTCCAGCTGGGAAGAGACCGAGGGGTAGACCTAGGACCAGGTGGAGGGATTATATCTCTTCACTGGCCTGGGAGTGCCTTGGAATCCCCCAGAGCTGGTTGATGTGGCCAGGGAAAAAGAAGTTTGGGGCTATCTGCTGGAGCTGTTACCTCCGCGACCCTGACGGAAAAGCGGAAGATGGATGGATGGAGGTATTTTAAAGTTAATTCTAAAGCCCTACAAATTCTTACTTAAACTACATTTATTAAAATAATATCTGAGTATTTGTAGGTACAGCTATAAACATGTTTTATTACTTTTTAAATCAGGATGAAATGCATGATCACTATGTGTTGTAAGGGGCTGAGAGGCAGGGTAGTTGGAGGCACCTACATCCCTAACAGGTGGCTCCAGCCTCTCCCAATTAGCAGTATTGGGAGTAGGTGTGGAGACCCACACACCAGGTGCTAATCACTCCCTCAAGGGAGACAAATCAGACAAAGAAGCTTAGTTAGTGTTGGCACACGGAGGGAGCAGGAAGCACCCTCTCTGAGAACAAGTTTAGAGAGCTGGTAAGTCGGTTAGCGGCCCAGCTACCTTAGCCTTGGTTTCGGAAGGTATTTTGAGTGGACTAAAAATAAAGCCTTTTTTGATTCAATCACTGCGCTACCACTTTCCTCTTTTGTCGTCCCCGTCCTGTTACAGTGTGTAATTTAAAAGTTAGCTAAGATAACAAATAGATTAACCGTGTTTACACCTGGCATTAAAGCTTACATTATTACGATCATAGCTGGCCAGCTCTGATGTGATCCGTCAACCGCTAGAGATGGCCCGCCCCTTAGCCTATCATGTACAATGTGTTGCCGCGCTAGCCAATAAAAGTGTGAGTGTAACATAGTTATGTCACTATGTTAAGGAAGAAAAAGTAGTCCAATGGACCTTAGTATACTGCATACCAAATTTCGACTATTTCTGTCTTCAAACATCCTCCTGTAAGAACATTTTAACAACCTTTGCAATTGTTCAGGAGCAAGCACCTCTTTATGTAGATTTCCAGGTAATTGGAGGGAACTTTTGGAACTTTTAGCCTTTGCAGACCGCAAAATTTACATGCACAAAAACCCATATAACACACTACAGAAAAGATGAAACCACAAAAGCACAATTGGGCCTCTTTAATGGACAGCTTGTTACATCAGATCACACCTGACATTAGACTAGGGTCTCTGCATGCGTCTCAAGTGACAAGAAGTGATGTATTGTATACATCTGCAGCTTTTATCGGAAAAGAACACATACAGGCTCATTACCTTGTTTGCGATAAAAGATACTTGGTTAAATACTTTAACGACCACCTTGGAAAGTGGTTTGAATAATTGGATCACACTGATTCATCGTTTATAATGGTACTTAGGAGAGTCGTGGACCAAATACCAAGACGCATAGTAATGCTAGGTGTAAACGTGTCATTAAGAATGTTTTAGTTTCCTAGTTTTATTCCTATGGATCCCTTACCAGTTGTGATTCAGGTTTACTGTCTGAACCAATAAGGATATTATTGGTATTTTTCCTCATGCTTCCTGAGTGGTTCATGCTATTCTCAGGGGCAGATACCAGGACTAAATATCTTGGTAAGCCAAGTTGAAAGAAAGCAATACTGACAGCATGCTGGGCTAATATATATACTGCCTCGTGTCAAGTTGCGTAAATCACAGGGGTAATCATTAAGACGGTTTAAGTAGTTCACCGTGTGCTCTGTGATTATGAACTAAAAACAAACCGTGAGGCGGGAGGGTTATTATAGTCCAGTGGTGTTTTTAGATCATGGAGGCGGCGAGAGAAAGCACGAGAGAGGGAGACACAAAGGGAGAAACCTGCAACTTAAGCCTTTGATCATCAGAGATGCTGAGTGTGGTGATTTACTGCACCCACAAACCCTTTGAAGGCCCCGCTGCTGAAGCGATGGACCCGGTCAGTCCTCTGAGTTTCACTTATTCTTGTTTTCATGTTTTCAGACCCACACAAGATGATACTCAGGATTTTTCTACACTCTTTAAAAACTCAGGGGCAGCTGTTTCAGATAAATACAGAAGGACAGTTGTTTTTGCCTTTGTATTAACTATTTAGTCCAAATTGTCCAAATTGAGTACATAAATATTCATAAATAAATTAAAAAAAATATAATGTTAATACTGATATGCTTCGGCTTACAAAAAAAATCCAAACATTTCTGTTGTTTGTTTTTTTTATTTTTACTTTATCCATTTGGGTTTTTAAGACTAGATACATATTTCAGTCTTGGTACCTACATTGGACATTAATTAATCAAAAACTCAGATCATTTTCATTTAGACTCATGGAAGTCTAATGGAAGTCTGTGTACATTTTTAAATTGATCGTCTGCTGAGTCCAAGGTAATGTTATCGAATCCATATCAGAGCAGTCTGCAAAATCAGTTAAAATTATTATTAACTGTCAAATCAAATCAAATCAAACAATCATTTCAGACCTTCATGTTTTTTCATATTCAGCTAAAGAGCGAGAGACTACAGGAAACTATGAGAGCAATAATGACAAAGATCTCCCTCAAGTTAGAAAATAATGTTTGACTCCCCTTATCTTCTTTACAGTGAGGAGTTATATTAAGGACGATAGCATCATTCTTATCTGAAATTGCCAAATTTACATAATGATCAATGTGCCCTTATTAGTCTAGTAGTACATGTGGACTGTGGACTAAGCATCCCGTGGCCTTTGCAGCTGCTTAGTGGATATTCCGGGGGAAGAGGCATTGATTAAAAGCAGACTCCTTAGAAGTCTGTATCTCTTGAACATTTCTGTCTTGTTCCTTCAAATATAGATGTACAAAAGCTGTTGATGTATTACATCTTGACCAAGGACTTTGATTGTGAAATCAAGCAGAAAGTTCTCTACAACACATCCATATACTCTCAAACCATTTAAACCAACACCTGGAGACCCTCTGTTCTCACTTTACTCAGAAGTTTATTCTTTCTCTAACACAATTTAGGAAACCAAATCTGCACAAGGACACAAGTATCGACTTTGGTGTTCTTGGACTTCATAGTGAACTATTATATATTGAACTATGGGCTGCCTAAGAACCTATTAAGTTTAATCACTATTAAAATACTATTCGAAGATGCAAGGGCTCTGCAGGAACACACCTTTACAACACTTTCCCTTAGACTGATTAGATTAGATTTATTGAAATCATCAAGTTAATGATGGATTGCAGAATGTGCAGGCTGGAACCAAACCCACTGATCATGTTAGAAAAGGGCACAAGCTACCTTAAACATTCTCCCCATTGAATAAAAAGAGACTCTTTTCTTCCACCCCTCTGTCATCAAACACAAGCACTTGCATCAACATCATAAAATTGTAACGCCTCCATCAAGTATCCAAGCATTGTCTATGCTACACTGTTTCCTTTGTGAATGCCCTGTAGTGTTTGTGGATTGTACTTTTAGCTGACACAAAATGCAGCAGGCTAACATATGATGCTGGTAAATAAAGGAACCTGTGCACTTTGAGCATGCTACAGTATGGGAATGCTCCAAGAATGCGTTTCATGGCCTAAGCCTCTTGTCTCTAATCTATCCCACTTGATGTGTAGGTGTGCATGGGGGTGAAATGCGCTTTCCTTTCATGGCAATGATTCCACTTTGTTCTTGCCAACAGGAAGGAGAAAATGTTGGCACGCTTTGCTAAAACCAAAACACCTACAATGCAGATTCAAAGGAGGAGAATAAAGTCTGTTGCTCTGAGCATCCACTGGCTTTGTAGGCACCTCCACAACGTCATTTTGTGGTTATCAACAATTATGTCTGTCTCAATACAGACGTGAATAAATGTCATGACCCTTATATAATTGGGGTGATGCCAGGAACCAGACGTTAGTCGCTGAATTGCGCTTTCTTTTTAACAAAATCAATTACCAAGCTTTATACCACAAATGTATATTTCTCAGGATATTTCTCGGTATTCATTATTCCAATTTACTTTAAAAAGACATATTGCCTCTCTTAAACTATGTCAAGGAGAATGCCGCAGTAAAATAAATATTATATTGAGATGATGAAACAACAATGAAATAGCTATAACGGCATCGAACATGATTTTCTCAATTTGTAATCCACATATTTTGGGAGATATTTAATTTATAGCCATAAATTATAAATATCAAGACATTTATAGTTAACACTTGTTATCTTTTGAATTTCTTGGTCTCGGGTAACAGTGCTTTCATTAATGCAGGTGAGATCCGCCCAAAAGAGTTGATTTAGCAATTTAAAAGCAGAACAGAATGCTTGTTTTTTATCATTCAAGGCCAAAGTTAATGAGGCCCTGCACAGGTCAGTTAGTTGAGCATGGATGGCAATGATGTTGAAACTTAAATTAGCTAATTTATCCATTTTTATAAATCAATTAGATTGTATACACAAGGTATTGACAACCATGGATGGATTAGAAGACAATGTGCCCTGGGCAGAGACCTGTTAAAGGTCCCTGACATCTCCTAAATAACACCCACAGTCAGATTAAAAGAGACACACAACGACTGCAAATGAGCCCGAAACCTCATAGATGTTTTGTTTCTTTCTGAAATTGTTCTATAGTGCATTTGTGTTTCTTGTCTGTTGTCAATTAGTGTCTTTATGCATCTTTTGTTAATTGTGTCTCTCTCTGCTGTTGTATTGTGTCTGCTTTTTTTCCTCTTAGAGGTTGTTTTACTTCTGTAGTTGTTTCTTTACTCTTTAAACTAGTTTTTTATGTCGTAAACGAGAGCCCAGTCTGTTTTCATTTTTTAGCTGGCTGGCTTTGTTGTGATTGGTCAACCGCTGAAAGTTGTCCCGCCCCTTAGCCTATGGCGTACAATTGGAGTGCTAGACAATAGAAGCGCGAGTGTGACATAGTGATGTCACTATATTTTTGACAGTTTTGTCTCTTTTTAGTAATGTTTTGTTGCAATTTGCATAATTGGTCATGTTTTTATCCATTCATATTTGTTTAATCAACATGCCAATAAAAATATCATCAGTAATTTTAAGCAGCTGCTGCTTTAACCCACAGGCCCCACATGCTCTCCAAAGAAGCATCCCATGTTAAACTGTAAAGGCCATATACACTGTCTTTCTCAGTCATAGGCCTCACTGTTTGGTACCGGAACAAATGAGATTCACGGTGCTATATTAGATAACGTTAAATGAAATTCATAAATCAAGTTAAGTTCCTGCTCCTGCCAAGCTCCGGAGGATAAACATCTGATATTGTTTGTGGAATTATTGCTCTTTTTTGTGGGTAAATCTTTGGAGCGTTATTGAATGTTTGTTTGCTGGCTTTATACACTAGAAAGCATGTGTGTAAATCAATGCAATGATGCAGGTCACCTGCAGACACACTCCATAACTACAACAGTCCAGGCAGGAGTAAAGTTAACTGATAAATGCATTGGATAGATGACTGGTAAGGTGCTTGAATAACATATTCTTCTGTAACCAGCTGAATCAACCGAAATGTCATTGGTCATTCCTTAAAACAGTGTTATGGTGGCCTATACAATGTTGTTTGAATCCAAACATAACAAAGTAAATCTACTGTATTAAAGAGAACATATTATGCAAATGTCCAGGTTCATATTTGTATTTTGTGACTCTACTGTGACATTTTAACATGCTTTAATGTTCAAAAAAGTCTGCTCTGATTGCTTTAGCTGGCAAGCTCAGTTGTAAGTGGTCAACCACTTAGAGATCAGTTGGAAACATCCCTCCAATGGAGGCATTTCAGGCAGGGGGGGAGTGTGTGGGAGAGAAACTCCCTCTTGCGTGAACTTTAGGATTTTAGCCTTTGCAGACCAATTACATGCACTTAAACCTATATAAGACACTACTGGGATGGGAATCCACCAAGGAGCATAATATTATGTGTTGAAATAAGTTAGTAAATATCAGAATGTGTGGATCAAAAAGTTATTCCCATTTTTTTTTTTTGTATTACCTCAGCAGTCCATGTGTCCATTAAGAACCATGACTACAGCTGAAATACCAATCAGCAAGACACCAAGGACCTACCTACTAATTTATTGTTAAATATTACTGAATATACATTTCAGACAGACAGGAGTAGGTGGTCCGTGCTGAGACATAATAATAGAAAGTCCCTGGTGTGTAGGTAGAGAATGCAACACTAAAGGTGCAGATATTTCCCACAGAGAGAGATAAAGAGCTGAGATTTAATGATGATGGAGATACATTCCCTGCTGCAATGGAAATATAAATGATTGGTTTGTGCACAGACTGTGTTCAACAAGGACTTAAAATCTGCAGCTCTAGGAAAATAGAAAAAGATATGTGTTAAATTGAATAATTTTTCAAAAACTCTTTGCACTACCTTGCTTAAAGCTCCACTTATCAGTATGTTTTATTATAATACTAATTTATTATATAATTATGACTACATGTGACAAGTGTTGCTCGTAGAGATGAGGATTATCAACCAACTGCAGCTCCCCTCAGATTCAATTTGAACAGCTCTGTTACATTATTACCTACTGTTACAGGCTTTAACTATGCATCACATTATGCTACAATGACTATCCTCTGTTCCTTCAGAGCATTGATTGTTCCCTTTCTCGGTAATAAAGGCCATGCATTCCCAAGATGTAATTAGGCACTTGAGATTGTCTTGAAAAGAGAAAACTAGTGGAGCTTGTTGTTTTTCTATGCTATGAATGTATTAACAATGGTAACCTTTATGCCCTCATGAGCGTATATACTATATTTCCCCCCACTACTGTAAACACACCGTATGGATGCAAATATGTAGAGAATGAATGTTCTTTTCATCTTAGATTCCCTATAACAAAGCACCCTAGGTGAGCTGATATGGATTACACAATGATATCTGGTCCTATCTATGCGGCAGCACAGAATTTCCCTGTCTGTTTTCATCAGTGGTGTCGACGTGACAGGCAAAAGCAAATTTGGCAGGCTGACTCAGAAGGAGCTGAGAGGGGGCTGGTTGCAAGGTTAATTGGCAATGGGAATAATTGGCCAATGGGCTCAATTTGTCTGATGGGAGGAATTGGAAACCAATCTTACTGTCTGTTTGGAAAGATTCCATGCAATTCCTCAATGGAGGCCTCTTTATCGGATGCAATCTGCTTGAGCGATTTCCACCTCCTGATCACACTTGATACAAATGGTTGTGCTGGCGTAGATCTGTAAACAACTGGGAACACTAACGCCAGCAGTTTCATAGTCATATTTCCAAATCAATATTTTTTAATGATTCATGTGTCCTTATACTTTATGTGCACACAGCAGAGATTATTGTTTAATGCTTCCCTCAATCGACCTGGATGAAAAAAACCATTAATGGATTAAAACATTGTGCCTAAATATTATGAATGGCCAAAACATCAGTCATCAAAGATGTGAATCATTACACAATATAGTTTCTACATTTTCTGGTTTGGTTATAACTTAACTTAACTTATTTGAAAAAGCATATTACATTGAACTGATAAATAGACCTGCAGGAACACTGGCTGGCTGTATGAGGGTGCTAGTTCCACAAAGGGTTTTTCAGAGAAATTGTGTTTTTTTTACCGCAGACCCTCTCACTCTTTGCTATTTGGCAAAGCCTTTCTGTTGACGGCTATTTGTAAACACAAACAGGGGATCAACAGAATCAGCATGTGAAATAGATTTTTCTCTTTGATTACATGTTAATGAACTTTCCAATGATTTCCAACTCAAAGCCCATGATGTGTTGAATGGCATTTTGGCCTTGTTTCTATACTCTAATTTTACCTAGCTTTTACCTTAGATTTAGTAGAAATAATATTCATACTGAACACTTTAGCTAAGATGAACATTCTGAAGTTTGTGTTCATACAAAATATTCAGAGAGACTATTTGGCAAGTTGATCAAATAATTCAAACTGGGATTCCTCAAGGATCCTTAAAGGGCCCCTGAGGTAATATCGAAACAACATGATAAGCAGTTTAATACTTATTTCCCTAATCGATCAACGTTTTTGCCATCCTGTACTTCTGTATCTGAGCCTACCTTTTCCTTTGACAGTCTAGTCTTGGTAATAGGCAATACACTTTAAATCATACATAACAGTTGAAAGAAAACTAACTAACTTGTAGAATGATTTGAAGGTTGCACCACTTCTTATCTAAGTTTCCCTCTCCTGTTAAACCAACCGGTTTGTCCCTCAGATATTTTAGGAATCTAAAATTAAAATATAGGACTCATTTCTGTGAAGAGCATAATGTAAATTATATGGTGGAATTACTTGTCATCCTTTCAGAATAATTTCAGAAAACAGAGGGAGCGTGTAAACTCTAATACAAATTGAGGATGAACAGTCTGGTTGTCAGTGTGGGACATATCGACAATCAGTCTAAAGACCTTTAACACACCGTGGGCATACCAAGGAAACAACACAAAACAGAAGAAGTTCATCTGGTATGCACTGGTTGAAAGGAGTTATAGAGATGGCAGTCTATACGATTACAGAGCCTGGGACATTTTGTTTTAAAATTCTCCCTCTGTGCACAATGTGATTGGTTGAATTTCGTTATCCTTCATATTATTTTTTATACTGCAAGAAGTGAAGCAGAATGTAAATAAGGAAAATGTTAATTCCCCCGTTTCTCTGTTTATATTGCTGATTGTCCTTTTTACTTCTCATGTTTTTCATTGTATGTGTTTAGTAGCCTAAATATTGAATGTGTATAATTTGACCCAGTAGCCCTGGTGATAAGAACCCCTGTATTAAGGGCTGTTGCAACAGAGGTCGATATACAGTTTTCAGTTTATTGGATGCACCTTTAATCCATCTAATACAATTTGTATTAGGCCATTTAATTTGTTTGACCCCTCTGATCCTCAAAACGTTTATACCGTCTGATATTTTGGCTCTCAAGGGTTTGCAGCAGATTGTGTAACAGATGGACATGAAGAAGACTGCTTTTTGTAGTAGTCCACAAACTATAGTGTCATCAATAATGTCACAGGTCACTTATTTTACATATTTAAAAGCTCAGTGGAGCTATGTGACTGATTCTACACTACCTGATTTCTACTGCACACCATATTCAAGTGAAATAAGCACAATCATTGGGATTGAAAACTCTACAGTAGGTTAGTATAAGGTATATGATGCACATGTCATACTTGTTTGGTATTTAATGAAGTTCTTATCTTTAAGAAATGCATTATGCCAACAGTGTGGGGGATGCCATCGTTACTTTTCCGAGATGACTCACCTGTCAATATGCTGTTCATTAGGTGTTGATTTTGCATCTTCAACTCAACCCGAACAAGCAAATATTAATACGAGTCAGACATCACCATCTTTAGAGAGAAGTTGATGTACACAGGCAATTTGCATTTATCACTGCAAAGTTCCTCTCTAATGATAATTAATTCCAGATATTTATAGTGCAGGCAACTGAGTCCTTTTCATATGCAGGCATAATCCTTGGGCACTTGCATGTATTGACAATGTGGGATTTATTTACTCCCCGTTCGTAATTCAGCTGAACTATGAAATGCAATTAGGATGATAATAATAAGTTAATAAGAGTGTTGTTAATTTATTTGCATTGTCATCTTTTTACACTCTGTCTGAAATGAGAGCCCAGTCTACTCTGATTGGTTAGCCGGCTGGCTCTGTTGTGATTGGTTACTTTGGGATTTTATACTTTGCAGTCCATTTACATGCACAAAAACCTATATAACACATTACAGGGAAGAAAAATGGTAGAAAGCCTAATAGGGCCTATTTAAGCCACAAATAATCAAAACGATAAGTAATAGATTGAACATGAGTAACACAAGTTCGCTATGTAGATGAATGGGAGTTAGAATTTGTTCAATGTTATCCCCCTTGAACAATTAAGTTCATTACAATGCAGTTGTGTGTTGTTCACCTCACTCTGACTTTCTCCTCAGACTATAGCAAGTCAACCTTTCATCCAAGAGCTCTGCTAAACAATGCTTCCCTAATCATTAAAGTGGCGAAGCCTGCAGATGAGTTCATTGGGTATGACGCACCCATCACAGTAATCATTACTGACAGGACATGCAGCTGCTAATGATCTTCTCTTAATCACACTTAATCAGGTAATAATGATTTTGAGGTGAGAGATGAAGTGCTTGCTCTCTCTGCTTTCGCCATGGAGGGGCCTTGTTTCACTTGACTGCTTCTGGTGTCAGCAGGGGGGCCGAATGGGGCGGAGCCTCTATGTGCAGCACTTCTCCAGATTCCCTGGGTCACTTGTCACCAGTCGTATTTCTGCCAGGCTGTGAAACCAGATCATAAAGAACTGCCGAGAGACGGGACACAAAAACAAAAAATGAACTCAGTGAAGTTTAGAGACTGGGAGGAGAAGTTCTACGGAGACCTTTGGAAGTTTGGGCCAGGGTGGGAATTTCACAGCGGCCATGACGGCCATGGCCTTCATTGCCCCTCGGTCTGGCCGTGATGCCCCGAAAATAATTGTACGTCCTACAGCCACCATGGCCGTTGTGCCCTGATACTGTTAAAATCTCGAAGTTGCTTTAAAAGTGTCAGAGCGGTGGTCTGGGCTCTGAACTGCATTAGTCCTTGTAGCTTGGATTGGTTGCGCGCACCTCACGTGTCATCATCGCATCATTCAATCATCATTGCAGCGTCTCGCTATAAGAATACAAGGAGGCCTCGTGTCTCTTTTTGTCCGTGAGTTTATTCACTTCTGAGACAGGTTACTGTCGTCCGGAACCACGCCAAAACAACACAGAAGTATGTTAATTATCACTCGCACACATATATACCGTTAGCTCTCCCATAGCATTCCCCCGTCTCTCTCTCTCTCTGTAGGAACCTCCCTTCTCCTCACCCAGTGGCGTTTTTATATGTACAAAACTGGTGGGGCACAAACAACTTAGATATATAAAGGCTTTTTGTACCTTAATACATGGAGTAAAGAGCGCTATCACAAAGCAAAACTTAACAATAACAACAACCGTGAGGCCTCAGCATGAACACATCAGACTGTGGGAAAACACAGGCACTCGTCACCGTGGTTACAATAGCAATCGATCAATAAACTATACTTTCGCTCACCAAAGCTCCAGTACATGGTCAACTTCTTTAATTTTCTGTTTGTATTATTTACCGCTGGTGATGTAGTCTAAGCCCTCTGGTCTCCTCTGCATAACTACACTTTTCGCACACACACTTACAGCCAATCAGCTCTGACTTATGAGATGATGTTTCCGTGGGGCTGCGAGCGCTTTGCTCCACTTTATTTTTTGCCGCACACATTGAATGAAAAACTACCCTATTCAATGCGCAGTGTAGTAAAAAATAATTTGTTTTCCATGTCATTCATGTGTTTTTATTATCAGAAAGTTACGTTGTTTATTTGTAAGCTCCAAATCCTAATTTTTCCCTAAATGGTCTTTGTGCCCGAAAAAATATGTGACACAAAAGGCCAAATGGCTTTGCCCCTAAAATGACGAAATTCCAAGCCTGGTTTGGGCACAAACAGAAGTAAATATTTTTTGGGGTTAAGAAATACGTGCTATATTATATGATGGTTTATTAATGGTATTATACTTCACAAGAGGTTATAAATTATGGCTGCGTACCGGTACTGTACCGTGAAAATCGATTCGGTACAGGTCCAAAATACCGGTTCATGAAGTACCGGTACTGTACCGATATAAATAAACCAAGTAGGCCTATATGCTTATTTTATGACTGAAGATGCGTAAATCCTACCACAAAGACGAAAATGTAGCATGGGAAAAGACGTAAAATGCCGCGCTGAAACTTGACATCAGAGTCATCTTTGATTTGAGATCCTCTTGCCATAGTCTCACGAGACATTGCGAGAGCTTGGCTGATCCAGCGTTCTGACTGGTCAAAAAGACTCAAAAGCAGGTCAGCCATTTTTCCTTTGCTGGCATTGGCGGCCTTTGTTGCTTTGTGTAATCTTGCCGCGTGAGTTAAAGGCCGCAGACTGCGCGGACTGAATTTGTTTGTGATGCCACGTGCGAAGACCAGTAAAGGTCTGGGATCACGTGACAAAGCTTTCAGGGTAGATCTGCGTACCTAAACGTAACATCAGGTACAGGTACAGGTCCGGACCTGTACTTAAACTTCTGTACCAGTACCTGATGTTACGTTTAGGTACGAAGCCCTATTATAAATGTATACTTAAGATGGCTTTCTGATTTTTAGCCTTTGCTTTTTTATAATTGTAGGGTTTGCTTTTTTTCTAAGAAATCCACTTTGTATTTTCTTTCTGCAATATGATAGTAATTCGGAGCTGTGTTTTCTGATTTACAGTATTGATGTTATAGTTCAAAATTAAACTTGGAAGTCTTAAAAAAAAAAAGATACTTCAGAACAAACATTTGTCTGTTTTATTGGGATCAATAATGTCATTAATATTTCTAATTTGTTCTTGTTGTCTTGTTATGGTTGAAACAAAAAACAATCGGGGGTGTAATTTCTGCCTCTATCTAAAAAAATGATAATCAATCTTGTTTGTTCACTCTGATTGGGTCTCAGACTTTTATTGTTTCTACAACAGTGTTGACACCTGTCTGCATGTTCTTTCCGGCCTGGAAAAAGCATTAACTTGATAACACAAGATGAATTGATACTTAAGTCTGATCTTATAGGTAGATTTATACGTTTTCTTCCCACTGTTAATGCAACACTGTGGTTGCTATTTGCTGACCTACATACAGTAGTTGCACTTTAGACCAAAACAATGTCATGACATAATTACCCGAGTAGCCAAACTGTGTTAAATTATTATTTCTCTCACTATGAGGTAACTCGGACTCATGCAATCACACAAAGGTATAATGAAAACAAAGCACCATAAGGGCCACATGTGTTGGTTAGGGAATACATTAGTTTGGATGATTAAAACTTGATTCATTAAAGTAGAGATTAGAAGAAACCAAGTGAACATTTAAAAACACACAATGACTTTCAAACTTTCACTCTCCAGTGTGTCTCAACTTTGCATCTGTCTGGTTGTAAAAGTGTCAATCCTTCCATCTGTTTCTAAATCTATTATTTCCATTCAGGGTCGTGGGTCTCTGGAGACTATCCTAGCATGCATTGGGCATCAGGCATTGAGACACAGTGGACAGGTTGGTGGTCCATCACAGTGCTAAAACTGACACAAACAACCAAGCGCAAACCTACAGTACAGGCAATTTCAAGGATCCCATAATAAACGGACATCTTTCCGTATGACTTCTTCAGGTGCTCTTGTTAACACCTATAGCCCAAACCCCGAAAGTCGGCACGGATAAGACCCAAACTAAAACTGTTGTGTTGTAACCACTGAGTCACAACGGTGCCCATTATACCTGAAGTTCATCCATGTGATCGTTTTTTTTCTTCGGAGAAAACACAGTTCACCATTAAAACACATACATTTCCTTTGTGGAACCCTGTCCACTGAGGCATAAGTAGTGAGTATGGAATAACTGCAGTCTAAAAATACCTTTAAGGCTGTTGCTCTAATAACATAATCATAAGAAACCTTCCTGAGATTAATTAGGAAAAAAGCAAGCAAAAAAAACAAACAAAGCATTACATTTATTTGGTGTGTTTACATCTTGTTTACCTGCAAGGAGAAAACCACTTTACATTTTATCTGTGACATGCTGGAAGGACGCAGAACATCTTATTGTGAGTGTTTTTATCTCGACCTGTGATAAAATCCCATATCGTCCCTTCCCTCCTTGCAATTCAGATGCACGATAATATCTGCCTGAAAAAAGTTTAGTTTAGATAACAGTGGTTGTACCTGGAGTTAAAATAGGAAGGGACAAATCCCCTGTGTGTTTCGGGGAGCATCAAATATGTATTAATCCCCGTCTGGAAAAAGTCCTGCAAAAATGTCCTTCTTTAATCTTGTTTTAGATGAACATTTGATAAAAATAAGAGTGCCAGCTGTTGTATGAAATAGCTTCATAATCTTTAAAAATAATATTTCTGGGAAAGACATTTTTCTTATTTTAATGGGATTATTTACAAATGATTACAATTCCTGCTGAAACTGTATACCTATATACTCAACATAAACTGTTTTTTTACACATCAATCCTCTGCTCTTCCAATAAAATCCCAACTCTCCCTCCCACAAAGTGTTACCGGCTCCTGGATTCACCCACTCTCCGTCGTCACAGTGCCTGGCAGTGAACCGTGGCCTTTACTAATTGTAAACTCAATGAGGCATTCTTAACAGATGCTGGTGGAACGGCTCCATTAGGCCTTACAGGGGGCTGTCATCCACATATCAAAGCCATGAAAAGTCAAACTGTCATTATCACGCAGCTCAAACCACATCTATTCACCCGCCAATTTAATTCTTATTAAATGCACATTATGAGTGGAGATGGATGGTCTTGGTCGAGTGGACTTAGTGCTTCGGAAAGACTTTTGATAGGACTCAAGAGGACTCAGCTGTACCACAACAGTTGTGAAGATGTCCACCATAAAGTATTTATGAAGAGGAAAATAGAACCATTAATGATGCCACAGATGGAAATATGGGATATTTACAGCTGTGGGATGTGAATTGAATGGATTTAATAGATAAAAGGTGGTCCAGGCTGTTTCTGTAGAGAGTGATTGGGGGGGACCAAAAGTATCTGTGTTGCTCTGCCAGCTCGAGTGAGAACAACTGCACGCTACACAACAAATAGGCTCTGGGCTGTGTGATGCAGAGGTTATACAGAAGGACTCCCAGACCACAGTCCCTTATCTCTTTGCAGCTTTATTCTTTCATAAATGAGGGATTAATTATTGCCTCCGAAAAAAGAGGAGGAAGCTGCATTCAGCAGATAAATCTACTATAACGGTTGCCCCCTCGAGGGTCTTGGAAACAAATGCACAGGATATTTTAATAGAGCAGTAAATAAAACAGGCGAAACGCAATTTAACTCTTTTTTTATTTAATTAGCAAAACCAAATAGAAATAATTACTGCTGTACATTTCTGAAATGGAGAGTGATGAATGTTTTTGCTGTTGTTTATGTTTAAATGATTAATTTACACACTTCACAAAGTCATTAGCAAGCAATCATCATTTTCTGTATCAGCCATCCAGAACAAATCAAACTGATAATAAACTGTTATCTTTTTTAATATCCGTGAGACCCAGTGCTATGCGCTATTTGGTCTTTTTCCTTTCCTGTTTCTGTGACCCTATGTTACCTCTAAAATACCTTTTTATTATTCACACCACTGGTATTTCTTAAAATCATGTGATTTTGACAAGGTGCGTGGCAAGCATCCCATGTGTGTGTAACAACAAGCCAGCTGCTCCTCGGGGATATTACCAGAGACAATCTTGAATATTCATAAGGCACTGTTGCTGTGACACACACATGTCTGCTCACACACACACACACACACAAACACACACACACACACACACACACACACACACACACACACACACACACACACACACACACACACACACACACACACACACACACACACACACACACACACACACACACACACACACACACACACACACACACACAGATGATCATCATTTACAACAATGTTCCTCTGATCAAAGAGAGCTCATTATCTCTCTTTCGTGCTTCAGAGTTCTGCTGAAATAACCAATCCAATTTGAAGCTTTCAGAGTTAGTTACTCTTTCTGCCTGTCTCAGCATAGCATCTCTCTTTGGCTGGCAACACTTTAACCGAGGCACATCTGATTCCTTTCCCTCTTACCAAATGTTGATTCGAGAGTCTGTTCAGAGAGAGCACTTTGATTGCGTTAACGATAAATGAGAAAGTGTGTCTGATTTATCTCTAGTGCTCCGTTTGATTCTGTCGCGATGAAGATTCCTGCCTGATAATCAGCCTCTTGAAATGAGTGGTCAAATCGCTCCTCAAGATGTCCCATTTGATATGCGCGGGTTGGCATTAATGCATATGTGATGACAGGCAATTTCGGAGAAGTGAGAATGCGATTTGACCCGGATTATCCACTTTCTGCGCAGCCCGAATTAGATCAGATTTGTCAATTGACCTCCACTCCTATCAGACAGACCTGCAGCAGATCTGCTAATGACTACACCCACAGGATGCACTTTGTGAGAATTTCTTCTGTCTTTAAGTGACACACAGACAGACATTCAGGACTATACCCCCCCCCCCCCAAAAAAAAAAGTGTCATTCTGTGTCTTGTCTTCTCCTTAATAAGTAATTCAACAGAAAACTCAACAAGGTGCATTTTGGCTCAAAGTTAAATGATGTCTTCATTAGCAGCACTACCAAACTCAAAGAACCACATCAATCATAGTCCTTTTGTAGATTGATATAGTAAGAAGTATTTGGCCTAAATGGCACTTATTCCCACTGTATTTATATTATTTTTTACCTTCACCAATTAATCCACAGTCGTTAACCAGTGCAAGTCATTTACGGTGCTTAGTCGGTGTCGATACTGAATGCGTTCATCCATTGCCCTGCAGTTAACCCCTGAGTAAGGCTGCAATAAGACCTAATTTTCATTATTGATTGACCTCTTGATTACTTTCTCCAATAATCAATTCCTAGAACTGGTAAACCCACTGTCAACATCACAAAGTTAGACATTTAAATTCCTTGATTGGCCTTACCAAGAATCCAAAACCCCCCAAAAGGTAATTTAATATTATGGAAAGCAAATACTTGCATTTAAGAATTTGAAATACCTATAAAAGCAACAAAAACTAGTACTCATTTTTCAACCTTGTTAGGGACTCCCATTCAGTCGACTCTATCAAAAAAAGAGATGGTTTTGCAGTAACACTCAGTAAAGCGAAAATGAAATACTAATGCTTCTTAACGACGTCAGTGAAGGGTTTCCAGGCACTCCAAGCTTCTTCATCTTACAAGTGTTTATACAAAATGCCACTATACATTCTTTTTTTTCATCACTTTTTTCATATTAATTACAGCTAACCCAGTGACCAATAACTCAAGTCAATAAGGATAATATCATGAAGACAACATTTTGGTCAGAAATTAAGTTTCCTGCTGGGTGAACACCAGCTAAGACTTCCTGTTGATGTCTACTTATTTCCTTGCTATCCTCTGAAGTTGTAGCTTTCAGCATATAAAAGGTAACTACATGGACAGGGAAAAGAGAGACTCAAAGTGATGTTTCATGCACAGGTTCAGCAGTGAGATAAAAAGCTTAGGAGCACAGGATAACACAGACTAATATATTCACAAACATCTGAGTGTGTATGAGGTGCTGACACGCTACTCATTTCCATAGGCGGTGCACATGTTTGTGAAGTGAAAGAAGCCAGGTCTAATCCAGCACTAACATTGATCATGTGTTTTACATTACCGAAGCCTTTTTCACCTACTCTTGACTGATCCTCCCCAGCCTGAAACGGCAGGCTCTTTATTATTGTTTATTTGCCTTAATTTCGTTTTATTTTCCTTGTCCAGTCAGCTAATGGTTTTCAGTATTCTCCCAGAAGCAGAGCCCTCCTGGGGTGTTTCAAAGTAATTTGGTTCCACCTGAGGCGACACACATGCTTGCTCAAATGCAGAATCAATATTAATCGACTTATGGTGCTGGGGGCAGCAACATCTACTTGAAGGTGTTGCTGCCTGGAGATAATATTTTAGGCCGGTTGAAGTGCTCGGACGGTGCTGCGGTGGTCATGGTTGTGGTTATTGATGACCTCGAGAGGCTCTTTGTCTCTATGTTTCTGTCTTATTCATTTTCCCGTCTCCCTCCGAGAGCTTCTCTGCCAGCGTTCCATCACTCCATGGAATTTCCTCTCAGTTTCTTTTTCTCCAGGCCTTTATTAATATTCTGAGATGGATTGAATAAATTCGAGACAAAGCTCTGTATTCAATATTTTCAAGGCTCATGTTAGGATCTAGCAGATGGAATATTGATCCCAAATGATGCCTTGATTAAAAGTTAACAGTTGCTTGAAAGACTTCTGCTAATCAACCTAGGTGGGCTACGTTGATCGGGTGTCAAGGTTGAAATTGACTCACATTTCAACCATGTTCATATAATTAGCACTATAAGTATTTATATCCATTTAAAGTTCTGACAGAGGAATAATGATTCCATGTGTCTTTGAGGTCTGTTACAAAAGGCTGATGAATAACAGAAAAATAATGTGGCATGTTCACTTTGCAAAATATGAAGCTATAATAAAGCAGTGTGTAGATGGTGAAAAGCTTTGTATTGGATTTCTGCGCCAGCCAGTGGTCCAAAAAACTACCATATGATGTTATAATATGTGTATGTTGATGTTCTCTTCAATAGGGCGGATAGTAATAAATAATAGAATATTTTATTTCAAAGGCCATCTTGCACCCTCATACCAAAAGTGATTACAGGAAATAATAATTCTGCTTTTCAAAAACGGTAAAATTACTCCAAAAATATGAAAATCGTGTGACAGACCGTCGGATGGCACAGACACCTTTGTTTTTACGGAATTCCTAATAAATAAGGGATCGATGTCCGGTCGTTCCGCCGGTGGACGAGTGGCAGGCAGCAGGCTTACACTGAAACGGGGTAGTGAAGTCACTTGGGATTCATTTGTTGTTTGAGGTGCAAAACATGATTCTTTAAATCTTTAAAACATGAAGAAACTATTATTTTCCGCTTAACTCGAATGTATTATTTTCGCCGGAAAGTGGGTGGGTCCGTAATTTCTGTCGTAAGTGACGTTAGCGCCGTCATATTCTATTTTTCGAGAAACACCCCTGAACAATATGTCATATTTTGGTGGTCACTACTAAAACTCATCCTACAGTACAGTATATAACACTGGATTGTTATCAGTGTTGGTATTTGTTTGTATTACTGATGACAACTTACAAAATAAGTTGTCATCAGAACAAAAACCCAATGTAATAATAAGCTGCTACTGATTTTTCAGTTATTGCCACACCAACAGTTGAGACCAGGTTTGGTTTGGTGTTCTCACCCTTCAGGAGCAAAAGAAAGGTTTATTTTCTGACTTTTGCTCAGATTTCTCAACAACATTCAACAATCATTGACATTGAGTATGACATCATTAAGTAATGAGCTGGTGAATCAGCCTTCTTCTAACAGTTGCCTTAAACTTTTGATCTTCTTACATGTTCATGTTCAGGGCTGTTTTCACACGGAAAATATATCTTTTTAGTAGAAATAAGTAAACACATTGAAAATCACTGGATGGAATGTAATCCTATAATAGTGTTCTCAGGTGGATGTTTTCCTTTCAGGGCCTCCCTTAAGCAGAGTTAAGCAAAGATTTCACAGAGACACTTTCTCACCTTTATATTCACAGCCGGCAGCGAATGTGAAATGAGGATTTTCTGTTACGAGACATTTCTAACCTTTAGACCTGAGATTTCTAAACTGGCAGGATATTGTACTTGGCATGACAGCCTCTGGCACAGTCTTCCACAGTAACAAACCACAAAGAGACTAAGAGATTCAAAAGAAATGTAGACTTTAAAATGACTTCCTGGCAAAATTATTATTTCCTACAGGTTACTTGAGAGACGACAAATGCTGGTAAATTAATTTCCTTAGCTATGTTTTTTGTACTTAAGTCTTGCAATTAGTGTTAGTGTAAATTAGCTGTTTGCCCTCATCATGGCATTAGACAATGTGCAATGTCCTGTAGTTTAGTGAGAAAAGGGCAAACACAGCAATTAAAACATCTTCTACTTCACAAATTGTGTTCAAAACTAATATCATATTGTTGCTAAGAGATCACAGAGTTATCCTTATTAAGAATAAACATCTATTTTTGTAAAGGTTGTCTGTATGTCAGCTTGCTAGGTTTAAACTATTGCTTTGAGAGTGACCTATAGAATGGCATTATTTTATTTTTAGATAGATTATATTTTTTTACTGAACCAAACATATATTTGACATCAGAATACTTGCAAACTGAGTCTTGAAAATTCCCATTAAGAGCGCAGCAACATGTCAGTAGTGGAAACTGATGATTGATGGGACTGATGCATTCAGAGGCCTCTCGGAAAACCCAGCATGTAGACAGGTGTGTTTAAAATTCTGTCACTCAGCAGTTCAACTTTCATTATATATTCAACACTTCTGTATTTGGCTGCTGCAACAGAGAGGAGGATGAACACAATTAATGAAGCTATCTCTTCAGGATTAAGCAGTGCAGCAAGCACTTTCAGCGCAAACGCCTGTACCTTAAATGGATTCTGCCTGTATCATATTCCAGCATCCCCAAAACTCAGCCTATGTTATCTCAGCAGAACAATGCCTGGAGGATAAACAGTCTCTTATGCCCTTCAGGCGAAGCTTATTTTTCTTGCATTTGTTTCAATATGATTCAGTCAGCACATAACATCGAGCCGTCGCAGGACGATCAGAATTGGTGGGGTGGAAAGTCGCCGATATTGCAACAATCCAAGGAATGGATGGGTTAGGTGAGATGTAGCCTTGTGTTCACGCTGTTGGTAGGAGATAAGACAAGGCCAATTTCATATTTTACCCTGTCGACAGCAGCTGGCAAGTTTTATCCCTGCTGTTTGGTTTAACTATTGCTCATGTGTCAGAAGCAAATTCCACTTGGCAAGATTCAAAAAATTACACTTCACTCTATTGTTTGTATGTTTGGTTTCCTTAGAATACTTTGCATAACAAAATACAGATATGTGTTGTTTTTTCAAGTCTTTTACAGCAAATATTTTAGAACATATAATAAATAACTATATATATTAAAATCTGCAAAATTAGTCAATAGTTTTAACAATATTTCTATATAAACGTGTTGATTAGTGTACATTTGTTATACATGTATTATTTATTTTCCTGCATGTCAAGCCCTAAGGTATTCTATGGTACCATTTTATGTTTTTATAGGATAAAGTGAAACAAATTTCCGTTTAGAAGGAGAACAAACAATGACAATTTGAAATAGTAACTCTTTGAATAACGTCATCCAGTTGCAACTTCTTTGGACCCTGATTGGAGAATCAGTAGTAGTATAACAGATTGTACTCGCGTCCATTTGTGCGCCCACATGTTGGTCTGAAAATGAGGTGTTGCCAGGTACATTGATGACACATTTCTATTTTGAGGCAGCAGAAAGTGATTGCGCTATTGACCAACAAATACCTCAGTCACTGAACACAAGGAAATGTGCCTGAGATCGACCTGTCACACACAAAAGGACATGCAGCAGTCCCCATTCTGCATTGGTAAATACAGATTCAGCAGGAGATAATTCAAAATGTAATGAAATATAATGATGTTAAGTTCTCAGGCATTCTGCATTGCTGTAGCGCTCCTCCCGTCAACTGGGCTTGCACTTACACTTTATCAAGACTATAAAGAACTGTTTTTACTTTAAAAAACAAACCAATTCATGTTGTTGTTGAATGGGGTATGTGTGAAAAAATATGTTATCATTTGTTTGCCATCAATCACTCCATCTACAGTATGTCGCTGCATCCTCTATGGTAAGTAATTAGTCCCCAGAGAGGTCACACTCCCTAAAGATCACCGATATACAAACTCTGACAACATTTCTGTAGTCTACTCAACTCAGAAAAAAAAAGCTTTCAAGTATAAAGCTGAACAATATGTATTGTACCCTAAATATTTTTAAATAACATTGAATGAATAAATTGACTTTTATTATAAAAACAATGCAAGCTCTAGTAACATCTCCTCTCTAAAGCCCAGGGAGACAGCAAAGCACTGCGTTAAACATTTGATTTCCAGCTATAATTATCTCCAGTTGACAGTTGCCATTCAGCTGTGTATTGTAAATCTATTCTTTGCAAGCATGTTTTCTTGAATTCTCTCTCCTGTCAGGCAGGCTTTGAGTGCTATGCGCACCTGTTTTGCAAAACCTGTCACAGAGCTCAGCAGCTACAGCATAGCCCCTGTTCAGTGACAAGAAAATAAATCATTTCACATTTGATTAAGTATTTATGAGTATATCTCTTATTTATTTATTCTGATCAATGCTTCTCGTTTTATGCTGCTATCGTCTTGTGTGTCGAAGATCCTCAAATCGCATCCCCAGTAGACATAATGGGTCTCTCATGCCAGCTGATACTAAGGAAATCATGAGTGTAGTTTGTGAATCTCAAATGCAATTGCAATCTAGAGCAAAATGTTATCCCATTTCCTCGATCTTATACACGTCTCCATTGTGGTATTCATCAAGGTTGGAGAAGAAATTACCCCTATTGTGGTAGAATGTGATGGAAATGGGAAATCATTGAAATGCTGTTGTGTTCTCCAGCTCGCCCTCAACACAATGAGCTAACTCTCTACTGAAACCATGAGCCTGCAGCAGACAACAACGATTGCATTTAAGAGAGAACAGGCGATGGACATGCATGTTGTTTAACTTCCCGTTTGTTTGTAGATTGTATTTCTAATGAGAAATACAATCTACTGAGACAATACTCACTGAAGCAGACCCAATCTCTTCCGTTCACTCAGGCAGCGAGAAAAGCCCACAAGTTTTGTGATTGTTGACGAGGATGCTAGTGGGATTTCTTCAGGATTACCGGGCGTCTCTGTTTTTTCTCTACAAGCTGACCCAGCATGGCCCTGCCAGAATGGCTTGACCCTAAACCGAGACCCCTCATCAAGGAGGCATGGACTGACCTACAAGCACAAAATCTCTTTTGTACGGTTTAAAGCGCGAAAAAGCTACAGATCAACAGCGTCAAACATATTATTTAAAACACTTGGCACTCATGGTATTATTCAGTAGGATGCATAAGCTTGGGAGTATTTCAGTATTTCTGCCACATATCTAAACTGGAGGATGCAGACAGAATTGTGCCGGGCTTTAAGAGTCAAGATTTATTAATGATATGACTTATTTGAGCAAACGTTATAAGGCAGTTTGAACGAGTAACAAATAAAGAGAGGTTTACAACCAAGATTCATCAGCAAGTGCTCTTTAACTCTGTGTTATTTTGTGGAACCAGGATACAATAAAGTATCTTTTTATTAAAAAGAAGAGGCTTTAAAGAAAATCACTACATGAGTTCCTTCAGACGTAAGTGTGCTTGTTTGGGGAGTTAAGAACAAAATGTAATTTAAGTGATCCTCAAAAAATCAGTCGTAGAGACGCTTCATCACTTTCACTTATACCACTCCTCTATGATCATACATTTAAAGCCCCTATTTGTGTAATTTGTAAGTCATTGAAACATCTTCCAAAGGGATTTTGATGGCAGACAATTGTATTTTTATCAAAATGAGGCAATTCATATGTACATTTGAAATTTGCATTTTTGATCATTTATTTTGTTCTGTATGGGTTTTCTTTTTAAATAGTCGACAAAATTAAACATTGTATAGTCTTACACATAAAACATACCAAATATGTGAAGTTATTCCATAGAGCTGCAACCAATTGATTTATACGCATTTTCTTTATTATATAAAAAATGTTTCATTCCAATTTCCAAATATTTTTAATAATTATTGTTCTTAAAAACCTTACAAAATTCTTGTCACAACTTCCGATAGTTCATGGTGCTGTACTCTTTGAATTCCTTGGTTTTAATTAAACCAACAGTGCAAAACACAATATTAATCATTTAGAATAACTCACAATCAACTAGTTTCATTAGGTCTTAAACTAGCATGATTTAACTGTGAAATATTCTGATGATTATATTTGAATTTGGAGTAGTTATGCATATAGTTATTGTTTAGAATAATAAATAGCAGAACCTGTTGGGAAACACCAATCATAACCTTCTTTAAGTGTGGTTACTTGTCCGACAGTCCTCACATTGGAGATCCTTGAACTAAGGTTTGACCTTGTCGCTTAAAATGCCTTAAATGATAAATCAATAATCAAAACAGTTGACAATTAATTTTCTTTTGATATAAAATACATTATATTTAAAAGAGCAGTATGTTATTATTCATTGGTGTCAAGATAAACCACATGTTCCAGTGATCCAATATGACTCAAGTATGTTCCAGGAGCAATATCCCAAAAGAACATAGATCATTTCTCCTTCTGTGCGGGCCATTGTGATACGTAGCCTGAAGCTCTGCGTGTCTCTGCTGCATGCTGCTGTGTGTACTCTATTAGCTGAAGAAATCCACTGATCATGAATTCCTGCAGTTTGAATGACATTTTCCTTCAACCGACAGGTGGATTTAAAGGTGGGGTTGCGCTACACAATTTTTATGCTGATTCCAAGCCTTGCTGGATTATTCAAACCCCTGCAGTTAGGAGCAGACATGCCATTTTTAAAGTGACTTTTCTGAATTCACTGATGTAGTCTGAATAATGTTATGTGTTTGAACTACAGATTGACCAGTACATTAAGAGTTTGGCTTACAGCTCAGCGCTGCGTTCACAACCTGATAAAAACGCTGCAAAAGTCAATCTCATGGTCCTTTTTATCATCACTAGTGTATAATGTCGTAGAGATTAACTTCCCTTGAGGGAGCTGAATTCCCTTACCAGTTGCGGATGAAGTTGTCCATTTGGTTTCATTGGACCGTGGACTATATGCACCAAAGCACTTTGAAGCGTCACGCAGCCCAACAGAAAATAACCATCTCCTAATCGTGATGTTTTTCCCCTTGGTGGAAGGTAGTGAAACGCAGCTGATAGGTTAATAATAGCAGTCTGAGTCTATCAGTTCAGCAGATAGATAATAAAGTTTTGTCTTTAGTTGGTGAATTACTTTATTGCTGCAGTCTGAAAACATGTTACACTGAAGCTGCAATAAATAAACATATCATTAATTACTTTAAGTATGTATTGTTTAGTCTTTAAAATGTCAGAATGTAGTGTAAAATGCTCATCCCAATCTTCCAAATTGTCAAAAAGTGGCATCCCTGCTTTGCTTACTTTTTTTCGACCAACAATCCAAAAACAACGTTAAAATTAAAAATAGAAACAAAGACAAAAAGCAAATCTTTATTGTAGGAAATACACTTCAGCTACTTAAAAGATGAATTGATTATCAAAATGATTGTCAATGAACTTGTGCAGATCTTCCAAGTTGTTCTTTTGTCATATCATTTTAGCATTAAAAGGGCACGAGATGCTCCATTATCCTTTGCAGAAATGACGGATAATCGATAAATCAAGCTCACCTGATACTCAAACTATCAAGCGTCCTGTCTGTTCATGTTCATGACTCCCTGAGTAGCTTTCTGCTGCCACTGTGTGCTGCGGAGGGACACTGACGCTTCCCTCCTGGGGAGTTTGAATATGGGATTTTTGGAGTACCCGGATTTGAAAAGTAATCCTGGGATTCTTTATGGTGGATATCAATTTTAAAAACCCCTTGAGCTTGGTTGTTTGGGACGTATACATACTCTGAACTATTGTGCCACTAAGGTTGAGAAAATTGCTTTGTAAAAGGATCCTGCTGGATGATACATTTTAGAAACCTCTTTTCTTTTGTATTCCCGAAGGGGACAGTTTAGCCTTTGAGAAACAGTGGAAAGGGGAATTAAATAAAGTTGCCGTCTCAACACGGTGTTTGTTATAGTTACCCCAAGACAAGACGGGTCAGCACTATCCTAAGTTTTGTCAGGAAAAGGCCAATTTGTGGAGTATAACATAATAGCGTTTAGTCAGGTGTAATTTTACAGTCTCACTGTATGAGTGCGTTTCTGTGTGTGTGTTCCCCTCTAACCCCCTCCCACCCAAGTGTGCAGTTACAGCAAGGCTTTGTTTTGACAACCATTTCAATTCCTGCTGTAGAGATCTAGCCACCATTCTGAACAGCCCTTAACAGGTGCTGTCCAAGCCCATTCAAACAACACTTTGAACATCAATGCAGGTTTACTTCTCTCCGCTGCTCATGATGTAAGACTTTTGTTCCAAAATAAAATTCTACACACCTCTTTGGTACGTCCTTGATTGTTGTCATAATAAATGTGTGTCTGCAACTGATCCTTCTCCCATCTCAAGTCAAACATAAAAGTGAATAAAATCAAGCAGCAGGATCAATTTCCAAGGCAGGATCAAGCTTTAATGTAAATGATGTTGTTTTTGAATAAGCAGTTACCAGAGGGATAATTCATCTTCTGTACCATCCAGCTGTCTGGTAATATAGTCAGGTAGCTGAGCTGTAAATAACGCTGCTAATGTAGCTAACACTGGACTCAGACTTTTGTGACATCATCTGTAGCATTGTTAAGACATTTTAGATTCTGGATATCAGTTTAGCCCTTAATAAAATAATAAATTAGCCACCATGAAATTCAACTATATTGTAATTGCACAGACCACAATGACAATAGACTGCAATGTAATGGACATATGTATAGGGGTAATGACTAAAGTAAGTAAGCGGTTCCTAGGAACACGTTAGGAAATAAATATATTTATGAGCCAAACTTTTGTACCATATGAAATCAGGATACACAATGCAACACAACGGAAGTAACATAATGGCAATAGCGAAGTATTTTAGGAGTCAGGGTTTTGTTTTAACCTGGTAACAGGGGAGCTGCGCCCTCGTACCAAAATGTCGATTTTACCAAGTGATGCCAGAAAACAATAATTCTGTTAGTCTAAAAAGGTATAATCACTTAAATATGAAAATTGGGTCAAATAGACCGTCAGACAACTTAGACAGCTTTGTTATTATACCCTTTGTTCTGTAGAGGAAGAACAGACACCGCAACTCAGGATTTATTTGTTGTTTGAGGTGCAATATATGACTCAGAAGATTAAAGACATGAAGAAACTATTATTTGCAGCTTCCCTCTAATGCATAATTTTTTGCAGGAAAGTGGGTAGGGCCGTAATTTTGACCGGAACTGACGTTAGCGCCCTCATAGTATATTTTACTACAAAAAACCCTAAAAACCATTAAGAAAATCCTCCAAACATGATCCAGTTTTAGCTTCAATGTAGGCATTAAATAATTGTCTCTGTTTTATAAGTGAAAATGAATATCTTTGGATTTTGAACATGTTAATGGAACTTGTAATTGACTGTGTTAACAATGAGTGTTCTACATCACCTCCCATTTGTTATTGATTTACAAAAACTTAGTTTGACTGACACATGTCAATCAACCATATCACAACAACATATCATCTTAGGTCTCAATATCTTCCTAATGGAAACTTTGTAATTAAAAGTAACCTTGAAGTAGGGGTGGGCGATATGAGGTAAAATTCATATCACGATATTTTTCACTGTCCAGACGATATCGATATTATATCACGATATATGAGGGGAAAACAATCTGAATCACATTTGAATAGCCCTTCTTAGTTAAATGACATTAGTTGAGGCAAAATATGTATTTTAACATCATAAATCGACTTGGCTCACTTCGCCGTAAACTCTCCCGACATTCCAAGTAAAGTTGAGGCAGGCATTTCTGGCTGAAGTACTTGCGGCTCGGGATCTCGTACCTTGGGTCCAGAGTTTGAAGTAACTTTTTGAAACCCACTTTCTCCACAGTTTGGATGGGTACCATGTCCTTCGCAATGCAATGGGTTATAGTCTCCGTGATGTCTCTCCATTTCTTGCTTGTCCGCTCATAGCAAGTACCGGCAGCGAATGATGTTTGTAGTGATTGCTGAAGCGATTGAGTGGAAGTCTGGCTTGTCTTTGGTCGAGCTCCTGGGCTGATTGCTTCTCGCATTTTGATGCAATCTGCATATTCTCGTACATGCATCGTTTTAAGCAGTGCTTAATTTGTAAATCATAAGGTGCCGGAACGCAAAGTACATGACAGCTCAGGGATGACGAGACGCGTACAGGTCCCGGAACGTATACATAAAAGGTGCTGAAAACAACATGAAAATGTCCACTTGCAACGCTGTGGGACATACAAGCCTCGATTTCAAATAGTATCCATGGTATAAATGTTATGACGATAATTTACAATTATTTTAGGATAGTACGCACAATGCACAACAACAACACATCACCACAGGTGGGACTTCAGTATACAGCCAGCAATCAATTTCTCAACAGGTTTAACGTGTAACAAAAATATTTATTATTCAAAGATTGGCACGGCGGCCTATTAATAGACAGTATGTTTGCTCACCATATTTAGTTGTTTAAAACACCCCACATCACGAGCATGTCCGGATTGTCCTCCATCTCTTTTTTTCTACTTTTACTGCGTGTGTCTGTGGCAGTTCTGTGTCCTTTGGCCACCCAGGACCTCACGTACGGGACTGGATTGAATTTAGCCAGGGGGGGTCCAACAAGATTTAGGAAGAGTAAAGATGACATGGTGGATGTGAGCAAAGAGCTACGGTTGGGAGTGCAAATCAAGTTCATTTGTGAAAATCCGCGCTCACATTCAGCACTTGCAATTGGAATGCTGTTGACAGCAACAAGTAACTGCATCAGCTCATCGGGGGGTCTTTGCCATCTGAGTCTCTGTACCTTCTGTAGGCCCGTATGACTGCGCGCGGGTTGGCAATGTTGAAGCGCTGACACAGTGACTCGACCTCAGTCTCTCCACACAGCGCACCTGCGTCCTCGGGCCAGTATTGTGCGTAAAGCACCTTCAACTCCTCAATGAACTTGTTATATCCAGTTTTATCTGGCATCCGGCCTCCTTGAGATAACATACGGTCCTCCAAGTTCTTGGCCACAGTTAGAAAAAACTGCTTGGGGTCGAGTGATCTGTCGCTTGATTTTCCTCCATTCAGCGTGATGCCATGGAAAGAGTTTTCCTCAATTCCCCTTTGGCTCAGTTCAGTGTAGCGACCTGGCCGATCCGACATGGCCTCAAGTACCCTGATTTCCCGACAAATTGACTTGTGTGCTGAAATGATGGTAATGTCTCGTTTTTGAAGCTCGACTGAGAGCTCAGATAATTCTTGCAATGCATCGCACATTATGCCTAAATTGTTCACAAACGCATGCGAAGATAAGCGCATAGCAAGCCCACTGTATGTTTGCTTTGTGACACTGTTACGGGAGGGATCTTCTGATGCAGTTTTGAAATGCTTGTAAAGTGCTGGGTAGTTCTTCCACACTGCTTCAACGGTTCTAAAACTTGATGCCACCCATCTAGTGTCTAAAATAGGACCTATTTTGCATAGTTGGACATCCAAGCTCTCAGCTGACTCTCTCAGCTCCATTCGATTTTTGTTAGATGTGCTATACAGTGCATATATCTTGTCCATCAATATTTTAAAGTGATTTATAGCACCCATCTCTTTCACTACGTCTGCGACTGCAAGCTCAAGCCTGTGGGCTGAGCAGTGCCACACAGTAATGTTGGGAAACATGGCCTGGAGCCGACTCGCCACTCCGCTTTTACGCCCTAACATAACCGAAGCACCATCACAAGTTACTCCAATGAGGGTCTTAGAGAGAAAATCCTGTGTCAAATGCAGGCGCTCCAGAGCAGACAACAGTTTGTGGACAATACCTTGAGCAGTTAGATCATCTAGCTCTACGAGTTCAGTAAAAATGTTTGTAGGCTTGTCCATATCGGGCAACTGAGCCCTAATGTATATTATCAAGCAGCTCTTTTTGCTTAAACTGGTTGACTCATCCAGCATTACACTGATTTTGGGAGTGCACTGTACTATTTTTTCAAACAGTTTTCTTTTCATTTCTTCAGAAATATGTTTCTGTATGTTTCCACATGCAACACTGGAATGTAAAATTCTCCCCATATCGAGTCCATTTAATTCTTGGCAATCAATCTCCTGTTCGAAGCCATATGCGGGACGGTGGCGTTTAGCCTCCTTGTACGCCGTGCGAAATACGCGAGCTGTAGTGGCCATCTGTTCAGACTGACTATTAATTATAGATTGTCCTAAAGTGTCCACTTTTGCCTTTTCGAGAATGTTTGCTGCTGCTAGGTGAGCCTTGGTACGGGCATGTTCAAATACCTTTTTTCTAAGTGCGCGTTGCTGTTTTATAATATCTGAAGCAGATGAGGTTACTGTGCATAAAACCCACTCTTTTGCCAGTTTCATCCCCGACGTCTTCTCTGCCCCCAAAGTCCCCACCGCCTTACACGTTGTGCAACCCAAACCTGATTTTCCCCTAAAAAGCCAGGGATAGTAAGTCTGCTTCACTTTTAGCTGAGCTTCTGTCCAAGCAGTTGTGCATCCCATCCCTGACCTGTCGCTGGACGTCCCACACTCCTCTACGCTCTCCTCTCCTACTGACTCTTCCTGCTGTAAGCCTGATGTCGCGGTTCCACTTGCCTGCTCCAGCTGTTGTACCGGGCTAGTTGATGCCAGGGTACCCACCGGTTGCTGTTGGTGGTCCACCTGGCCGACGGTAGCTGGCTCCTGCTCCGGCTGGCGGTGAACCTGACCCGCTGCTGACACGGTGCCAGCCTCCTGCCCGGGCTTGGCTAGCTGTCGGTTAGCTAGCTGGCTAGCTGTTGCGGTGCTAACCTCCTCCTGGTTTTGACCATCAACATGACCGCTGCAGCTGCCCTCGTCGCTGCTTGTGGAGGCTTTTCTGACTCGTTTTGAAGTGTCTATTACCTCTTCCTTCTTTTTGAAGAAAGACAGTAAATTTAACTGTCTTTTTGACATGCTTGCATTTAATTAGTTTCTTCCTCTCTGCGAAGTGCTCCTCATGTGCCGAATTTCAAAAGTGAACGCGTTTGTCCGTTGGTCCAGCTTTTCAGTGCGTCAACACAGATCTCCGACTCTTTCAAATCTTAATCTTAATAAACGACATGAAATTCTTGGGATTTTTTTCTGTAAATTAATATCTGTATATTTTATTTCATTTTAACCATTTTTTTATTTTTATTTTTTGTGAGAGGTACCGGATCTGCCCAAATAGGTGCCGGAACACAGGGTGGCCAAAATGAAGAGGTGCCGGATCCTGTTCCGGCAGGATCCGGCTCAAATTAACCACTGGTTTTAAGGTGATTTAATAAATTGGTGGAGTTTCCACCTTTCGCTAAAACAGCACGGCGACACAATTTACATAAGATATTTTTTTTGTTCGAGGTCGGAGATCTTAAAACCGAACCAGTTCCACACGACAGAGGTGCCCCCTTTCTTTTTCACCAATTCGTCATCCTGCACCTGGGTATTCTTTTCTGCCCGTTGTCTCATCTTTAATTTTCAATGTCTTCTTTTTCTTCAATGTCTTCTTCTTCTTCTTTTGGATCCACTATTGCTAGCACTACTTCCGCGCAGCAAAAAATGCTTGCAAGGTCCGCTCATAAAAATAGGTCTACACCGTAAATCCTCAAATTGTGGCCGAGTGCTTTTATTTACTTAGGCTGCACATCGCACTGGCCTTTATTTGGGGCAGGCTTGTATATGGACCAGGCCTTTATTTCTTGCTTACCTTCTGTTGTATTGTATTACTTAAATCAAATAATGGGCATAATTACAGTAGGCTAATATCATTCACTGCATATGCATTTAGCGTTGTGCGTCTCCTCACTGAAAAACCATTCCGCTCAAGCCAGCCCATGTTTGCTAGAAGTTACGAAATCAGTCACGGGGGAAAAGATTTCCAAAACTTTGTTCTTAACACGCTATTATGCTTATTAAGGACTAAAAAAATCCGTTTCACATCTACATTCATGATTCTACTAGACATCGTGATGTCCTAAAATAATGTCATGATTTTGATCGTTTAAAGTTGCTTTCGCGTTGCCTGTGGAGTCTAGATTGTTCACACGTCTTGCATGCCCTTATAAGGAGCTCGTGGAGCGTTTTTGTATGGAAATTAGGTGCACGAGAACTCTGTGCACAGCTGTTTTAGGAACAGACAGGCTGTTTAGGAACACGTCCAGGCATTCATTAATCCAGCGGAGATCTGTTGTTAGGTTAATCTTCCGAAGCCCGTTTGAATATACTTCAGAAGACAAAGAGTGTTCGACAATGCGACCCAATATGAACGCCAATTTATGAATACCGCGGTATCAACGATATCTCAAAATTCATATCATAGCACAATACCGGTTTTTACTATCATACCGGTATATCGCCCACCCCTACTTTGAAGAAAGTATTTACTGAAACTTTTTTTAAGAAAATTTACTTTTTCCAATTTACGTCAATTCAGTTTCCTTAGAGTCCGCATTTTGTAGCCATTAGGAGAAATGCGGCTGCAGTTGCCACTTTGCTCAGACAGCCAAATCAAAAGTAGGTTTGTTTCTATTATTTTCAGAACTTTAAGGCTGACTCAACACTGTATTTATGAGTGACGACATGATTGGACAGTTCAATGATTTGCTGTCCCTGAAATTTTGATAGACGTGACGCAGGAGTTCAGTCGCTCAACCAAAATGCCTTTTTTCTGACTAACCAGTAGATGCTGCAACAGGAAGGTAACCTAGGGGCTTCACTGTTGCTAATGTTGGAGACTGGAGTACAGTGAGAGGAGGTGCAACGTTGCTGATTTACCCAGACATCTGCTCGCCTCCATCTTTTACTGTGTCAGGATTGGGTAGAGTTTCCCTTTCACAGAAGCTATTTGAATGACATTTTACACCACCTGAGCTTTAAATTTGATCTGAAAAGTTTAAATTGTTTAAGCCTGCCAGGCTTTCTGTCTCAACATACTCCATAAGCCATTCATATTATCATTACTTTCATATTTATATCGAACTTTAAAAAAGAAAAGTGTAAAACTCAATATCATATAAAACTTTACCGAAATGTGTGAACATACACAGCCATTGTTATAGTTTAAAATACATTTTTCTGAAAATCAGAAACCTACTTGGCTCAGATCAGTTTATTGCCAAGTAGGTTTAAACATACAAGAACATTTTCCTTAGTGTATATGGTGCATACATAAACACAGTTAAAGCAGATACATACTAAGAAAAGGATCCAAAAATAAAACCATTTAAAACAACTACTTAAATAATCTATTATATCATAAAAACGTTTGAGAAATAATTTCATGAAATATAGATTTTTAAAAACTGTGTACAGTATAATATGAAAACAAACGTGTATTTAACTTACATGTAAGGTCTGCTTACAAGCTTTGTTTCCAGAGCTTTCATCCACATTTTATTTTGTTTCCTAGTACAAGTTACTTTTGTTTTTCAAATGACTTTCAGTCATTCCTACTGCCATTTTCAATGTCAATAATGCACTTCTGTGCTGATGCAATTCAAAAGTTGGACTTTTTCTGAAGAATTAAAAGCATGAATGATTTTTCAAAGTTGTGTGTCTTTAGGTTGATCACAGCAATTAGCTACAATAAATACAGTACTGTATATAAATCAAAGTCAAAGTGTATTTATATAGCCCAATATAATACATTTTACATTTGTCTCGGGACTTTTCAGTTTGTACAGAATATGAATACAACACTCTCTGTTAATGGTGGAAAAATTGAAGAAACCACGGGGAGAGCATCAAAGGAGGTAACCCTCTCCTGGGATGGACAGACGTACAATAGCCGTGTGTAAATTAAAAAGATAAAGACATCATAGGTAGTCCAAATACTTGAAAATGCATGTGTCTATAAATATATTATATATCCAGTGAAAGTAAAAAAGGACATTTATTTTTCTCAGTCATAGCCACAACACTATAAATACGGAAATCGTTTATTGAGTTACTAATTCCAGTACTATTGCCACTGATACCATGTCTGTAAAAGAATGATAGAGACGGATGAAGAGAGGGAGACTGTGGATTGGTCAGGCTCCGCTGCTAAAGCAATGGGCCAAAAGACCATTCCTTTGTGGATAAATGCTAGCCATGTTTCAAAGAAATGACTCAGTTTACTCAGTATCTGACAAAAGGAGTCCAATAAATCAACAGAATGTTTGAGAATAGCGGCAGAGCCGTGGGGACGCATCCCACTCACAGCTCAAGGCTGCTTAAGTGTGAGAATGATATGCCTTCATTGGGATATCAAAACAGTTGCTTGAATCACAGTGGAAACTTTGAAATCTTTTTTTGCTTTATGATATGGGGACTTGGGAAAACAAAGGAAACATCTCAGTGAGGGTTCTGGTGATCTGGCTCCCAATTTTATGATTTGTTTTAATGATTACAAAGGCTGAATGTCTGCAGTAGGCACTGTAGATATTATTGACCATTATGTCAAGAGGGCCTCCTCAAGGACAAATCACATCCTCCCTAAAGTGCTGCAAATGGAAAGTGCTTTAAATTCTTTTCATTTCAGCAAGGTGGAAGTGCCTACACATGACCCAGAGCTGAAGGGCTGAAGGCAGGAGGACTGCATGATGAGGCTGGGGATCTGATAGAAGGTCAGGATCTGTGGTAGGCCAGAGACAAACACAGATGCTATCAGGATGAGTCTGGAGAATGGTGATAGTCCTCTAAGACAGAGATTTACAGTGACAATACTGTCAGTCTTCTCTCCACCAGCCATCCCACAGGAAGATATCTAACAGGTAATCGATGAGGATGTAAATCACGTTTCAAGCCACTCTGCTCAGGTTCACAGCTGTAATCCAACTGTGAAAATGTACTTTAGCTTTAGTGTATCTTATAAAGAATGTATTGGTGTTGCCATCATTGTTTAAAATTATTGCTGATGAAATCCAGCCTGGCTTCTGGCTTTTTCTTTTGAGGACCGTGGTATGAGTGAATTTTCTGATAACAAAAATGATTCTCCTTCACTGAGGCCTCAACTTGATCACACCTGACTGGATGATTACATCACTTCTTAGGCTTAGGCTGTTTTTGGCCTTTGCTTATAAAGACATGGTAATTATTCTGAAAGGTTTCTTCCATTAACGAACTACTTTTCAACAAAAAAAAGGATGTAAAAAGGTTAGATGAGACGCCATTTCAATGCAAAATTGTGATATATGTAAATAGGCCCTAGTGACTTACAGGACATAGTGAGTGCATTATTTAACAGTAGCACTTCTCTGGCTAGCACATTGTAAGCGACAGGCTTTCAGACAGAGGGTGAAAAGAGGCCGTATGAGATAAATATACTTTTTTGAACATTAAAGCATGTAAACATGTCACAGTAGAGGCACACAATACAAATGTGAACCTGAAAATGAGCATAGGGCCCTTTTATTATGGTCGATTGAGGTTTGGAAGTGTTAGAAAAGCAATATTAGTTTGAGACAATGAAAAATGTAAGCATTCAGGTATTTTTGGCATTTCATTTATACAGTGATATGCATTCCTTTAATCTGTCTGGTTGTTTAATACTACTGTCAAGCACGTTAACAGCCCTCCGTTATGGAAAAACTGAATGTAAAGCATGTTGAATCAATGTGTATCAAATGAGACACAAGTGTGGTCAAACTACTGATCAGGTCTGGTAAACACGATCACAAAATGTTGTTTCAAACTACTAGGGCAACCCTTGCTTTTTGTCATTTTCAATGTGACAACCACAGGGAAACAACCTCTCTTAAAACGGAAACATCTGTGATTTAAAGTGTTTTCACTAATTGCTATAATTTGTTCAACACTCAAGACTCTCCAAAAACAAGTGAGCCACTTCCCTGTTGAAACCTGACAGCATGTGCATTGAGATATTCAGGGTCTGATTTGCATTCTCCTTTCACTGCTTACAGTTCCTGTTGAGCTTGTAAATTAATTAAATACAGTGCATCTCTGACTGGCTCCCTGCTCAAAAATCTATCAGAACGAATTTTGTTACACTCCTCATCCGTCCTTGGGTATAGTAACGTGTGACGTGTTTTAGTAGCAAAAGGAGAAGCCCCTACAGCATATTGTCTGCTGTGTTAGCATTTCTGTAATAACCACATGGAATACAGTACTTCCATTTGAAGGCTGAACTGAGTGTCAACATTTCCGTGCTTCCCATCCTCCCTCAGGCGCTTTTTCTCAATGCAAAGCTGGCTTTAGCCCAGCTGACCTGTGTAGTTCTGCAGGAAGATGGTGTTTAGGCCTGGGAGAAACAAACATAAAAAAACAGTCCCTCTTTCTTACACCGTCTTTAATAGTAATGTGGCCCCTGTGGGTGTGACTCGCTTCCTCTGAGCTCCTACACCATATCTCAGAAGGCCAGTAGCGGTGGATTTATTGAATCTATGGAAAAGAATAAAGTCTGAAATCCCTCTCAGGCTTGTTAATCCAAAACATAAAAAAAAAAAAAATGCAAACGAATTATCCCAAAAATATACAACGTGTGCTGCAAAGTTTCATCTAAATTGTGTCAAGATGAAAAAAGGCATTTGTTCTCTTTACTCATTATTCTCGGTTTTAGTGACTGCTGGCAACAGCATGGTATAACAAAGACAAATGAGAAATATTAGACACGCGAGGTGTCACTGCAGTTTATAAAAATCCCTCAACTCACTTGTCGCACCCCTATGGCTTGATTAAAATCTGTTTAGTGTGTGTGTCCAGAGGATAAGAGTCCATATTTTTTCAATCGAGCCAAATGTATGAGAGGGGAGAGTTATCGCCCGTCTCACCAGGAAGGACAGCTACTAGTTTGACTTTGGGCAAGGACGCACAGAGGCAGACACGCGCCACATGGGACTTCTACATTTTCACACTTCTCGACACCCACATGTAATCGACAGCGACAGGCAGTGACTGACGGCATCAACTCCCAAGTCAGAATACTCAGGTGGACAATGATTCCTCAATCATCTTTGTGGCTGGAACAGATCAGCGTCCTCGCTGCGCAGCAAAAATAGTTTAGTCACACAAGTTGCCGCAGAGTCTTTCCAATGGAGACTGTGTCACTTAAAAAGCCACATTTACATTGTTTGTTTTTCTGGAGATGGCAGGTTATTTGGGAGATGGGTGACAGCTGCATTGTGATGATATGGTTTTCATGAAATCGGGGACCACACACAATCATTTTAAATGGAGCCATCTTTTTTCATATATCAGATGTGGAGGAGGGCAAACCTAGTTACTCATCAATCTTCAGAGTCAAATTACATCTGAAGGAAGTTGGAGAAGAATATTAATACTTATACCACTATGAATATAATGTTGCTATGAATTTAATGCAGCTACATATGCAAATATATTATGCTTTTATGCTGCTATAGTTACAGGCACCAATACATTTATGGAAATGATAAAAAAGAAAGAATAAAAGCAACACCTAAATTCATACTTTACAATTTACCGAGAGTTCAGTACGCCATGAAATTGATATTTTATCAATGTTTCTGTGACTATGGCACAAATATTTAGCTTGAAGCACCTTAATTATAAAGTAATTAAGTACATATAACTCGACACTTGACCACTTTACACTAGAGTGATACTATTTATATTCAAAGTAAAAACTAATTCATCTTCACAATCAAAAAGTGCTACATATTTTTTACACACTACATAAGGGAAAGTGTAGGAACAGGCGGCCACATTAGAAAATCTACATAGCATTGTGTATTTCTTGTTTTTGAATCCAACGCAATTTCTTAGTTCTAGGACAACAGTGTACTCTAATCCTTAAGCTGACACATATTTCTTATTGTGTCATTTGTATGATCTGCTTTCCCTGATAAGCAGAAAGGATGGCCAAACTTCAACTAAAACTACAGAAAGCACACAATGAGATAACACCCTTCCACCATTGAGCAACATAATTAGGATGCAGGTCAGTGATAAGCTGAAAAAGTACCAATCCTTTTTGTATGCAGAATATGGTATAAACAAGCAAAAAAAGTCTACATTTCTCAACCATGAGTGAGTGAAAGACCATGATTAAAGACAGATTGAGTCCACTATGGCTGCAGCACTGCAAGAGCATAAACTAAACATGTTAATTCATTTCCAGACAAGGTGGTCTGTTGAAGTTTCCAAAAAGGTTGTTCAAGCAACTCACCGACATGGCTGCAGTCTAACTTGCACTGCGAGAATGTGAAGGCCTCTACATTATAAATGAAAGGCATACAGGGAGAGAGAATAAACAGTTCTGCACAGAAGTGCAAGCGACGCATCATTTCAGAGGCATTAAGCGAGACGGGATTCAATTTCGTCTTGCCTGCTAGAGCGTGTCCTCTCGTCTGTCACTTCCGCCTTTTACCAGCAGTTCTTCAGCCAAAAGGAGGGCATCGTCACATTTCCCATCACAGCCATCTCTTGTTCCTATCACACACTGGACATGGTGACATGGTTAAATCAGCATAAACGACACTAATCATTGTCCTTTGGATGAAATTCAACCGTCCAGCTATTCCTCCCTTGCTGCAAGCTTCTGCCCATTGCGGGAGATGATCTGAAAACCAGGCTTGGATGTCCATATCATGTGAATCCCAGAGGCAAGAAAAACGAGGCCAAGTACCAAATTCAAATAGTGATGGTGTGGGTCGATATCACAAACCCTGTTATTTTCAGTCAAAGACAGGCTGGAATTTGGAGAATTTGCCAAACTCTGTGGGCTGTGGAGTGAAAAAAAGCTTAGTCAAAGTTTGCTTGGGTACTGTTAGATTAGCCTAGTTGTTGTCCAATAAAATCAGCCACAGTAGCCGAGACTGGCAGGTATTTGAAAAGCCTAAAGGGGTTTTTACTTTCAGTACATACTCATCCATGGAATGAGAACACCAGCACAAAACAATTCAAGGTTCGGGGTATTGAATAGTGACTCTATATTGCAATGTGGTGCAGTTCGCATTTGACACAATGTCCAGAAGAAAAAGAGAGAGAGAACATCTGCAGTACAAAATTTCTCAAAAACTAATCGAGACTCCAACTTGTGTTATTGATTTTCACCCCGCCTGTCTGGAGGCATTATAGTGAAATGATTAAATGAGAAGCATAAGAGGATATTGAAACCTTTTTCTTTTATCTCGAGGCCACAATGTTGGAGACTGTGGTGAACAAAAAGATTCAACTATGAGTGGATTTCCAATTTCTGCTTCCGGGTGACCTTTACGAAGACCTTCACATTTCCATAGTTCTTTTAACATAAGGATATGAAAATGAACCTTATTTCTGTTTCAAGAAATTGCCTCTTTATCATAAAGTTACATTCATTCCACATGATATAGACTTAATTTGTTAGATCTATATCTTAAAAACGTATGTACTACTTCCCTAGTATAGCGCAAGGTCTATCTCCTACGGCATGTAGTGGGAACTTTGGAAGAATACAGTTATAATACCTACAGAGAATAAGTCATTTTGCATTGTGTGCCAGTTATTATGGTAAAATGAAACTGTATCACAAAACTTTGAAAGGTTAAAAAAGATTACAGATAAGTTGAGCTATGTTTTGAAACCAGTCTTATACAGTGGGGCAAAAAAGTATTTAGTCAGCCACCAATTGTGCAAGTTCTCCCATTTAAAAAGATGAGAGAGGCCTGTAATTTGTATCATAGGTACACTTCAACTATGAGAGACAAAATGAGAAAAAAAAATCCAGGAAATCACATTGTCTGATTTTTAATGAATTAATTGGTAAATTCCTCGGTAAAATAAGTATTTGGTCACCTACAAACAAGCAAGATTTCTGGCTCTCACAGGCCTGTAACTTCTTCTTTAAGAGGCTCCTCTGTCCTCCACTCGTTACCTGTATTAATGGCACCTTTTTGAACTCGTTATCAGTATAAAAGACACCTGTCCACAACCTCAAACAGTCATACTCCAAACTCCACTATGGCCAAGACCAAAGAGCTGTCAAAGGAGACCAGAGACAAAATTGTAGACCTGCACCAGGCTGGGAAAACTGAATCTGCAATAGGTAAGCAGCCTGGTGTGAAGAAATCAACTGTGGGAGCAATTATTAGAAAATGGAAGACATACAAGACCACTGCTAATCTCCCTCGATCTGGGGCTCCACGCAAGATCTCACCCCGTGGGGTCAAAATGATCACAAGAACGGTGAGCAAAAATCCCAGAACCACACAGGGGGACCTAGTGAATGACCTGCAGAGAGCTGGGACCAAAGTAACAGAGGCTACCATCAGTAACACACTACGCCGCCAGGGACTTAAATCCTGCAGTTCCAGACGTGTCCCCCTGCTTAAGCCAGTACATGTCCAGGCCCGTCTGAAGTTTGCTAGAGGGCATTTGGATGATCCAGAAGAGGATTTGGAGAATGTCATATGGTCAGATGAAACCAAAATAGAACTTTTTGGTAAAAACTCAACTCGTCGTGTTTGGAGGAGAAAGAATGCAGAGTTGCATCCAAAGAACACCATACCTACTGTGAAGCATGGGGGTGGAAACATCATGCTTTGGGGCTGTTTTTCTGCAAAGGGACCAGGACGACTGATCCGTGTAAAGGAAAGAATGAATGGGGCCATGTATCGTGAGATTTTGAGTGAAAACCTCCTTCCATCAGCAAGGGCACTGAAGATGAAGCGTGGCTGGGTCTTTCAGCATGACAATGATCCCAAACACACCGCCAGGGCAACGAAGGAGTGGCTTCGTAAGAAGCATTTCAAGGTCCTGGAGTGGCCTAGCCAGTCTCCAGATCTCAACCCCATAGAAAATCTTTGGAGGGAGTTGAAAGTCCGTGTTGCCCAGCGACAGCCCCAAAGCATCACTGCTTTAGAGGAGATCTGCATGGAGGAATGGGCCAAAATACCAGCAACAGTGTGTGAAGACCTTGTGAAGACTTACAGAAAACATTTGACCTCTGTCATTGCCAACAAAGGGTATATAACAAAGTATTGAGATGAACTTTTGTTATTGACCAAATACTTATTTTCCACAATCATTTGAAAATAAATTCATTAAAAATCCTACAATGTGATTTTCTGGATTTTCTTTTCTCATTCTGTCTCTCATAGTTGAGGTGTACCTATGATAAAAATGACATGCCTCTCTCATCTTTTTAAATGGGAGAACTTGCACAATTGGTGGCTGACTAAATACTTTTTTGCCCCACTGTACATACAAAGTGCTGGTACTTTGGGCTATGTCCATGGTGCTGGAACGCTCTGCTTACTGCACTTTTATCCAGCTGAAGACCTCCTGATTCACAGCACATGTACATTGACCTTGTCCTAACTGCTCTGTTGTTCTTCATGTGACTAAGGTCACTTTGCATCCCTGTTGTGTTGTTCTCAAAAAGTGTTTGACTTCAGATGCCCTTGCTTTTGTATTGCTCCCAGACAAATGCAGACTAATACTTACAGCCTTTGAGTGAAACAGTGACACATAACTGTACCAAGCATGAGTGACATTGATTGAAAGCTGGTTTACTTAGGTTTTATGAGGACAGGGGAAGAGTTCAACAATATATTGCTCTATCCATGCAAAAATCTGTAAGGGCAGGAAAAGATATATTAATTTTATATGAATAATGTGATACAAGGCTAGATACATTTTAGATTTTATGAGATCAAACAGGTGTCATTTCCAGGGTTTACAATTTATAACAATAAAGTAAGATTATTTTCTGAACAGACAGTTCTAGCGGTTGTATTATAATCCTTTAGCAACTTTGTCATTATATGGACATTACTGATGAATATTTACCAAACATTTAAAAAATCCTTAAACACATTAGTTTAAATACCTCTATTAACAAAAATCACCAAATTTCACACTGAAATCAGTTTAAGAAATAGAGATCTCAATTATTTACTGTATACTTGTTAACAAATAACATGAAATATACAGTCAGAATGTGCCTTCAATATTGTCAGATTAATAATCCCTTTAACTGGAAATTATTATAAAATCAAACCAGTTCAGATCACCTTTTATCAATTTCACACTTAACTCAGTGGGCCCACACTCATTCAGCACACACACACACACACACACACACACGCCGGCAAATAACATGAAATAAAACCCCTCACGTTGCAGGCCTGATGTGATGCTTGAGAGTGTTGAAAGTCAAAACTATTTGTCGTCTTCACTCAAATGAGCAATAAAACCAAAGCGATACCTGAACATCTGCAACTCCAAACTGCAACTGTACCAATCTATCCCTCAGTCTCAGATGGCGATCAGCGGCGGCGGGAAGGTGTCCAGCGACCACGTGCTCTCTCGTAATGTCCAAAACTCCTCACTGTGTCACCTACTTGCAGCAAAACTGATGAAGATCCTCAGGGTGTTCGTGTTCATGCCGAAAAACCCCTAAATGAAGCCAATAGCGCAAGCTGTGTTAGCTATAACATGGCTAAGAGTACATTCACTTTATTAATGAATGCTAACACTCAGTTGCTAACAAGCTAATATACACAGGTCGAACACTCTGTGACAAACTTTGAGTAGAAAGGTATCCAGTTCCTTGCAGACTGTGTGCAGAAAAGAATCCACATGAAGACTGTCGAGTTGATAATCTTGGGACACTTACTACATACTTATTTGCCACAAACTCTTAACTTTAATTCACTCTCGGTGCCGCGACTTTGTCAGTCAAGCCACCACTCTCACGCCCCTCTCCCTATCCCTTCACTTTCTGCCAACTTCCACCCGACCCCCTGAACCAATCAGTGACCAGCATTTACCTTATTCACAGACATTACTTCCTGTTTTAACCATGAACTTTCAAAATAAAACACAATATTTATACTTTGCAGGAACTAGCTATTTCAACCTGGTTACACAATTATTAGATCTACTATTGTTTCAAAAAGGACAGAGAAATACATAAACTGTATGAATTGAATCTAGTCCAAGCACTAAAATGTAGCTAGCTCTTAAATTAGCTGGCAATCTGTTCTGCTGCAGAAAAGCCTGACAACTGTATAGTTAAAGAAGTGAGCGCAGTGATCAGAGAGCCATTAGATGTAGCATGCCTACAGCAGGCGGTAGAAGCATTGGGAAACGCGAGGAAGGCGAGAGGCTGAGGTTTCGGTTCTGTTGACCCAGGGACGTCATGGGTCACAGGCTATGTTAACAATAGCTACTGTACATAAAGTCATCAGTTGTGGGCCTTCCGAACACCGACACCATCTTAAATGGCTTTGGACGATCCTCGAACATTGAGATATAAATGGCTCATTTGCCATAAAGCTAGTTTCCAACTTGTTAGCCATTTTATGATCAAGGTAATTTCCCCCAAAATGCTAATACTGTACTTCAGTCGTCTGATGTTTGGTTGAGCTCTGATGGACAGCTGCCAGATAAAAGCTTATAGACTTTCTTTTGGAGAATCCTGTATCCGTAACAATTCTGTTATCACAGTTTTTTACTGTTTCCATCAGCAGATAGGGCTGGTCAGTGGAGGATGCTCATCATTAAACTTTAAAAGGTGTGTTTGCAGTGTTAAGCATTGACATTAATCCAGGATGTGCTATGGTCATACATAGCCTACTGGTTATTATTTTCATGCTAACCACAAAAAAAATAAGATTTTCATTTGCAGGATTACCCATAAAAAAATTCCAGTTTAGTCAAAACATGTGGACCAGTTTTGAAATGATTCAAGAAGCTTTATTTATCCCGAGGAAAATTGAGGAATGTTATCAAATCAGATGTGGCCCTAAAATGCTGGACGAAGCAGTTAAAACCTGACACACAGTATAAAGATATGTTTCGTTTATTATCAAAAATATGAATATAATTCTCTTAATACTTTCTGAGTTACTGGAACAATTTGAGTGGATTTTTCTTTAAATGGTAAGGTTTCTTTTTATTGATGGACAAAAATCTTCTGATTCTTTAAGGAATAACAATTTTGCAAAATGACATTTTAAATATATGTTTTTTTAAATCTGAATGGCTTTTTTGGAGATTGGGATGAGACATTGCTTCTTTCATTCTTTCACTGACAAATCAAGTGAACACTCACTAAATTCAGCACAATTACAGTTATGAAAAAGGCTAACCCTCAATTCCAATGCAGCTTAACAAATGGTAGAAGCTATATTGTGAAAGCTGTTTGGTCAACCATCAAATAAACAATTTTATAAAAAGGAAATATGTTGTAAGTAATATTTACTAAACAAAACATGGCATGTAAAACAGTACCTATATCTTATCAATAATGTGGTTAAAAAAATAACCAATTAAATCCAAACCTTTTAAAATGTCCATCCATCATCTTATTTTTTGAGAGGCTTTGGCCCAAACAGAACATAAGTAAATAAAGACAGAAGAAAATCTTTGCAGATAACTGATGACTGAGAGGGATTATATTTGTCTGAGTCTATGTATTTTTTTAGGACATTAATCAATCTCAAACTGACACGGCAGATGGTTTGTTTACACTTAGAAGCTGTCATTGGAAATTGTTGGTAAAAGGGCAGGAAGGTGATGGATGAACCATCTGTCAATCAAACTCTTACCGAAGCCATTCTGGAGAAAAGCAAAAAATATGCTTAAAGCCTTCAGTGCAGCTCCTTGATCATCTTTAATGGGATATAATAACACACAACAAAACATTTTAATTTACTGAATGAATTTAATCCAACATCAATTGACAGTTATTTTACCATATGGTATCATAGCATTTAGGACCGAAAACAATTGCATCCTTATTCTGTAGCCTATGCCTTTAAAAATGAATTTAAGAAACATCCATGAACATCTATCTAAGTAATTAAGCAGGCGTTACAAAATATTTATTAACAGGTATTATAATTGTTAGTTGCTACTTTATATCCATCCGGATATTTAGATGTTAACAGACAGTTTATGAACCAATTATTAACACGGACTTATCTCTTGTCCATACAGTGTTTAAATGTTCAGCAACAATTTCCTATTGGTTAAAAAATAAGGTAACACTTTACTTGAATGGGTGTTCATAAGACTGACATAACATTGTCATAACCATGACACCTGTCTTAAACATTAATGAATACTTATGACAGTTGTCGTTAAGTGTTATTCGGTAAGTTATGTCAGAAACATGTCATAGCAGACCTAACTGTCAAACTTAAGAAAAACGTTTAGCTTGATATCTTAGTGCCACATCAAACCGTCATATATGGATGTCTGCTATGACATGTTTATGACAGGTTTTGTTGTCTTGGCTTATGTGAAATTGTCATAACAAGGACATCTCAAACAATGTCACCTTTGCATCAAAAGTGACATAACTTACCGAATGACACTTAACGACAACGATTAGTATTCATTAATGTTTAAGACAGGTGTCATGGTTATGACCCATTCATGTAAAGTGTTATCAAAAATAATTTGACAATCCTTTCAGAAATAACCAGTTAAGTACATAAAATAGACTTATAGCACGACCTTTAAATAGTAACATTATGTAATTTCATATGGTGATACCAACAATAGTCTGTAGGTTTGGTAAAGCTGATGCGATTGCAACATTTATGCTAACCTAGAAGTCGCCATGTTTTCAACAATTAAAAAAAAGTAGACAGGACACTGGAAGTCCAGACACTCACATATGACTTGATGCCTGACACAAAAGATTTTTGTTACAATATGTGATTTTCATCCTTGCAATAATTCAGCTGTCATACTATATACCAACTTCATTCTGCCTTTAAGTAAAAATAACATTCATACAATACAATCACTTTAAGAAGAAAGGACACACACACACACACACACACACACACACAATGATGAAAGCTATACTCTTAATCCCCTTTCTTCTATTAATCTATTATTGTTATAGCACCACCAAATCCCCAAATTATATATACAACTCCCCGAACTACATAAAGTCTATTTTAATTCCAAATCAATTTGAGGTTTTGGGAGTTGGGCTGTGCCACTGGAAATAATAAATGACCCTCTAAAACACAAAATAAACATGAATAAGGACAGCTGAAACAGGGGTCAGTGTATAGCAGCCAATCTTATTTGGATGTCCATCAGTTTTACATACAGTATTTAAAAAGTATGTGCCAATAATGCAGCAATATCATTGATAAAAAAACGAATGTGGTCTTTTTGTAGTAAAACTAAAGTAAGCAGTGATGAGGGTCAGTGGTTTCACCTGTAGGAACAGCAGAAAATAAAAAGTGCTCTGGGGCCCGGGAGGTGACCGAGTCAGCAAATTGGTTGCATGAAATGGAAGCGCTCCTAGTTTGGACTAATTTCGACAGAGAAGAAACGCTCCCAATGCCAGAGCTTTCAACTTTCAAAACTGAGTTTACAAATCGCAAAGGCTCACCAAAATTGGACAAAAGAAGATTGGAAAATTTTGCCTGGTCTGAAGAGTCTCGATTTTTGCTATGACATTCGGACGGTAGGGTCAGAATTTGGTGTAAACAACATGAAAGCATGGATCCATCCTGCATTGTATCAACAGTTCAGGGCGATGGTGGTTTAATGTTGTGGGGTATTTTGTTTTGGCATACTTTAGGCCCCTTAGTACCAACAGAGCATTGTTTAAATGCCACAGCCTGAATATTGTTGCTGACCACGTCAATCCCTTTATGACCACAGTGTACCCATTTTCTAATGGCTTCTTCTGGCAGGATAACGTGCCATGTCACAAAGCTCAACTTATCTCAAACTGGTTTCTTGAACATGACAATGAGTTCACTGTACTCAAATGGCCTCCAGCAGTCACCAGATCTCAATCCAATAGAGCACCTTTTGGAGAGATTTGCATCATAGATGAGCAGCCGACAAATCTGCCGCAACTGCGCGATGCTATCATGTACACATACAGCCCAAAATCCATGAGGAATTTTTCCAGCACTTTGTTGAGTTTATGCCACGAAGATTTAAAGCAGTTCCGAGTGCAACCCATTACTAACAAGGTGCACCTAATAAAGTGGCCGGTGAGTGTGTTTGGCCTTGTAAAATAAGTGCTAATAGAGGTCGATCATAAGTGTCCCTCTTTGGTTCTGCCATCATTGTGAGTCACTCTTGGTAACAAAACTACACGCATAAAATGAAGGTTTTCTATCAAATGTTTTCTCAGAATGCATGTTTGATGATGTGAAGGAGATGCATATGGTATACGGACAGATTATGAGCCGTGATATGTTAAATTAAAACCGGAACAAATTAAGTAGGAGTCTTTTTGCTGTTCCATTGAATATTAATTAAGGTAATTAACTGAGGTAAATTGCAATTTAGAATGTAATTGGTGGTGAGATGACATTTGAAGTTCAAACAGGACCGAAATGCAGTCACCCCTAACCATATGCTAATGGAATTTCCTAATCTTTAGCCTCGCTTTCCAATGAAGTGGATATTACTGTGCGATTAGTTTTGACCAAACAACCTCTGGGTTGGAAATGAAAGTGCAACTAAAAAAAGAGTTTGTTAAAGAACAGAGGGATATGTTGGCAGTGGAAAACTGTAAGAGTTTTAATGTGAAGCCTATAAAGCATGAGTAATAAAATACGTCAGCAGCTAGGAGCAGGATCTGGTGGGAGTGAGTTGAATGAGGGGGAAACTCAGCACAGGGAGCAAATACACACGGCTTTAAAAAAGGAGCTAAAGTCTTTGTGTTAACCCACCAGGGGTAGGCTTTGTACCACTTACTGATTGAAGAAAATCATACAGTTTGGATCTGTTGTACTGCCAAAACAAAATGTCTGTCCCTGTGCACCAAAACAAAAGATTTGAGGCTGGAGAAAATACTTGATTGTCTCTTCTTTGAAATATTAAAGTGGTCACACTGGAATAAAAGAGTTTGATAGAAAAAAGTGTTTTTTTCTTGACTAACAAAAGTGGAAATCAAACTCAACACTTTGTGGTTTGTTCCTTGTATGCACCTTTATAATATACACAATGGACAACCTCATGACGGCTAACAGAAATCATTAGTCATTGAATTCAATACTAAAAAACTAAACCAGTAATAGAAGCTAAAGACTTAAATATTGAAAATAATAATATATGTTGGCATACAATGATTGATGCAAATCATATGATGCCTTCAGCATCCCTCGTATGTCAGACGTACAGAGGTGTGTAAGGGATTTAACTCCTGCTTGTCTGGAGAGTTGAAGCACACAATGCTAGGGGAATAGGCAGGTCTGTTGTGAGCTACCTACAGATCTAATAGAATACAAATAATTATAGCACATAATAGGAAAATCAAACATTACTCAACTCCCCCTATAGAAGCACACACAATGAAGGACATTTAAGTTGCATTTCAATTCAAACTATTGGTCTATAATAAAAACTATGAAGACATTTGTTTTAATACAACCAGGTTTTACAAGATTGTCATTATTGATCTGAGTTTACAGTTCATGGAGTTTTTCTGTCCCAGTTAACGGTGTACACCCCTACTATTCTTTTCATTGTATGATTTATTTTTGTATTAACCTGGTATTTAGGGGCAATTTATTCCAGTTTGTTATGTCTCAATAAATTGTGTTTTTTCAACGTTAGCCTTGCCTGGGTACTGCAATATGGCCAGTAACAGTGTTGATGTTTTATGTGCTAGCACTAGACTATTCTGGCTGAAAGGTTGGCATCTTTCAGTCAATGGTAGAGCTAAACAATGTGGTCATGGTTATGGCAGCCCAGTACAACTCCAGCAGCACTGTGTTGTTCAACTTGTAATTTTGTTGTAATTATTTAGATAGTTTGGGTTTGGATCCAGAAAAAGGTTAAACAATAGTCCAGGCAGCACAACATTAATACGATTTATTAGATGGTGAGCAGAAGACTGATTTCCACCCCGGTGAACACTAAAGATGTATTGTAGAACTGTTTTCCAATGACATAGGTCTAGGTGTTTTTTTATCTCCCTTAAGGAGGGGCAGCTTGGGCCAGTTTCTATCGAGCACAAGCGGACATGAGATAAATTTATAGTTTAGGGACATCTACAAGCCCTTAATATCTGGAACGTAGGTTCCCTGGCATGCGTTGTTTTGCCATGGACGACAGCTTTAGATAGATATAGGATCCACATTTGCTTAGTCTCGCTAATGAGAAATGTTGATTATACACTCTGAACTAGTTAAAACTTGATACTCCTGTTTAACATCTAAGGTGTTCAGTGAAAGCTTAAGTCACCCTTGCAGTCATTAACTGTATCATTACTACACACCCACACAGTATGTAGAGCTCAAGAAAAAATTAAGAGACCACTCCAAATGTTTCTTAAATCTTTATCTCTACATGTATGGCAGCCATTCCAGTGTCTGTTGAATTCCAACACAGATAAATGTTGTCAGTAGTTTATAGAACACAATAAAAACAAAATAAAAAAAAACATTTAACTCAAAGACATACCTATAAAATATAAAACCAGAAAACTGATAATGCTGCAGTGGCCTCTTTTTTTCCCGGAGCTGTATATTCTTTGTGTAACTGTTTAATCTTCGATCTGCAGCACACAGTAAACACAGACCTGACTGCAGTTAGCCTACATACTGAACGTAAGGAAAATAATATTTGACTGGCTGGTTCTTTAAAAGCATCAGGGACTCAGCGTTTAAACTCTCTCTAAGTGTTACAACCACAAAGAGAAGCTGCTGCTGACTGTAGGCGGATAATAAAAGGTGGGTATTCAGTTTGAGAGCTACCCATCAGGACCATCTGACACTAAAGACTTATTGATCAATATGTTGCAGGCTTTTCTGAGTCATTGCTTTTCCCTTCGTGTTTGAACCTAAAAATGTGTTGAGGTTACTTTTGAAGTTCAATGTTTATAATTCTACATTCATATATAGACAAGAAAGCTTTTCTTAAGCCCTGCAGTTTGGCTCTGACGGTGTCTAATGGTCCCTTTAGTCCAAACGTACATAACTCAACAATTATGGGATGACATTTATACCTGTTTTAGAATAGAGGCTAACGTTCAGAAAAATTTATATGCATTGCAAATCGCTACTATTCAATACAAGCTATTTCATTAGAATCAAATTGTGATATAATGGGCCGCTTTACTGCTCACTTACTAGATCTGGCAGCCTATAAAATGGACACCCTAGTCATCCTGTATGTCTCCTCATTGTAACTCTGTCTCTGCAATAAAGACCCTGGTTTCCCCCCAAAAAACCTAAAAAAAACCCAAAGAAACTAAAATATAAATATATTCTAAAAAGTAGCCAAATGAAAATATTGACGGTATACATCCCATGGATTTATGATGAAAATGTGGCATACATATTGTTGTCACTTATTATCTCAGTATCCTCATTGCTGATGTTTTCTGCTGCTGATAATTCCCTCTTCAGACGACATTCAAGTCACATTCTACATGTGCAAGGTTTTTAGATAAGTCTGTTTCCATAGTACCATGTAGCATTTTGCTGTTATTTATAAACCAAACCTTTTACCTCAGCCAAGTACATAAACCTTTATGCCTTACATTAGTGATCTAATGAAAGTGATCTCACATTACTTTTGAAACAAAAAGTGCACATTGTCATTGATAAACAGTAATAAATAGTTTGAATAAAATATGATAGAATAAATTGGTATAAAGACGAAAAAGCAATAATACACTATGTGCAGCTGCAACAAGCTGCCATCTAGCACCGCTGTGCATTTAAATATAATACATTAATTAAAAAACACGGCATGCAGTATTGCACACTTTTGTGATATATATAGTATGATATGTCTATATTTTTCTTTATGTGGTTAAATTGTATATTATTGAGTATTCTAATTCATAGATTCTTTTTTGTTGTGTATTCTTTAGATACTATATTGACAGATATTTTTTCTTCTGTTGAAATGCATATATTTAGTGTATGTAACATTTCATTTTATTTTATATATTTTCTTAATTTCTATTGTATCACAGTAACACCTGTTCACTTGATGCAGTTGTGACAGAACAATTTCCAAAACTGGGATGATAAAGTATATCTTATCTAACATTACCTGAGATATAGGGAATATAATTGTTTCTATTCAACAGCATTAAAGTTTATATTTATCTAAAACAGTCATTCCTGACAGTTCACATTTAAATTGGTACAAGCCTCCAAACTGAAGCAGCCCACATTCTAAAAGAAACCTATCACTGAGTTCATCAGCTCTTCCACATTTATCTGTGACTCAGATCCCACACAAAACAATAGCTGTCTGAAAAAGAGCCATTAATCTCTAGCATGCTCCACTGCAATAACAAAGACACAGAAGTCACAGTGTGTGGATCAAACGGAGAGGTGCATATATCTAAATTTAGGTTTTCCAAAGATTGAATCAGACAATAACTCTGAGAGAGACAGGAAAGTAAATGAGGCAGCAAATGATGCTAAGGCCCTCGATACCATCAAACCCTCATACGCCCTTCATTATGCATTCAGTATTACACTGACTCTAAACTTGTGAGGTGGCTTCAAGGAACAGAAATCACCCTGCAGTCTTTGATTATTCATTAAAACTCAGGTAAGTATTCTTAAGGGATTGCACAGGGAGAAATCACGCCTTTCATTGGAAAGCCCTTGGTAAGTAAGGCTCTTTGACAGCAAGAAAAGGGCTCAAAAGTTTGGAATATATTCCATTTTAAACTCATCAAACCTAACAGACAATCAAAGCGGCTCTTGAGAGGGCAGTGTACAGTTCAACCCATTCACCAGGACCATCTAAAACATCCTTAAATGTTTGCTTCTGTTTATACCCAGAGCGCTTCAAAGGGAAATGTACAAAAGACACATTTTTTCCTAAACTTCAGATAATTTTGATGTTTCTTTTATCTGAAGTTTGTAACTATTGTTTGTGTTCATAAATTGACAGTAGAGAGTTTGGGATCCAACAGTTTGAAATCTAACAAAAGTCCCTATGCAAAGTTTCCAAAGTCCACTCCTGAGATTGAATTGCACAGATCTTTCAAGCCGGATACAAAGTATTTTAGTCATTTTAATACAGTGAAAAACAAAAATTAGAAAACATTTTAAGGTATAATATATTTGTATTTATCAGTGTCCAATTACTGAATGAGTTACGAAATCTAAAAGCCATTTTCACACATGAAATTGCAACCCTGACATTTACTAAACTTAACCCAGAGGAGCTGTCAGTGAGAACACAAATGGCTGATCAGTAGAACTGGCGATGAAAACAGATTTTACCCAAATACCAAAGTACAAAGTCATGGTAATGTCCAACCAGAAGCCAATTGTGAATGAAGGCACTAATTGTCTTTAGAATTAAAAAGCTATCAAGTGGGCATGTCGATAATGTTCATATCGTGGCCGTTGTGAAACTGAAACAAAAACAAATATTAGGGTGCGATAAGAAAGGAAATGTACACGTCAATGGCGCTTCAGAAACTGTTTAACTGGAGACCTACAGTTAACTCCTGATGGTAAGGGCCAATACATAAATCATCAGAGAAATGCAATGAAAGAGTTGTTGTCATGCCTCCTGCATTTTCTAAAAAGGCGTCACCACTCGCCTAAACCCAGCAATTATTTCCAGTAAGGAAGATGGTTCTGACACCAACAATCTCCTGAAAAAGGCTTCAGTGAATCAATCCATTATTGGTGGTGCATCATCAACAGCCATCTTCAAATTGACATAGTTTTATAAGTCATTCATCGAGCAAAAATCTCAAAAGTCAATATTTCGAGCTGCTCAAATGTAAAGACATACAGCTAACGGTTGAAATCCATGTTTAAGTGAATCTCAAAGTAATCTTTAGATGGTATATCGAGCTCTTTCAAATTCTGATGTCATGATACACTATTTTCCAGACATCTCGTATTTTTCGTCGTATGGTTGGTCTTATGGCTAAAGTGGTTCACAAACTTTTTTGACCATGGTACCCCTCCAGAGCAAAGATTATCATTGCACTCCTACATGCCCACTCCCAACCCCAACCCAAGATAATTATAGACTTTTTTTTTTAAATGAACAAAACAACCACCACTGTTCTAACTTTACTCAAAACCATCTCCTTTTCTAAAGAAGGGTGTATTGTCTCCAGCCTGCCTTTCTGCAGACGAGGACAGCGTAGCAAGCGTCCTATCTGCATGAAAAGCCATAAGCCAAGTAGCTTTCACTGCACATCCTGCATTTTGTTATTTTGGCCGTCTAAGGTTTGCTCATCTCACACTGTTCTGAGTGCTGAGATGTATAAGTGTTTCTTTGAGCTGCATTTACAAGTATAAATCTTTGTATTTCCTGCTCCGACAGTTGTTATTTCAAGAAGAAATCCTGTGCCAAACGTGTCTAGCATAATATGTACCAAGCAAATAGATATTAGGGCTGCCCTCGACTAAAAATTTTTCTAGTCGACTAATAGTCATCAATTCAGGCGATTAGTCGACCAATCGTCTCACGTATATGATATATTATTGATTTATTAAAAAAACAGAATCATAATCCGTTTTTTACTTTCTTTTTTTTTTTAACTAATCAGCCAATGAAAAATGAGTCGACGACAAAAGATTAGTCGACTAATACATATCATGACACTATGCTGTATAATTTCATATTCAGCAGCAGGATCTTTATTACGCCATAAAATGGTTTTAATGTAAATGTTTGTGTTGTAAAATTCACAGTGAAAATAATGAAATCGAACAAATATCTTGGCAGCCTCACCACTGGAGTTGATGGAATAATCAATATTGGGAATAATCATTATCTGCTCAATCAAAATATTGTTAAAGGTCTGATTCTTACAATAATAAATGAGTAGTCAGGGGTGGGTGAAGAAATAAGTCTTGTTATTACTACGGAGCAGTCATTACTGTCAACATGGACACAAGAACGAGTTTTACAGCAGAATAAACCCTAAGGATCCTCTGTGCTGCGGTTCTACGGCCTGTCTGTCAGAAGAATGATGGGATTATTCATGGTCACTTTGAGATGTTCTGAACTGAAGACTATTAAGGTGGGATGCATTGACCTCTTCTTGACTGGCAGTGACACCAGAGACCGCCTTGCGTGGGCTGAGGGTCATATTACATCAGTGTGAGGTCAGCGCTGACATGGAGTCCTGGACAGGTCCTCTGAGTAATTAGGTAGGGGAGAAAGCTCGACTGCTGCAAAAGCTTAGCCTCAATTGCTGAATGCCGCCAGTTCTACCTTTCACTATCGCTCTGCCTTACAGGGGCAATAAGTGAGCTTTTTAACACTCCATAGCACAAAATAGCCGTAATATATCTGGAGGGGGTTGAAAGAGTTGTTGATAAATACCAATGACTCCATGATTACTTCAGTAGGTGCTGACCTTTCTGTCGGTAAAAACCCACTCTGTGGACCATTCTGGCAAGAAAAACCTTTTCCCCATGGGCAGTTGATGGTGCTCCAGACTATGGCTATACATTGGACAAATTGGATTTTTATCATAAATTGTGAATAGTGCAATAACCAAATCGCAGGAGGCGTTGTCAAAAAAATCATTCTTAATCAAGTATTGAAGTTTTTAATGAAAATGAGAAAACCAATGATTTTTAATTCCTTCTAATCTGTGAAATATATCACGTTGTCAGACAAAATAATGACAATTACATATTTTCTCATCCAACTCCAGTATTCTCCACTATTGTGCTTTTGGGATGTTTCACAGACCTAGGTTTGTGTGCATGGGAATGGTCTGCAAAGACTTAAATCCCAAGCTTCCCACACACTCCCTTCCTGCGTGAAACGCCTCCATTGGACTCCTTTGTTTAGTTCCTGAATATAGTGAAGTCACTATATTACACTTGCTATTACTATTGGCTAGCGTTTCAGCACTTTTTTACTTGATAGGCTAATGCTCAGTTCACACCGGACGTGATGCGAATATCCTAGTCGCTTGTATTGCTCTAATCTCATCGCTCAAATCGCTCGAGTTTCACCGCGGCTCATTTGTGTTTACTTGCGTCATTCAAACGAGACACGCTGGCGAGGGGGCGGGGTTATCTCCATGTAGATACTATGGTAGATACAAAATACAACTCAATTAACAAGTTTATGATGCCTAACTAACAACATACTGATACCAGTTAGAAAAAACATGAATTAATACTTTAACGAGTGTGCTCGGAAGACGGCAGACCAAACACTTTTAAAATGTGTTGTTTTCTGAATGGAAATCGGATCGATCAGGAAAAGCTCACATTGCTGCTCCGTCCACACTCACAACAACGTCATACAGGTCTACATGCTGCTATTCCGTCATACCTCTACTCCGACATTGACGTCTAATTGTCGGAGTAGTGGCATTTCCATTTCTTTTTTTAAACGTGCCACTACTCCGACAAAATTTTTTCCATTCTCGGTTTAGCGGCACTTTACTTTTATTTCAAATATTCCGCCATTCCGACATGAGGTAATTAATATAAAATGAGGGCCATAGGCTTACATAGGCCTGTAGGCCATCTCTGCAAGTGTGTGTGATGCGCTGGGAGGGTGTCGGAAGGTCTGCATCGGTGGTGCGTTGGGTCTGCATAGCTCCACTTAAGTGGAAGCATCTGGAGCGGTAGTTGACACTGTCAGACACGCAGGGCCCCCCTCCTCCCTCATGGACGCTTATGATAGCCCTCCCGAATCCACCGCCACTGCTCCTCCAAGTCTCTCTATCGTCATCCAATCAGCTCTGGTCTACAGCTCCACAGAATTGGAAGCAGCCTCGATGGCTTGCATAGCTTTAACTTTCTTTGAGCGACTCCCTTGCAGATCGGATGCAGGGCGATCGGACAACAACGAAACTGAGTGCCAACCAGTCAGTGCATCCATTACAACAATAGGCTATATTATATTATACAAAATAAACTGAATATGTTAAAAAAGTATATATTAAAAAGACACACAAACAAAAATAAAAGAAAGACGATGCCCTGACGCGCCTGGGTAGACTGTCGGAATGGCGGTACTAAAATGTTGTCGTAATAGAGGCATGTCGGAATAGAGGCATGTCGTAATAGGGGCATGTCGGAATAGAGGCATGTCGTAATAGGGGCAGGTCGTAATAGGGGCATGTCGGAATAGAGGAATCTCGTAATAGGGGCATGTCGGAATAGGGGCATGTCGTAATAAAGGCATCTCGTAATAGGGGCTGGTCATAATAGGGGGATGTCGGAATAGAGGCAGGTCGTAATAGGGGCATGTCGGAATAGGGGCATGTCATAATAGGGGCAGGTCGTAATAGGGGCATGTCGGAATAGAGGCATCTCGTAATAGGGGCATGTCGGAATAGGGGCATGTCGTAATAAAGGCATCTCGTAATAGGGGCTGGTCATAATAGGGGGATGTCGGAATAGAGGCATGTCGTTATAGGGGGATGTCGAAATAGAGGATGCACCCCGTCATACAGACAGAAATAAAGCAGCGATTGTATTCACCATGCCATAGACGGTCTGTGGTATGTACATGTGTAGCTTTTCTCCAGTTTCTGAACAGATACAGTATGAGAAGCTGTGAGCTCTGTGTGCTAACAGCTAATGGCTGAAGATTTGGTTTTATGATTTAACGCCTGTGACGGTAGGCTGAGATCCGCACTGCTGACTGGTTAACGCGAGAACACGTAACGTGAATTTGTCGATCGAGATGAACAAATTGAACTCTGCCGATTGGCGCAGCAATCTTCTATTATTTCCATCGTGTCATTCGCCCTGCTGGAGACAATTTGCGTCTCTGCATTGACTTTACATGGGACCGCATTCCTCCCAAAAATCGCATGGCGTCCTGTAAGTACGCACCATAGGAGGCGGACATCTCTCAGCTGTTGAATAATCACAACAGAGCCAGACAGAGGGTGAAAAGAGTTGCTGCAGCACAGGCAGTATGAGGAGAATAAAGAACTTTTCACACATAAAAGCTTGAAACAGTAGTGGAACAAAATACAATTATGATACCAGAAAATTAGCATAAATAGGGCCCCTTAAACTTTTCCCACAAAACCAATATCCAATTATTCTTCATGAACTACTTTTGTCTTCATACCTGCAAGTGATACTCTTTTTCCAAAAAGAGATACCTGTGTTTACCTAATATACTATCTTGATTAATAATCAAATTGTCTGAGCAGTAGCTGTGGAGCCTGTAGGGAGCATCAGCTGTGGGGCATGTAGGGTTGATGAGTTTACACAGCGCCTTAAGTCAAGTACCCTTAGTGTTCTTGCAGTGTCAGCCATTAAAAGCAACTGCTAACCTTGCTGCTTTTTTTTTGTCAACCCACAACTTTGCATCTGATACCTTCTGGTGGGCAGACATTTATCTGAGGGATTTACATTTTCATGCTGATGGAGCTTCCCAAACTCAACTTCATGACTTTGTCATTATTATTATAGGTTTTTAATGTGATTTTACCACGATATTTAGTCTTACACACTTCTTTCGGATTGATTGTTTAGTTGGAAGTACAGTGTTGTTTGAAGAAGAAATTGCTTTTTCCGACTTGTCGGTGAAATCATTTACCATGGGCAACAGATTTTGTAGAGTGCTAGGGAACTGTTATACATTCGGTGATGAATATTCATCTGAAGTCACCATCAGGTCAATATTTTAATTTGAAGAGTATCTTGGTTTATGAGAAATTATCAGCAAAAACGTTCCTATTTCTCTCAGCAGAAATGTTTGTTAGGTGATAATTAACGAATATAAGCATGCTCCAAGTACCCCAGTAATGAAGGTAAAGAATCAATGTCCTCAGAAACTTTTAAGGAGTTCAATACTGTCAATGCATTCCGGTTAGATCATTCAATTGTAATAGATTATGTAATTTTTCTTCACTGTCAGCAGAAAATATAAACGCTCTTAGTGTGTTTTTTGGTTCAATGCAGCATTAGATTTGAAAATATATTCACAATAATCATTTTCACCACAGGATCTTTTTTTTTTTTTTTGCTGCATATATTAACTCCTAAACTGAGCAGTATTAACCTTTACATAACGATACTCCACATTCAGGGGTAAAACTGTCCTGATGAAGGACTGTTGGAGTCATTAGCATGCAGAGACCTCACAGCAGGTTATTATCTGCCTGTCCGTCTCCACTGCACTGTTGCAGGCTGGGAATAAGGAGTACCTTGGTGTTCAACATTCTGCTGAGCCTTTATGGGATGCTCTGATGCTTATAAAAGCTCATCCAAAATTTCACCACCTCAGCATTGCCAAGTGGGCAGGAGGCCCGCTCAGATGCCCCGGCCCAGATATTTGTGATATTTATGGGACCTGTTCTGATGAGTACTTCACTTGAGTGGGCTGGCCAGTGAGGGGACATGTAAGCAGGTTTTACCCAAGTTATGTTTTAATGATGTCAAATTGAGGGAAGTTATATATCTCTCTCTGATAAAGTTACTTCTTTAACTTTTGAAGAAATATGTAACTAGAGAAGTGTTTTTTGAGTAAGAGAGATCATGCATATGTTGTACTTTTACTTACAACTCACTGCTCCATAGCCTCTCTGTAAACTGGACTTAACATGCACTTACACTGTACACTTATATTTCATTAATTCATTTCATTGCACTGTTCACTATCTGTATATTTCTTATTTTATTTCTAAGTTTTTGCTAAGTTTGATATTGTATTGTATTTTGCTGCAGTAACAAAAATGTTTCCCAATTTGGGATAAATAATGTATTTCTGATTCTGATTAAAGGCACAGTTCAATAATGCAGATTAAGTTGTCTTGCCTTATAAAACAAAATGGCATTTCTAAATATGCATAGTGTTTCTGCTATTGTGAATGTGAATTATACTGCAAAGGGAGGAAAAGTGCTGAATGTTCTACTTTTCCTTGAGATGGATTTGTTCTGATAGTTCATGGAGCTTCCATGGGAAAATTCATCTTTTCAACAGCCATAGAAACATAACAGTCTCCCTGAGCCTGGTACATCCTATTTGTCTTGCTCAGGGACACGTCAGCAGAGAGACCAAGCATCTGTCACAGGTTGTAGGATGTTAACTCTGGCACTGAAGGATGATATCTCTGTGTCCTTAAGTGCTCTTTGTGTATCTTTAGTTTTACATTCAGACAGAGACGGTCTAAAAACCTGTGACTAAAACAGCTCACCGCCAAACTGCCGTGCCTGAAACACCTCCATTGGACGCTTCCATTGGCTAGCCCTCAAACACGTTTTGCGTGATGGGCTAAGGGGCGGGACATCTCTAAGCGGTTGACCAATCAGAGCAGACTGGGCTCTGGCTTCAGACAGAAGGGGAAAAGAGTTGATGCAGCACAGGCAGTATGAGAATAATAAAGACCTTTTCACACATAAAAGCATGTCACAGTACAGGAACAAATAGATGTTGAACACTGAAAATGTGCGTATACGGACCCTTTGAGGGTTTGGTAAGAACCAAAATAGTGGTAAAATAGACTGAATATTGGAACTCCAAATGATTGATAATGTAGCACCTTCACTGCTGTATGTGTAAATAACTGATGCCAACATGTTCTCAATGTTCTGAAATCAGGAAAATCTACTCCTCCTTAATCATTTCATAAAGTTAAGGTGAAAAAGTTACCAATGATGGAAAGTCACATTTATTTTGACTTTCTGTAAATTATGAACGCTCAGTTAAACTGAAAAAGCCTCATACTTTGGCTCCAAATGATTAATTCCTGACATATTAACCAGCTGCACTGCACTGCTGTATGTCAAACTTAGTCTTCCTTTTAGTTACCTGAGGCTGCATGGGAGTGAACCTCAATGGAGCTACCCTATTTAAGTCAGGAAGACTGGTGCTAATGGCTGTGCTGAGAGCAAAGCTGTAAATTAAATCCGGGAGAGGAGACCTTGACTCCTCAGCATGAAATCGTAAAGGAAGATGTGACAGCATATGAAGAAAAACACCTATGATTATACAGTCTTATTTCCAGGTGAAGAGCAACTTCATGTCTCAGAAGACATATTGAATGAAAACCTGTACAGTAATTAGCCGCAGCCAGATACAAGCAGGCTTTGCCGTTATATAATATGAGAGCATAATTATGACATTTTTTTATCAAAGTGAATGGACGTTTTTATTAGGTTTTCAACTATCAGCCAAATCCAATTTCTCTCTGTAATAAACTGTTTGATAAAGTCATCCATAGAAAACAGCCCAAAAGACTCTATTCATCTGTATCGTAATCCCTCTGGGGCTGTCGTCAGATAATGGCCACGGCCACCAAGTGCTACTATATATCCACAGGTTTAAACAGAGTCCTGGCCATCTCATTTTAGTAGTTTGATGCACGTGTAGTTACACAAAAAAGCTTATTGATATGAAAAATAGCTGGAAATGATTAAAGTTCTTACATTCGTATAGGAAAAAGTCAAGTCAAAGTACTAGACATTCAAATAAAAATGAATCAACAACAACAAACTGTTTTCCCTTTTGTTTATTAATAATACAAGTTTGCTTCTTTCTCAGCTCATTCAATCCTCCCTCTGGCATGTACATATCACCTAAAGTTGCAGTACAGATGAGACATGCTGGTGGACTTGTGCTCCCCAGCATTTTGATGCAAAACTTTCAAACTGTAATACATGTTAAAAACTGACACATAAAGGCAGAAAAAAGCTCAAACTGAAAAACAAATATGAAAACGTTTGTCTCAGTCAGGGTCGTGAAATCTCAAGGTCCATTCTAACTTGGTTCTTTGCAAAGTGTAATTTCAAGCTGTTGGGAACTTCATCTAGACATTTATTTTCTTTATATAAAAACTCAGCCTGGAAAACATTTCGATCTTGTGATGTCATGACATGCCTCATTCTTTACACCGAGGGCAATTGTAGAAGTATATTTTCATTAAAGGGGTCAAGGAAAACCAAACTACCACTGGTGCTGGAGAACTGAAAACAACTGTCAGTCTTCACAAACGCAGCAATATATTATGTGTCCTCTACTACTCTGAATTATTTCATTCTATCATTTCCACCCAGGGCAGCCAACTGGTAAATATGCCACTTAAATTCATTAGACATTGGCTCATAAAGAGAGTAATTATTTGGAGTCCTGTGCCTCCATCCGGTTAGCATAAGAGTCAATTAGGGTGAACAACCGAATGTTAACTGGCTCATTAGATGGCAGGAAACAAAGCAAATGTCACATTGCCATAGGAGTGCTGCCACTCTGCACAGTGGAGAGTTAGCAGGGCAGTTTAAAGTAGTTAGGGCAATCCATATAAATAATTTAATAACTTGTGTTTTGCACTTAAACAATAAGACATCCTAATTTGTTAATTACTTGCAAATATTAATCTACATTTCATTTGTCTTTTAATTTGGGTTTGTATACTTTGTGGTATAATTATTCATGTTCTATTTTGTGATCGAATGTTTTCTGTTTTGTTTTTATGATTTTTTTACAATTATGTTTTTTACTATTGTTTGTACTCATTGTCATTCTTTTTATGTATCTTATATTACTCTGTAAAGCGCCTTGGGCTGCATCTTACATTACAGGTGCTATATAACAAAAGTTATTATTCTTATTATTACATTATTTTCACTTAGTAGAGATATACTTTACTACAAAATCAAATAACAGCTTTCTTCCAGCGAAGATCTTTCATAACGATAAGAACATCTTAACCTTTTCAACGAAGAATCAATTCGTGGGTAACTGATTTATTGGACTCATTGCAGATGAAATACAGCATTTGGGTTAGCAATTTTCTGTATCTGTAAATGATATATCCTATGTATCTACAGTATGTCTGCTCCTGTAGTATAAGCCAATATTCCTGCAGTATTTTTTACATTTATAGAGTATTTTAATTATCCAGAATATTTTATATTGTTTATATTTGATATCATACTTTTCATTTTAATTGTTAGTTATCTATTCCACTTAAATATTTTAAGTTTGGAAAACACTGCTGCTGCTTCTGTGATGAAATAATTGCCCATATCGGATGAATAAAGTATATATCTATCCATCTATCTTAACTCAGAAGCAGTTCATCCTTATACTCTCCTCTGATGAGGACACAATATATGAGATAAAGTGAAACACAAATATTTGGTTTTATGTCTTTTACAGAGGTCAATCTATACATATATAACACGTTGGCTAAATCCATTTTAATTGTGATCAACCACACTGATATCGAGTGTGGCTCACTGTAACAGTGCGCCCTTATCGAACCAGATTTGTCCTTGAATATCAAGTTGGAGGTTTTGTTTGTCAGTCATGTTGACTTTCACTGCCAGTTTGTTATATTTGTTTGTTTATGCAAACAAATGGCTGTTTGACTTCATCAACACAAAAGGACACCTTTACATATTTATGACAGTTTATTCCTCGAGCTTCATGTGGGAAATATGGCAATTTTGCTATTTACAATTACACACACAGCACATAATGTACATTAACCGAATAATATGTGCCGCTCTGCTTCTTTTGAAACTGCTTTTGAATCGTTCCTTAGCCTGTTTAAAATGCTTTTGAATGGGGCATATAATCACTGTTAGTTCAACATGGTACACATACATTTATAGGAAAATGTAAGAGGGCATGTGCAATGCAAAATCTGCATCTAATTCACGTAAATACCTACTAGTATTTGTATTATGATGCAGATCAAACAGACTGTGGGTTCTTCTTTCTCAAGATCTTAGAGTAAAGACATTTGAACTCAGGTTGATAAAAATAAACAATGTTACAGATTATGCTAGTTGGTGTCTTTACTGTGGAGTGCTCACTTTGAACTTCAACCTTGTTCAGCTGTGTGCATGTCCTCTCTCCGGTCAAGCTTAAAGATCCACTCACTATTTCTCCTGGTCCTCCATGTGCATTGCATTTGAAACACAACTTCATATTGCCTAATAGGTGGGGGGTCCTTCTAGGTTAGGTTGTTTTTTTTACTCACGGCTACAATTCATGCATGCATAAATAAATGTTCTTTAAACAAACAATGAGTCTCTCCTGATTGAAATATAATTTGCTGCAACTCAGCTGCAGTACAAACGAGACATTAAGTTGATAAACACAAGAGCTGATTGTTAAAAATGACCTAAATGGGTTTTGTTTCTATGAAAACAGCAAAGTTAGAGTAGGACTGGTTGCAAAAAAGTTATGTATTCAGTGTAATGTAGATCTAAACACTGTGCATCACTTAAATCGACTACCATGGCAAACCTGGTATCACCATAGCCCTGATTTTGAAAAACACAACAAGAGACTATTACAGACAGTTGTTGATCATTGCGGTCAAAGAGCGGACCCCCTACCTTCACCTTGGCTCACTTTATATGATTTCATAAGAGAACAGAAGCAACAACACTGTAAAGAACTCATTTATAACCTTTTGTCTGGAGGGAGTCCGATGGTTTGTGACTTCTGCAGATTGTTATCTGTATCTGAGGTTAGAAGCAGCTCGACAAAAATCACACAAAACATCACACAGGGCCACAAGAGGAAGGATGATTCAGAGCTGGAAATAGCTAACAAGAACACTTTTGGTGCAGCGATAAACCACGAGGAATAAAAGGACTCACTCTGGACAACAGAGAAGTATTTCAGTTCAGAGTCGCACAGGAAGGGACAGTCCAGTATCTGGAGCATAACTGGCTGCAGATACAGCTCTTATATGAAAGCAATAGCCAGTAATATTTCCAAATAAGAAAAAGAAGGAAGACTTCAGAAGGTACTTGAAATATTACCGTGAAAATAAACAAACCCCAAATAAAGCACACACATCTAGACTCAATCAAACTGTAGTTGTTTTTTCTTTTCCTGATCACAGATAAAAAGACGGCTTGCGGGAATGTTAGGTAAGCGGGAGAAATATTGTTCAATTTTTATTCTCATCCATCTCTGTATATCCCCATGACTCCACTGAATGTGTTTTCCTATTGGCAAATATGGCAGCGCTTCTGTAATAAATCATGAGGAAAAGCTGTGGCCCAAAACTCGGCTGACAATGATTCTTAACAATTGGATTTCTCTAGCCCATACATATGTTATCATGGCACCAGCACCGTGAAGAACAGCCGTTCAGTCAGCTGTAGGGTACACGATCAGGCCACTGTAGCACACAAGCACTTTCATTTCACTATAATAAAAAGGTGCACGCAGGACTCATTATGATTTGGCTTTTAAAAAAGGGGCCCTGTTATGCTTTTGGGCGGGGGTTTCCCTTTCCTGTAGTGTTATATAGGTTTGTTTGCATGTAAATGGTCTGCAAAAGCTAAAATCACACTCCCCCCACTGCCTGAAATGCCTCAATTGAAGACCCTTGTTTACTTCTGTAACATAATGAAATCCCTATGTAACACTCCTGCTTCTATTGGCTGGCGCTCCAACACATTGTACCTGTTAGGCTAAGGGGCAGTACATCTCTAAGCGGTTGACCAATCACAACAGAGCCGGCCAGCTAACCAATCAGAGCAGACTTGGGCTCTAGTTTCAGACAGAGGGTGAGAAGAGGTGTTGCAGCAGAGACAGTCTGAGGAAAATAAAGACTTTTTGGACATTAAAGCATGGAAACGTGTCACAGTAGAAGCACACATTTATTTTATTTTTTACTGAGAATCTATTTCACTAGAGTATGTTTTTATTTTATTCCATTACATCTACTAATAAAATATGGATATTACCACCGTGCAAAATGTAAAGCTATGCCAAATGAACAATGCCACCACAGTGTATTGCAAAAAGACCTATCTTCATTTTCAAATACAGCTAATATAAAACTCTCATCATAACAATAGGACCTGCAAGCAAGGTTAAATATTTGCAGCTGTCTCCTCTGCCTGCACTAATTCCATCTCTGTCCAGCAAATGTTCAGTGAGAGGAGGATGAGCGAAAATAAAATGCAGATTAGTCACCAGAAATTGGATTTGCGCTTGCCAGAAAAAGCTTGCAGAGCTTCACGCAGCTGTAATCGAAGAGCGAGTGAGAGGAGGAAAGAAGGGAGTGGGAGTAGAGGTGGGTGTGAACAACATCTACTGTAAGAGTTCTGAAGAGACAGCAAATGATCCACGGGGCGAGATGGAGAGCGTAGGCCTTGCTACAATCATCAATTCACAAGCACTCCTGCCCTTATAAGGGAAGGCTGTCTATAATTTTCTATTTTTCTTAATCGTGTTGTTTTTGGTGGTTTCTTTGAACGTAGTTTGTTTTTTAAAATGCAGACAGTGAAAGGCTTTAATGTTTGTTGGGGATTTCCTCCTGTGAAAATCAGAATCATTTTGCATTTCTCTTTACAGCACATCTTGGCGGTGTTTAAGAGTGCCAACGAGGACTGTAAAGTTGTAAGTAAAACAGTTGTGTGCTAGCATATGGAGAGCCAAAGAGCATCAGAGCATGACAATATAATGAATCTGCTAATCATAGCATTCAACCAAGCAGACAGGAAAGCAATTGTAAACTGTTGCAACACAGCGGCTGGCAAAAAGCGACAAAACTTTCATGTGGACAGCACTCAGGGTGAAGGTACCACAGACAGACGGTCAGATGTAACACTATAGGAGTATAGAACTGTGGAAGTACTTAAAATGACCTTGGAAAGTCTGCTCTTCCCTTAAGTGCAACCTTCAACAATATAACGATCGATACTCTTGTTCAAAACCTAACATACCGCTCTGAATCAATCTGAGCTTCTGTTTTATCTCGATCAATCTTTGTGTTTTATCTTGTTGCGTAACTGATTTGACTTATCTCTCACTGTAAATGAGGACAACCTCTGTGAAACTCACATGAATACAGTGTTAGTACACATGACACAATATTTTATAATGTCTAGGAATCATTAACATCAGGCAATAAATAAGCTTTTTATCCTGCATTAGTCTCAGAATCCAGTTTATTGCTTAAGGATTTTCCATTACAGGCAAAGTGCTTCAGCGTATTGGAGTATAGCAAAATATGAATACAAATTCAAAAAGCAAGATCGGTAAATATCAAATTGTTAAAAACAAAATGTTATAATAGTTACAAGATGGGAATTACGATGTCACTTCAAAAAATATAATATAAAACTATGCACAATATGTCTAAATAAGAATGACAAAGCTATGCCCAAATTTGCTAAATTGTTCAAGGAATGTGCAAATGTTATCTCAAAGCAGTTCATTTGACTTAAAGCAACAACAAATTATGAATACTTTAATATCTAGGAACTAATCCTAAAGGAGTTTTGCAATTTTTCTATTTAGTTAAACAAATACATTTATGGTTAGTAGGGGTTTTTCAAGAAAAACATACAATGAGGGCGCTAACCTTACTTCCGGCCTAAATTCAAGCCCAGCCCACTTTCCACTGAAAATATTACATACGAGCGAAGCAGTAAATAAAAGTTCACGTCTTAAAGCTGCTGAGTCATATATTGCACCTCAAACAACAAATAAACCGCGAGTTATGGGTTCTTTACTTCCTCTACAGAAAAAAAGGAGAGTAAAAGAAACAATCTAATTCAGAAATCACAGTTTCAGTGTAAGCCTGCAGTGTGCCACTCGTCCAACGGCAGACTGACGACCATATTGCCAATACGTTTTGTGATGCCAAGTTTCCCCAAACATTACCTGTGTTTCAGTCAGATACCAAAACAATAGTTTTTGATTTCATATATGCTTCTCAGAATAGGCTTTTTTCATATACAGTATATTGATGACGAATAAAAGGCTTCTAATAAATATGATCCGCCCCCTCGGTTCCCTTCAGCTCTACCAGGCTTTATACCGTCCGTCAGCACACGGTGTCAGTTTTACAGCTCACAGCTTTACTGTTTTGGTTCACTCTCTCTTACAACTTTGCTTTCGTATGAGGCAGCTGTCTGCAGTGAAAAGCTCTAAAAGGCCTTCTGTACACTACCTTCTAGAACACTAAACAACAGAAAGAAAAAGTTAGCAACTAGCTACAAACTGTATTAAAAGAGATCATAACTCAAAGCACTTTCCTAAACATATTTGAAATATCAGTGCGGTACAGCAGATGGCCTTTTATTGTTGTGTTTGATCGCAGAAGAATGAAGCCTATAATGTGGTCATTTCAGAGCGATAGTTTAAGGTAATATTCTTTTATAGGTGCAATAGTTCTTTCATGCTTTGTGATCTTCTTTAACACAGGTTCGCTGCTCACAAGCTCCACTCTATCTCTTTTACAGACACTTATTGCTTAATCTGTACAGACACTTTCTTCTCTTTTTCATTGTGCAGCTGATGCGACACATCACATTAGCTTGTGAAGTCGTACGATGACAACTAGCCCTATAATGTTAAATACTTCCTTTAAAAAAGAAAAATGCATTTGTTTATTTATTTAACAGGGACAGAGCACATTAATACTCCTTTCTGTAAATGTGCCAGAGTTAGCCAAGAGGCCATTTTCTATCTACAGTCCCTTGACAGATGTTGAAAGTCACTCGAAAAACAAATTAAGTTTATCATGACAAGTAAATACAATCAGTGGAAACATGCAACAACTGGAAATGCTTAAAAAAAATAAATAAAACCAAACATGATGATATAGCAAAAAGATAGCACAGGTAGAGGCACAGGCACAGACAGAGGTCACATAAACTACTGATGATGTGTCTGAGGTAGTGCCTAGCAGTATACCGTTTCATACCGAATACCGTAAACTTTATGCCGTATGATAGGGACCTTTCGTATCCCGCGATACCGTTGAAAAAGTACTGAAGTCCCCAAATGCATGCTGGGGTACAGCGCCAAGCGTAGTAGCAGCTATAGTGCCTTTATGATGTTCATATTGCAGCCATTATAGATGTAACATGTGTGAAACGTGTGTTAAAGTCTCTATATTAAGGTATAGTAGTGTAATGCCAGCCAAGTTGCACTTGTTTTATAGTTTAACTACTTGTATATTGTCTGTGTAGTGTACCTTGGCTTGAAGCAAGCTTTATTAAGTTGGTGAGTTGCAATTTTTAAAATTATTCTGAATATAAGTCTGAAGTTCAATCATACATCATAAATAAGTATCTAAATTAGTATTCTGCAGTTTCGGGGAAGGGTGCAGTTATTTACAGTTGTAGGCAGTGCTTTTGTTGTTAATTGTTATGTTGTTATGTGGTACGCAATGTTTGCAAAAATAAAATGGTTTACAGTTTTGCAGTCGTTTCATGCATTCTGATTCCTTCACAATACGAGTCATGAAAGCCAAAACATATAAATGTAAATACATGTCCAATCATTTAAAATTAAATATCATGGTATTGTTATACAATACAGTTTTGCAGTCAATACCATGGTATGAGTATTTTGTCATACCGCTGACTCCTAGTCTGAAAGTCTCGTTTTGAATTGACTAATTGATCAAACTTTAGCTCCACTATATACAGTAAGTACACCATTGGCCACAATATCAGTCAATATTTGTATTAAATGTATCACATTGCATATAACAGGGAATGGAAAGGTAAACATTTTATAGCGTATTTAGATATGCAAGTTGAAGAACTGCAATCATATCGGAGTAGGTTCAAGTCCCACTACAGTCAGTCGTCGTAGTGTCCCTGGGCACGACACTTCACCCGGAATTGCTCCTGTGGGGACTGTCCACAGTATGGAACATATTCAAGTCGGTTTGGATAAAAGCGTCTAACAATTCACACGTAATTTAATGTTAAAATAAATGTGTATCTTAAAACCACCTTTTTTTATAAAAGCCATTTGTGCACAGAAAGCCAGCAAGTTGTTTATTTAATTTCAACATTGAAAAGACTGTTTTCATAAAGATCTCCTTTCAAAAATGTTGAATCACATTTCTCCAACACAATGTTAAACCTGGTTATGTAAAATGACGCCGTGGCAGGAGGTTGCGCACAGGATTTCAGCACCAAGGACAGCTCCTTCAGTAATCTGCTTTCAGGAACATTGATTTAGGATTGTGTGATAACTTCAACGCTGCATTTGAGAAATGGTTTATGTCAAGAGGCCTCGTGATTAACATTCAAATTAACAGTCTATTTAGCCGCGATAAAATCACCTTGAATATCAGTGGTGCACTCCGTGATGTTGGGAGTTTTGGCACAGCACATAGGAGCCACTTAGTTTTTAATTTCCTCTGCAGGTTCATTGCTCATTTCCCATGACACTTGTCACAGCTTATACAATTCTTTGTGACCCTCAGCTGTCAAAAAGTACCTCATAACTAACCACACATCTTGTTACACAACTCACGCAACTGTGGAGTAACAAAATGTAACTGGATATGGACTTTAGTATTTATTTAATCGTTCCTTTCTTGAAGCTTTTTCAAACAGGTTGTCTAACTCTGCGTATGCATTTCTAAATCAATTAATGGTTTGGTCTATAAAAACACTGAAGTTTGGCCATCTGATCCAATATATATATTTTTGTTTTTCCAAAAACTAAAAGATATTATTTTATTGTCCATCCTACACAAACCAAGCACCGAGCCAGGGGGGACAGAGCCTCCTCCATCGCTGCCACCTCCCTTTGGACCTCCCAAAACACATCAGAGACTGCACTGACCTCCCCACGGAGTCTGCGGTCCTCGGACACGGGCCTTCTCTCTATTCCCCGCACTCGCCTCCGAACCGTTGGTGACAGGGCGTTCAGTGTGATTATTATTATTATTATTCAGGACCCTGACCAAAAGTCACCTTTTCAGACTGGCTTTGATGCCATGTGGGTTTATTGTTGTGTCATTTTGCTAAATGTTGTATTTTTATTTATTTATATTTGTTATCTTTCTTTTCGAGCACCTGATGAACCATTTGATAATGATGATTAATATTGTTGTTATTATTACTAAGATGAATACAAATAAAACAGAGGTAAACAATTCTTCTTATTTCCTTAAAAATAAAAATAAAATTCCAAGACATTTATTTTTAAATGTATTATCAAAACTGTTTGTGATTATTTTCCGACAATTAACTGGATTAATAGACTAACTTTTGCAGCTGTAATTTCAGTTTTTTTATAATCAAACAACTCAATAAGCGCTGATATCACACTGGAAATTAAATGAACTAAAAATAGAAAATGACCACATGTTCTTTAGTGTGGGGGTGAAAGACGGATACGAACACTTTCACTCAATTAGCTGGTTTCCAATGTGTATCTCAAATATCAGCTATAGTTGAAAAGCAGGCTTAACAGCATCCCACATGAATCTCATTAAGTTATAAATAAAACAAGTATAAATGTCACACCATCTTTTTCTTTTTTTAAATAATATAAATATATATTGCAGATCCTGATGCAACATTTCACAGCATGCAGCCCAGCTTTCTTTTCAACATTGCAATGCAAAAGCAAAAAATTACAAAAATAAAATAGCATATAAACGATGATTGCTTTTGTATTTGTCCAAACATGAAGCTGTCGTATATTACGGCAGTATTTATAACTTGACTATGTTAAACTAGATATTAAGGTGCAAGTGATCAGATATGTAACGTTTGCAATCCGCAGTTAAATATTCCTTTAGCGCACAGTATGAAAGGGGGTTATGACAGAGAAACATTGAACTTATCAGCGAAAAGCAGCCCAGCCCGTTAGTGTACATTAGGATTATAGACTGATTGGTGTTGTTTTCTTTCTTTTCTTTACTTCTCTTTTAATTTATTCTCTTTCTGATTTGTGGATTGTAATGTTATTTAATGTATTTAAATGTTAGTTTTGTTTTGTATGCCTTGTAAATAAATAAACTCTTTAATGTAAACAAAATAATCATTGGTGTAGCTTCTGAACGCAAACTATAGGCAAAGAAATATGTTTTTGAGCCATTTAACTGAAAAAGGAAATCAAATTACCATAGCTCGTACAGTTTTAGTTATTAGCAACAACTGAAAATAAACTGGATGGTTTTCTGCTCCACCGCCCAACTGCATTACACAGATACCAGGTTGATGACAAGCAGTATTTACTGCCTGTTTGAGTTCCATTGCATCTCATTATTGCCTGTTGTAATAAAGGCATAATCTAATATGTGTTTAGCTCTGAAGTTTGTTGCACAGCCATTGTAATTAGCTAGACAATGAGAGTTATTTTTACAAGAGCTTTTGCTGGCATTTCACTCCTGCTTTCTTACACACCTGCTGGTATTTGCTCAGATGGAGACTCCTTTCTGAACTTCAATTAGTGCAGAATAAAAGAGAGAGGTCAAAAATCCAGTGTGATCACCGTTTGCTATTAAGTCTGCAATCTGTAAATGAGTGATCCTTTGTTTTTAAACTGATGTTAAGAATGGCCTCACTTCAATGTCTTCTCATCTACAGAAAGTGGTTTGATTAGAGGAATGATAAGCAAGATATCATTTGCTCTGTTGCAGATTAACCTTCGTCATTCAGAAGACACTACCTTCCAATTGTAATCCACTCATTCGCATATTACAAAGCTATATTCTCTCTTTGATCCCAGGCTGAAAGTCTGCACATAAAGAACCTCGAGTCAAACTGAATTCAAAGCTAAAATAAAAACAGGAGGACTGTAGAAGCAGTATTGCTTTTTTCCCATGATGCATCTCTGAGGACAGAATCTGAGTGGTGGGAGTAGCATGTTTGTTATGCCGACATTTTGATGATGTTAACAACAAAACGTTGGTTTCTCTGCAGTGAGACATTGAATTATATCATATTACAACGTTCATTACACACAGACATTGTGTCATAAACACTGTAGACCTGTAATGCCACTGAACATCTACACACAAAATGGCTATAAGGATATTATTTCAAATTAGTTTAGTATTTTCTTTCAAAATATACTAGAAAATCTTTGAAATGTGCCCTGTTTGTTGAACCAGTTTGGTATCAGAGTTTAAGATTCAAGATTAATGAATAAAACACATGTCCGTGCAGTCAGACTTGGGTAAAAACCTCACTAGAATATATCCAGTGTGATTTTCAGCCATGATGGATCTGTGTCAGAGTATTTGCTCATTTGGAGAATCTCTTTTTTGATACATGTTGAAGGTGTGGAACACACGGTTTTAGGAAATGTAATCCTGTTACTCCAACAGGACTGATTGTCTTGGGCGCAGGTTTCTGTTGATTTAAACTGTATAATTCGATGTGATAGTGCTTTTGCCAGCAGGGCTTCTCGCCCTCAGAATAACCGGCCTGCGGCTGAATACCTTTAGTAATTCATTACCTTTTTCAGCTCTTTTTTTATTAAACCAAACCTTTCATTTGATCTTACTTCATCCCAGTTTTCATTAATTGTAATTAAGTGATATGTGAAGTGCTTTGTGGTTGAATAAAATTCTGAAATAATTATTTTGTGTTAGTTTTGCTGTTGTCATTATGGCCTCAGTTTGTGCTACGCCTTCTCACACCTATTGGTTTAACCCACCAAAGATCACCCTGACAGTCTTTATTCCTTATTTACAGCCAAATCAGTAGCAACCTCTCACTATAAAAGTACCATTTCACACTATTCTCATATCGTTTCGTTATTCAGCTACTTTAGAGCACTGATTTACACTCCGGATCTTCAGCAATTGTCAGATGCTGTTGTCGACGGCCAGCAAGCTATCTCATCTGCCTTTCGCTAATGTGGTCTCCTGCCCTTGCCGTTCATTCCTTTCAATTTCACAAACTGCTAAAAACAAAACTACAAACATAAGAAAGAGTGGAGGTTTTTAAATGGGAACACAACAAGCTATCCAAAGCATTATGCTCTGGCAGCAGGATTCGCTGTGTCAGTTCGCCATCCTCAATCCATCGTTGATGTTGCGGTAATTTACCTTTTAAATACATTTGTCATTGCGAATGACGTTGTTTTGATTATTGTTGCCGGTGTTTTCAATGCTATCATTGTTTGTAGGGTCTTCTATTATTGTTATTATTTTCCCCCTCATGGTTGTTATTTATTTTGTTACTTTTGCTGTTGGTTATTTAACATTGATATTGTCATCCTTGCTGTGAGATGGCAGGTAGGTTATAATTTGTTGGTGAGTTGAAAATGTCCTTTTTACTTGTCACCATTTTCAACACTTTACTTTAAACAAGCAAAAAGGACCACTTATTTTCCCTTTCTTTCAATCCTGTAAAAAACTAAGTACATCATTTAACTGCTCTAGGTAGAGGTAAGACACAGTAATTGGAACACACTCTGTGCACACCAACATGAGTGAATATTGGTCCTAATCTCCACAAACTGCCTCATTAGTATCATACACCACAGAGGCATAGCGGGACCAAAGCGACTTCCTGAGGCATGCCAAAAACATTGCCCACATGAAAAGCTTATATATATACTGCCATATAAAACAACAGTCTAACTGGTGAACAAAATATCATACAAAACCCTGATCATCTTGTCCTGCCTTTCTCAATAATGCATCACCTTGCCTAATTAATTCAGGAACAGCAAGGGAAATAGGATGTCTATGTTTATAAGCTTTATAGGAGGTGGATTTCTTCACATTCAAGTTACTTTTCGTAATGATGAACTACTATAATGGTCACATTATGGAATCTGAAGCAAAATGATAAACATCAGTGAAGTCCCCCAGGGTAATATATATTCCATTGTTTTACTGCAGAATAGGTTGTGTCTTTTCTCGTTGACTTCGCACTCTAAACTGGAGATGCAGTTGCATGTGTCGCACACAGTATTCAGGGTGTGTGACTGAGGCCTGCAATGCTTGCAAATCAGGTAGCACCAGCTCCTCACAGCCAGAAGAAACAAAATAGAATTATTTATAGGTGTGAAATATTTATTTGGGATCTGTCTCTGCCCCCATTGCTAAAATATAGTCTAACATAGGTTATTTAGCAGAAAACCCTGTGGGCTTGAACATTCAAAGATTCATTTCTCCTCATGAGTGCTAAAATGACAACATAGTTGATGGTGTTGGCCACCTATAACCACAAGCAATGAAATTAAAAGGTGTAATTTATGTAAATAAGTGTGTAGTACTTACTGTGTCTCGAAGAAAGGTTACCATTATAAAAATATAAGAAACATAGTAAATGGTACTGCTTGACAATTTTGAATATAAATTACCGTGTTGTTCAAAAGCCTACCGCTGTGTAGAGCAAATACATAGTAAACACTCCAGAGGAGATTTATCAAGGGGTTCATTTGAGCTACTAAAAAGTGAGACATCTGTATGGTATTTTATGTTCAACAAAAAGGGCATGTATGACAGTGGAACACATTGAACCTCCTTATAAGTATTTCTTACACCCTATTTAAATATGTGTGGCTGACGCAAAACCGATTGAAATAAGAAATAAGAGTAGTGTACAGTTAAAGAGGCCCTATTATGCTTTTCCCTTTGCTGTAGTGTGTTGTATAGGATTTTTAGTCAAGGCTTGAATCCCAAAGTTCCCTCCAGAGGGAGTGTCTCTGCACACACTCCATCCTGCCTGAAAGACCTCCGTTAGACTCTTTGTTTACTCACGCTTCTATTGGCTATCGCTCCAACACATGGTAAGTGATAGGCTAAGATATTTCCTACACATCTCTAAGTTTTTGACCAATCACAACAGAGCTGACCAATCGGAGCAGACTGGGTTCTGGTTTCAGACAGAGCGTGAAAAGATGCACTGCAGCACAGGCATCATGAGAAAAATAAAGACTTTTTTGAACATCAACCCTTGTGTGGTGTTCATATTGTTGTTACTCAGCCAGTGTTCGTGGGTCTGGTGGTCCCGCTGCATTTTTTTTTTTTTTAATTCAATACAATCAAACTATTTTATGATAAAATACTTTTATCAAATAATACTAAAAACAGATATTTACTTCATCCCAATTATATGTACATGCACTTGATACATGCATTTGTATTTTTCTGTCCATCTTGGGTCCACATGCGTGTCAGACATGTACAGTACTGCAACAACATTACACACTTACTTCAGGCTCTGCAGATGGTGGTTCTGTATGTTGGGTGTAGGTCGTTTTGGAACTAGCTGATGCTAAATTTTGTCCTCTTCTTTAAAGTCGGACTCAACCTTTTCAGTACTATGATCCTCAAATTCTGTAACCTCTGCAAGGCCCTCTAAGCATTGAATCTTTTGGCCATCTTGATCAGTTGTGATAAGGAAGCACACTGGCAAAGCTATATTTATTATGTCCCATCCTCCAATTTGAGACTGGGACAGAATATGAAAAAATAAACATTGGTTCCCACCATGATTCTCGCAAGACAGAGGGTAAAATGTGCGGGAATGTGAGAACAGACAGGTGTCGGTGCTTGAATTTTGCAACAATGCTGTAACGTTGTGCTGGAACAGCAGAAACGCACACACACACACACACACACACACACACACACACACACACACACACACACACACACACACACACACACAGTGAAGTACATAGGACAACACTTCAATTTCCACACTTGTATTAGCCCCGGGTGCAGTGGACCCGGACATCCTGTATGTAATGTAAATGTATAGAGGGGGTGTAGCTACAATGTGTGGTCATTGAAAATGTGTTCTAATATATGTTCTTCATAGTAAATGAGCTAAGGCCAGGTCTGAGTTTGAAAAAATAATTAATCATATCATTTTTTGCTTGATAAAAAATGAAAACAGGTCCCACAGACCCGAAAACCATAGGGTTAAAGCATGTAAACATGTCACAGTAGAAGCACAAAATACAAAATATGAAACAGAAAATGAGTAAAATATGTCCTCTAACACACAACCGCTTACATGAAGTCAAGGTGTAGTCACTGAAGTAAAACATGTCAGTTTTATGGCAAAAACAGATAGTTATACTAGTCATGCATCATTAATCATTTTTATGAATATTAGATTTTTGCTATCTAGCTTGACATTATCAATCTCACACCTATACACAAAGCTCAGTGAAAAAGAGACAGATGTGTGATGATCATAAACACTAGTAAAACCACATTCAATACAGAGCAGATGCCAACTATTAACCCAAATCTAGGCTGTGTTGGCAAGCATCACCAGCCGTTTCCAAGCACCTCTGACCATTACATCAAATCTACTGTCCAGTGAATTGAGATAAACATAAACCCAGCGATGCACCTGCTATGTAGACCAGCAGGTTAAGACGTGTCAGTTCTGCAGCAGATATTTACACGCATTTAAAAACAAGACTCATGGCAGGAGCAGAACTCATGGTGTGCAGTGGAGCCCAGCAGTCTCTGTTTGACAATAGTTCGAAGAATAATAACGCAAGCTTTCACAGAAGTCAGGTTGAGTTTTCCATAAAATCAATAACAGGGAAATAATTACCGGTGTGAATGGACTGTTCTGTGTAAAAGACAACGGCAACCAGTACGTCTGTGTTACAGTGAACTACAGAACATAATTAAACCAAAAGGCAGCAACCAGCAGGGATATGTGATGCAAAACCAATTCAGCACGGAACAACATAGACTAACATGACCATCTATATCACAAACATACTTTACTGCACATTATCAAACAGTAAGCTCAAACAAGCAAATGCAAACAGCTAGCAATTAAGCGACGTGAAAGCAGCAACAGCCGATCTGCAAACATCCTAAAACAGCAAAAAACATATTAACTCACAATATATACTAGCAGAAGCAACTGACGTACCTCGCTGAAGTGCATCCCAGCGGGCAGTGTATGAGGATTGTGTTGCTTCCAAGCTCCCAAAAGTAAACTCCATGGCTGGCGGGTGGAAGGCCTTTAAACCCGTGCAATCTTCATGGTTTCCTCCACACGTGCTTTTCAGGCTAAACGAACGGACAGTAGGCATCCAGCTTGTTTATGAAACATATAACGAGCAGCAACAGTAGCTAAAGGTGTCCTAACTTATCAGACTTACATCAGAGTCAGGTACACTCACTGCGACGTGCACGGAGTAAGCCGGAGGGCCGTCTGTTCTCAGGTTAAAAACAGCGCGCTTGTCAAAGGTGCGTTCGATTTTTAGCTGGACACCAAGTGGAGTAACAACTGTTAGGAGCAGTGTGAACTACATATTAAAACAGGTACCGGTAGTTTAACTACATTTGCGTGATGCTTGCTGGCTGTTCAAGTACATTCAGATTTGCATATTGAATAAAGAAGTTCCATTTTTTTTTTGTCGTTTTGTGTGTGCTTAACCAATGAAACTACAACAGTTTTGAAGCATCAATAAAGTGATTTTTAATTGCTTTTCTGTGATAAACCCTCTTGCCCCCTGTGACAGACACACAATATTTATATTTCCATAAAAGTGATTTTAGAACTGTGGACAAGGGTATGGCGGCAGACAGGTGCAAACGTGCTACATCAACCAAAAGCATTTCCGACCATTAGCTTAAAAAAGTTCAACGTGCAGCGTCTACAAGAAGCGCCGCTGTTTTGCATGTGTTTTAGCACATTTGTGTCTTATATTTGCAGTGCCTTTGAAACTGCAGCGCCTTTCTGCTGATGGAAATGTTTTGGGCCATTGTACCTAGAAGGAAATTAAATAAACTCAATTGAGGGATATTTTCTGTTGGCATGTGCTACCTATTTTTTGTATTGTAGCCTATGGTGTTTGATTTGCGTTGTCAAATACCGTTTAGACAAGTTTTTTCGCAACCTGTCTATGTCATAGCAGCGTAAACAAGGGTGTAATTGTTGAAAATAATAATCATCATTATGGTCCTTTCTATTTAGTGAGGAAAAGCCCTTCCAATGAGCCAGAATACTAGAGGCATGGCCCACACAAATGGAACAGGGCTGTATATTATGTAATTAATTGCACCAACATTAACCATGCAATGAAATTTCAGTTTGGCTGCTGGAAACTAACATATTGTTCATGTTTCCTTAGTGGCACAGTTTACTGGAACTGAACCATTGTTAACAAAATGTGGTTTTAAACTGTGCTTTTCTTGCTTTAACAAAATGTCTGGTGTAAAAAGAGATCTGTAGGTTACAAGTCTTGCTTCATCACAATTAGCTCACTGTAACTCCACAAGCTCAAACCATGAGACTAATAGAATCAGATGACAGTATAAGGATTCAATTATATTAATTTAGATCAGAGGTTTTAAAATGAGTGGCAGTTCTCCCCAGGGGGTTCAAGGTTCAAGGTTCAAGGTTTTATTGGTCATATGCACAGCATATACAACGTATATGTTGGCAATGAAAATCTTATGTCCCATGCTCCTCCAACAACTCAACATACATGGTGCAAATAAGATAAATAAAATAGTGCAAAAAGAGAGAAGAATATTTACAATAACAACAATAAAGATTTAAGGATGTGAAATATATACATATGTGGAATACATTGAGAGTATTTAAATACTTTACACAGTTGAATGAGGAGGTATGGACAGATGCATATATTACGTATAACAGATGTATATGGCAGATATGTATAATATATAGATATGTGTACTATAAAAAGATGTGAGTAGACATTCACAGAGCTCAGGAGTTCAGCAGTCTTACAGCCTGTGGTATAAAACTGTCCCTGAGTCTGGTGGTCTTGGTCCGGATGCTGCGGTACCGTCTGCTAGACGGCAGCAGACAGAACAGATTGGTGCTGGGGTGATGGGGGACCTTTAATATCCTACCGGCCTTCTTCCTACACCGCTGGGTGTAGAGGTCCTCCATGGATGGCAGCTCCGTCCTGGTGATGTGCTGAGCAGTTTTCACCACCCTCTGTAGAGTCTTACGGTTGAGGGCGGTGCAACTGCCATACCAGGCGGTGATGCAGCCAGTCAGGATACTCTCAAACTGCAAACTGTTTCAGGGAACGCTCAGTAAATGGAAGCAGAAAATTTTTACATTATTAATCAAAAGAAAAGCTTACATGTGTAACCTTTGGTTAAGGAGACAGTTCAGAAGTACAGTTTCAACATTTCTACACTATTTCTTATAGTTTTTCCAGAAAGTAAAATAAGCTGACAGGTGAGGATAGAGCTTATTTTGGTATTTGGTGAAAACAAATAGCGTATTTAAGTTAGTTTGGATAATATACTATATTTCCTCAATTGTTAAGTTCTATGTGATCAAATAACATAATCATAATCTAATAGTCATTCAGAAATAAGGCTTTAAGAAAGCTTAGTTAGCTAAAGGGGTGAGGGGGTGCTTTTTTTTTACAGCTTTGCCTTAGGGGAAGCCCACATTCTCAGACTATGAAAATCCTTGAATTATATTGAAATAATATACAAAGCAGATACCAAAGTTCAGCACTCCAAAAACCTTGACATTACATTTATTCATATTATTTATCCGAGTCGTAAACAGCAGGAAAAAAGTGCTAACATGTTGATAGCATTAACAAAGAATAATGGGCTATTTTCTTCAAGATCAAGGATAATATAAGCTGGAAAAGGACATTTACAAAACAGTGTAATCTCTGCAATCCCATAAAAGAATCTCCTAATGGATTCAATGTCTGACTTTATTCATATGTTTATAACCATATACACGGATGGTATGTATGGTAGGTCCATATTGACTAAACACTAATTCAAATTCTAGAATGAACACTAATGGGGATTTTAGTGAAAAAGAAATCCAACATATCATGTGAAATTGGCCCTTATAGCAAGGTTGGTCAGACTAGAAGACATTGCAGTATGATAACCTTTGCCTTCACTTGAAATAATGAGCAGGTGCTCCTTTGTAGGCTAGCTCGGTGTGTAAGCCATTTAATTATCCCTTCTTGTGTCTTTACCTAGCCAGGTTTGTCCATTTGTTAAGACGACCTTTTCTTTATTGACTGTACCCATTATTCTGCTGTTTCTGTCCACTACGGATGCCTACGGGTAACTACAATCATTAGAAGAAAATGCAGCAATAACAGCTCTTTATTGCACATTTTTCACAGCTGCAATGAGTCTACTTCATTTGTATTAATAATGAAAAATCCCAGGGGCACAGACTGTACAGAAACTCAAATGATAATGTCACTGCCTTTATGTCAGTCAGGATCCATATTTTACTAAAATAGTTGATTAATCCCAATAGCACAAGAAGACATCTTTGTAATCATGAATGATCTGTACAGCTGAACAAAACAACACATGAATATGGACATTCATAAATATCCCATGTCTTCATTTAATGAGAGAAAAACAACTGGGAAAGCATGCACAGTTATACTTTGCATAAATTGTAGCATAACATGCCCTATATAATCTATATTATTATATGCCTTATCCTTTGCTTGTTCTTATATATGCCCTACATTCAATATGATTAATAATAGTGTTCCTTTTCATAAATCATTCATTTATGTACATTATACATCCATCTCAAATTTAGTGAGATTCTGGAAGCGTGTTTAGTAAAAATAAGTAAACCAAAAGGGAGCTCCGTTTGAATGACTGCTGCTGTCATGTATTTGACCCCCCCTCCTGGCAGCATATTAACTTACCCCACCCCCAACATCACCACTACCAGCAAAGCCCCCTCACTCCAGCTGTGTGCTTCCTGGGACTGTCTACATCCTGTCTCCTTAGGCTCTAAACAACCATTAACAGGCAGAATTAGCACCCGTACCCTCTTCTCCTTCCCTCCATGGTTTCATATAAACATCAGTCTCCTATGCCAGGCCTTGCATTCTTAAAATGTCAGAAGAATTGTCCCAAGGCTTTCCGGCCTGTTAAATTAATCCAGACATACAAAACTGAACCTCTAATGAAGTACATTAACCTGATTCATAGTACTGTGCTGTTTACTTACAAGCAACCACAGAAAAAAAGAGAGTGAGGAGGAGTTAACCTAAGAAACTTCACAAGCATCTTATTAAGGGGTCTGTAAGGACTTGATGGCTGAAACACACTGATACATTGCAGTACCTTCTTTAAGGATAGAAAAGATTAAACGCTTTGTCTATCATCACTGGAACAGTGGAAACAGAAGTCTCTCACGGCCACATTTGTTTGGCCAGCACAGTCGATGTGCCCACAGACTGCTGCGTCAAAATGAGCTATTATGTGTGTTTGAAAAGGCTTAAAAAATGCATTTATCCATTTCTACATTTGAGATGATTTAGTGTAGTCGACTTGCTGTGGAACTCGCACTGGCATTTAAGTTTGGACTAACGCTGAGATCTGTCAGCTCTGGATTTGGGCCAAATAATAAATATCTTCTGTTTGTATCACAGGCTTTATGGGTGCATTAAGTGAGATTATAGCTGTCATATGCACAGAAATGGCCATTACACATCTGTGAGGATCTGCCATGTTTGGATGTGAGGCTAAACAATATGAATGACTTTCATTATGTTCATGCAGGAAGAACAATGTGTGATGCTTCCATACTAATGCAATTAATTTAACTTGCATAAAGTACAACTTGCTTCTCTTATTCTCTAAATAAAATAAAAAAATGTATTCTCACACATATGCTTTTATTTCTGGAAACACACTAACCTTCATCAAGTCAATTGTCAACAGTCAATTGTGTTTCATTTGCAGCTCCGTCGGCACAGGTAATTGCAGTCTACCATGAAATGCAACAAGAGGCTTGTTGAAATGGTTTCATTGCCTTGTTGCCAATAGATACTGACACTAATGCAGACACAGGGGACTAAGTAGGCCTGAACCAAGACTCTTGCAACCATGAATTATTTATTCTACAGGAACATACAGGATGACCTGTCACCTTGTTTAACCTTGTCAAATACTGGCCATGCTGCAGGAGGGAATGTGTCCTTCCACAGGGAGTGAAGTTCTCCGATCAAATGTACACTGACACAAAATATGGATGAATTCCTTTACAGAGTTCAATAAGCAGGGTCGACACAGGTGAAGCTCTTGTGAAGGTCGAACTGCCAAGGGGGATTTTGACACAAAAGTCATGCGCTATTGGAATGAGGTCTATTAATATCCTTTGACATGTTCACAAGGAAAATACTGTATATCTAGAATATACTAGTTAAATAATTAATCATTTATGATAAATAATCCTGATGCTAGTTTGAACTAATAGCGTGGTCGGTTGGTTTGTTGGTTGTTTGGTTGTATCCATCACTTGGTGATTCTCCCTGACTACTACTGACTATTGGGTAAAACGTCTTCTAACAGCAACTAGATTGATCGCCGTGACATTTGGTTCACTTCATACATGTTAAAACCAGAATGGATTGTTATACTGTAACTTCAGTGATGTCTTAACTTATAATCTAAAATGTATTAACTTGTTTTATGACCAAATACCTCAAAAACTATGACATTGGAATTAATCTTAACTGTAATGTCAGCATGCAAACACACAAAGCTAACATGGTTAACAAGGTAAACACTTCTTCAGTATGTTAGCATTGTGAGCCCTGAAGAATGATGATGTTAGCATTTAGCCCGAGTCCTTCCTGAAGCCTTGGAAGCTTTATCCTGGTGCAAGTTACAATAAACCAAAATAAAAACTAACTGTAAACTGTGCCTTAGTACTCTGATGATATGATTAATTAACTGTTCTTTCATCAGAACACAATCCAAAGCCGTCGTTGACCACTCCTTTTGTAGCCTGTAAAAGGGTTTTGAATGTTTCCAATCAACGCTAGCTCTACTTGAACAATTTTGGGGGGATTTAGTAGATTATATGTCATCTCAGGAAATACTTACAAATTTAGTGACACCTACCATTAATCATATTATTACAGCATGAACCTCCAATCACAAAAAAAAGGGGATTATTCAAATGGCTCCGGGGTAAAAGAGGAATAATCATGTGAGCCCAACATGGGTTACAGAATACTTTGCCACAATTAGTATTAATCTGGTCCATTTGCTTTTTATTAGAGTTTAATTTAAAGTTGTAACTGATAAAAGTTCAGGATAATATGCCATAAAATCCGTCATATTGTAGCCAGTTTTATGCTTACAGACACTTTGTCATGTGATGCCTAGCCACTGCATCCAAAAAAGTTAGGTATTCTCTGCTCCGACTGTCCTTGTAGGCAAACTGGATTGAGTCCAGACACTCCTGACTATGCTGGTAAGCTTCCCAGTCTCCGTCCTGTCCTTTCATTTGAGGATGGAGGTAGTGCCATAGGCCTGAAATCATCCATGTCTACTTCCATGCCTTCAGGAGACATGGACAATAAAGGATGCCAATTTGAAGCCCACACACCATTGTTAGGGCCCACATGACACTCTGGCTGTATGTTAAATCCCCGCTTCTATATTAAAACTATTTAAAAACCCACAAATGTGGGCCTTAAAAGCACAGAAAGTGCTTTGACTTTGTTCCAGGGTGTGTTTTGTGTGTTAACGTATGAACACATATATCTCAATTTCTAACATATGATTATTATTTCTGATCAGCTCAATCTCCTGTCCACTTTCATTCCCATTCTGCATATAAAATAGCCATGATAATGGTAATAACAGTATTGTAGTCTTACATCAGGTTATCACTTCTGGTGTCTTTTTGAGCTGCCAATATTTAGTTTTCTTGGAAAAACTGGAAACGCTCCTTTAAGCTCGCTTTTTCAGCTATCAGCTGAAAGTGTCTGCCTGTGTTGCTGGCTTTGTGAGTGTGAAATCTAATTCTATGGGCACAAATGACTGAGAGACATTTTGAAAAGACGCTGATTATATTGATTTTGACGTTCTGCTGCTTTACATCACACAAGAGTGAGACTTACAGATTTTCTTGTCTTTTTCAGATTGGACATTTTTGTGGCCAGGAGGAAAGACTGCCACAGGCACAAGTCAAGAATAATGAGAAAGGTAACAGCACAGGAGGTGAGTTAACTGACATCAGTTAACTGGGTTGTCATGGTTTCTAGGGTTAGAAATTGTAAGCAGTAAAAAGCTAAACATTTAGGGGGAAAATATAAATATGGGAAAAACTATTCCGGGCAAACCTACGTTGTTAAATAATATAAAACTATATTCATGTACAGAGACATGATGATTTAACAGAAAAATTATTATATATTTAAAAAAAAATTTCCAATGAAGTCATTAAATTCACGGACACAAATTATGTGGTGAGTGCAGCCTCACAATGGCCACAAAGTCAACTCTGATGGTCAGAGTTTTGCTTAGCGTATCCTAAAGCTCTGCTGTTCTGTACACTGCTGAATAGAACATTTAACATCCTAAAGTTTAAATGACTTGAAAGCTTCTTCTTCACTGTTATCTTCCCTCTCTTACTCTGACACTGATGGCGCTGAGCCTAAAAAGTTTGGAGAAACTTTGACAGATTCATATTGTGTGACCGGAGCTGTATGCTGCCGCTCACTGAACACTTATAATGAACCGTGTTGCTTACAATTCACGAAATAGCTCCTTGTAGCTGCTTGTCCATCACTCTGAAGTTAGCTGTCAGCTACCATAAGTTAGTATGGGATCGCACTTGGATAATTGGCTCAATTTATTAACTTGATTAATCTGGCTCGTGATGAATTAAGTTTCCAAAAGACTCCTGACGATCAGTCCAACTAAAGCGAGAGGCTGTCAGGGGCTCTTTGTCAAGATGTCACCCACAAGGAACGCATCAGAAGGTTTCAAATGATGCACCGTCTCATAGTCTTCTTGTATATACCAGTTGGCTGTCACCTTATTATTCCTCTACACAGGTTTATCCTTAATGTAGAATTATCCTTGATGCTTTACACAATATGCGGGAGAAAAGTCAATACAAATATGTTTACATGTAACTAGAGCTGTCACTGATGAATAAAATATATCTGAATATGTTGCAGAACACATTTACATATTTAAGTAGGTTATGAGTATTCACACTGTTGTTGCATCCTGCATGTGGTTAGATTTATTGTCCATAATATTATAATGGTATTGCTTTTCCAAATAATTAATTGCAAAATAACGTTTTAACAGTTATATCTTGTCACAAAACATGCTTATAAGTGTTACATTCTGTTTCATGTTTTAAATGAAAATGTGCGGGAACGTCGTGTTATTGTTGCACCATAGCTTTCATGTCTGCCGTTCACATTTTTCTGGCAATATCTGTTACCAGCTGCAGCTGTTGTGGACCACCGGCTGCTAGTGAAATTATCCAACACCTTATGTTGTAGCAATAACAAATGACTGCCTCTAAAAAGCTGATTTCCTCACACAGAGTTCCATCCTACCATGGGGACCTGTTTAGTAAATGCCCCCAACATCCATCTTTCTAAATTCAACGCCACATCTTTGTTTCGCATAACTCATCAAAGACACTAACTGATTCTACCTGGAAAAGTGCAGAGAGCTTGAAAATATTTCATTATATCTACATGATCTGCATGTTGCAGCGTTTTTTTGTGATGTGTTGCACTGTGTGTGCTTTTGGTATCCTTTCAAATCATGCAGGACAGTAATGGTAGGCCCTGGACCAAACGCCCACACCTTAAGGCTGTTCTAAAGCAGTAATGGACTGTGTTAAACATTTGATGGATCTGATTGAGGTAAAGGTTAAGGGTGATAAGTCTAGTCAGACTGACAAGTCACATTTGAAGGCTAAATCTAAACTCAAAGAAATCACCATTTCAATGTTGTTCCACCGTTGGTGAGTCATTACTTTAATGACGCATATACACATTATCGACAAAAGTATTGAGACACTCATCTTAATCATTGAATTCAGGTGTTTCATTCACTCCCATTGCCACAGGTGTATAACATCAAGCACCTAGCCATGCAGTCTGCCTTTACAAACTTTTGTGAAAGAATGGGTCGTTCTAAAAAGCTCACTGAATTCAAATGTGGTCCTGTAATAGGATGCCACCGTTGCAACAATTCAGTTTGTGAAATGTCTTCTCTCCTAGATATTCCCCGATCAACTGTAAGTGGTATTATTACAAATTGGAAATGTTTAGGCACCACAGCAACTTAGTCACGAAGTGGTAGACCACGTAAAGTTACAGAGCGGGGTCGCCGAGTGCCAAACACTGTGCCAGGAGTTTCATGGCATGGGTTTTCATGGCAGAGCAGCTGCACGCAAGCATTACATCACCAAGCACAATGCCAGGCGTGGGATGGAGTGCTGTAAAGCACGCCGCCACTGGACTCTTGAGCAATGGAAACGTGTTCTGTGGAGTGATGAATCACGCTTCGTTACTCCACAGAACTGATGGATGAGTCTGGGTTTTGCGAATGCCAGGAGAACTTTACCTGCCTGACTGCATTGTGCCAACTGTAAAGTTTGGTGGAGGAGGAATAATGCCCCAGTGATAAGGATTCTTAAAGTTTCATCTTACCAAGTCATTTTGGACAATTCTATGCTTCCAACTTTGTGAATACAGTTTTGGGAAGGCCCTTTTCTGTTCCAGCATGACTGTGCCCCAGTGCACAAAGCAAAGTCCATAAAGGCCTGGTTGGATGAGTCTGGTGTGGAAGAACTTGACTGGTCCGCACAGAGCCCTGACCTCAACCCGGTTGAACACCTTTGGGATGAACTAGAACGGAGATTGCGAGCCGGGCCCTCTTGTCCAACATCAGTGTCTGACCTCACAAATGCTCTTCTGGATGAAATGGGCAAAAATTCCGACAGGCACACTACACTCTTGTAGAAAGCCTTCCCAGAAGAGTGGAAGCTGTTATAGCTGCAAAGGAGGGACCAGCTAGAAATTGCTGCCTGAGAATTTGGAATGGGATGTCATAAAATCTCCTGTAGGTGTAATGTGTAGGTGTCCCAATACCTTTGTCTATATAGTGTACATAAAGGCCTATCACTTCTTTTAACATCATACAAATTTTACTAGCTTATACTATCAAGGGAAAGTGTTCGTAGAGCAGTTTGTACAGCATCTCTTTGCATGTTTGTGTAATTTATAAATTTAACATTAAATTTAGAAGGGCCTTAAACCTGCATTAATTCAAATATCCAACCACTGGTAGCAAATGGAAATCAATTGTATAGATGTCTATGAAACAACCTTACTTCTCATTTTATTTATTACCTCAGTTAATAATTTCCTGACTTTTTTTGTTTTCAACTTTCTTTAAAGTCCTTGTGATGGCAGAAATGTCCTATTCTTGTGTCTATGATCCTTATCAATGTAACAATATTTGTGTATCCATTGTTCAGCTTGTGGATGTATTAGCTTAGGGAAAACTGAGGGGAACAAACTGCTTGGCTCTATCGCAATTTGACAAAATTCAATACTAAGGGGTGGTTTAAGTTGTATTTTATAAACGTACAGCTCCCGAACGGTCGAGCACGTCCTTATTCATAAAAAGTGACTGTTTTTCTCTTTTTTGTTTATAAAATGGCTAGCGCTACACGTGTACGCTAACTTGCACTTTCTTTTCATTTTACAGTTTTTAGATGTGAATGTGTGTGTGTGTGTGTGTGTGTGTGTGTGTGTGTGTGTGTGTGTGTGTGTGTGTGTGTGTGTGTGTGTGTGTGTGTGTGTGTGTGTGTGTGTGTGTGTGTGTGTGTGTGAGACCACCGGGACTGACTGTATTAATTCTTCGACCAGATGTCCGAAATAAACGGCAAAGTTGCCAACAGTGATGGTCTCCAGTGAAATACAAAACGCAACGAGAGAGTACCACGCCGCTACGAATGCATGTCTTGAACAGACGGATTATAACTTCATCCCGTTAGTTAGGACTAGATCTTCCCCTGTTTATCAGTATTTATGTTAAGCTAAGCTAATCCTGGGCCTGCTGGCTGTAGTCCTACAAAGTGGTAAACAAATAATATTTTTTACCCCAAAATGTCCAACTATTCCTTCAAATACCCTGCATTTCAGCTACTCGGCTTCTCTTTATCTAACCTTCCTTCTCTTGATGAGCGCCACTTCTCAAACAGAAAGACTGGTACTTAAGGGCACCTTGATGGTAGCTTTTATAAGAGCTATCAGACAGATCAGCATTTCTTATCCAAGATCTTGATTTTCTGTCTCAACTGTGAGAAATAAACTTTGCAGTCAGAAGTTAGGCTTACCTCCAGGCAGTAGCTGCTTATGTACCATCCTTTCCTCAAAGCAAGATCACCTTATACGGTTAATAAGCAGCTGAAAAAAAAATCCAGTCAGATGACCATTAAATCAAATTATAACATTACACAACTCAATAGGGTGTAGAGAGAAATGCACTGTGACAATGTTTTGGTTTTGGCAGTTGTCTGCAGTTAAGTAATAGTACTTTTTATTCATTTTAATGATACAGTCCTTCCTTTAATGAGCATGTTTTCACTGGGTCTGATATAACTTAATTGAAATATAGTGCTTAGGTGATAGCAGTACAAAAATATATAGATTCTAAGGCACGTTTGTTTTACAAGCAGGTCAGATGAAGGGTGATAGAATGCAACATGTCATTTCAGTCTTGGTATTACCATTTCTTGGGTAAGAAAATGTAAGGTCACTGTGAGTGATTGGAGACATGCATTTATAAATATGTTTACTATTCATATTGCCTTCTGTGAGTCAGCCTAACTAAAATGTTGTGAAACCTTCATTGTGAAATCAAACTTAAATTTTTTAAATCACTAAAACAGTTAACTTTCCCAACTATGTCAACTCCATCTGCATAAAAGCCTTTGCAGACCCTATGCATGCACAAAAACCTAGATAACACACTGCAGGAAAGAGAAAAGAAAATGAAAGCAGAATAGGTAATCTTATAAATATGAAAATTTGAATCTTCACTGCTGGTTAATGGATACATCATTTTCATATTTTTGCATATCTGGATGAACACTTTTTTATTTAATGTCACCTTCAAAGTAGAGTTTAACTTTAATGATAGGTCTTAGCAGCCGGTAGCTCCCGCAGAGTTTACACAAGGTGGCTGAGATTGGACTTCAGATTGCAGAGGAAGAACAGATGAGTGACACAGGAAGAGTTAAGGTGACAGTTTCATCTGATCTGAGTGCGGTAGGAATTTTCCTTCACAGTCCTCTGTGTGCCTTTTTCAGGTCCAAAAGCTACCAGCCGGTGCAGCAAAAAGGACAGAACTGAAGGAAATCTCACATTAATCCACAAGCTTCATGAAGACACTGTGTCCACAGTGCACGAAAGCCTGCCAATCACTTACAATTTTGGAAATGCCACGGTGGAAAAATATGAGAACTATTTCTTCAAAAACACACACGAGTTGCCTCTTCACGACTCAGCTTGATGTTTTAATCATGTAGATTGTAGAAATAAACTACGACAGCAGTACATTTGGCATTTCAGCTACTAAACAAATGACAGATATTATTAAACATTTAAACCTAAGCTATGATAATATAGTGCTGTGTCCTATTTGCAATAAAACAAAACAAGAAAACTGCTTCAGTCCAGATGATAAAAGATGATGATGAGATTTAAATTAACATAAACATCCAGAGCTTTTAGCTGCCACTGTTATTCAGAATGACCTGCAGTACAATGAGTTTAAAGAGTAAATCAGCTTAAAATGTCTGCAACATCAAAGGCAGAAAAGAAAAAGGAAGGGTTAAAGGTCACAGTCATACTGATAATAGAGATGACAAAGTATAACTGTGATCATGAATAATCGCCCGAGTTTGTTGTCCCGCTTTCACACCCTCACACACAATAACAGACACACATAGCTTTAACCTTTTGAAGTGTAATGTATGAAAATTACTTTCTACACGATGGCACGCGGCTCCCTTTTCCTCCCCCTTATCTCTAACTGGGTTTTGTTCATCTGCCTCCTCACCGTTGCACTCCATTTATCAGCCCGCTCTGGCATTCCTGTTAAAGCATCCCTGTGGCTTGTCTCTCGGACAATGATGGACAGCGGTGGTCATAGAAAGTGTCCACATGGCTGAGACCAGAGCACTGTCCTGGGGCTTTGGCTGTGGCCTTGAAGGCTTATCATCTCTCCACAGAAGTGCTCTTTCATGCTTTTGATCTCGTGTAAATTAGTTTCTCAGGCTTTTTCCGTTTTTCCCTCCCTGCCCATGTCTGAGAAAATCCCAGTGGCGCAGGGTATGATCAGAACCTTGTGAGAGAGTAATTTCTGCACTCTTGTCTGGGGCTGTGGCAGTGATTGACAATCTTAAGGAGGGTAGTTCATAAGATGGATAAATTGGCAGGACTACTTACAATGCAACAGCAGTGGACAGGAATAAAATGAATGAAAAAAAAAGACAAACCAATTTATTTGGTTTTTAAATCTTAATATGTCTCGATTGGTCTCCTTTGTTTTTATCTCCTCAGTTTATTTCCGTACACTACTTTGTAACACTTGGCTAGCACTCCAACACATTGTACGTGATAAGGGACAGGTCATCTCTGAGCGGTTGGCCAATGAAAACAGAGCAGGCCAGCTAACCAATCAGAGCAGACTGGGCTAGGGTGGAAAGAGAGGCTGCAGCGAAAGGCAGAATGAGAAAAATAAAGAGGTTTTTAGAGCATTAAAGCATGGAAACTTGTCATAGTAGAGACAGAAAATACAAATATGATCCTGAAAATTTGCATATCAGGGCCTCTTGTAAGAAATACAGATTTAAGCAAATAATTAAGCAAGAATATAAAAAAAACTACACAAAAAACAAAGATGTTACACAAAATACAAGCTCGTAAGTGAAGAAGGCATACAATGTGTTTGTGTATGTACAATACAAAAGTAATAAATAAAAATGTAATTATATAAAGGGAATTGTACTTAACATACAAAACAAAGCAACATTAAGAGTTTTCATTTGATAAAAGGCTGAGCTGTTCTTGTCTTTCAAAAAGCTATTTCCATGATTTGAAACGGTTCCCAATTTCACAAAGCGCTTGTCCAATCTTCGAGAAAAAATATCTTATTTTTGTATGCAGAACAAAACAGACCTTCATTATGTGTAGCACTTTTAATCCTCTGAAATAGTAAGTGTTAGAGCACACAATCATGAAAAAATGCCTCAAAACACATTTTGATAAAATATGAAATGATAATTTTTCTTTCCTACATCTTCAGCAACTAGGAACACTTGTAAGGTTTATGCAGTAAATTGCTGTTATGTTGTAAAACAAAACACATTTTTCAAATTAAGTAAAGACTTAACCAAGTTTTATTCTGTAAAGTCTGTCCTTTAAATATTTGTCAGTAGGATCAATACCGAAAATACAAAAATGGTGTTGTATTAAATCACATTCAGGGCACATTAATACTCATTTATTTACCTTGCTTCTCTGCTGCGTTTGTGTGCAGAGAAACCACACAATCAACATTTGTTATTTACCATAAAAAGCTGTCTTGTGTTTTAACAAGCATATGATTAAGTAATTAACAGAAAATAGGAGAAAGATAATTGCTTTATATTTGGAAAATCATTGAGAGATAATACAATTATAGAAAAAGTAGCCTATTAATAATGCAATCATCTCATGAAACGTTGCACATGATACAACATTAGCTGCCGTTAATAATAAAAGCATTAGTATGGTTATTGATGATGATGTAATGGTTTTATTTGGTTAAAAACTATGCTGGCCCACCCATCCAAGCCGCTACAACGACCCAAAACACTTACATTAGGGGAAACGTGCTGCAGTTTAAAAAACATTGTTAATATGAAAACACAATCTGCCAAAACAAATGCAAATAAAGAAACATCTTCACCAACTCAACGAAACATGCGCTGCATAAAGAAAACGCTGTGAATAAAAAAATGACACAAGAATCTACTCGAAACGGGAACACAAGGTAGTAATGCACGCAGCTTGGGCCTAAGCACTTAGTCTGTTTCATAATTGTAACTGTTTGGCCAGTAGGGAAGAGTGGGGTAAGCCGATGATAACTCATGTTGCTCTACATGCCATAAAAAATGTGATAGAAGTCAAAGGACAACAACAACCTTTATTTCAGGATGTCTTCTGTCAATCAAGATGATAATAATGCATGTGTGTGTGTTGGAGGGGAGACTTATAGTTTTTCCTGTGAATTGGGACCTTCAGTCTGCGGCCTGATAGCAGCAGCCGGTAAGGTGGAAGGAAATGTCTCCATCAGCTACGTCAGCTAGCTAGCTTACAGCAGATCTGAAATAATATCGTAAGAAATCATGCGACCATATTGATAAAATAAGCCAATAAAATGTGCACTTTAGGGAAATTTCCATGGACAGTGACAGTGGGAAAACTTTATGACGGCCACCATAAAAGAGATATATAAATCACATGTGGAATAGCTTTATAGGCTTATTCTTCCAATCAAAACAAGCACACATCATGAGCTAATTGCAACAAAATGCGGACTACATGTTGATACACATGCTCTCCATATTGGTAGGGGAAAAAATGAAAAACTGAAATGATTGACAGACTGACATGATTACCTCTAAGCGATTGGTAATTGTCAGTGACCAGAGGAGATAATCAAATCCATTACTGTCTGTGGCTGTGATGAAAAGCAGAAATTCTCCAAGATTCTTCAGCATCGTGAGCCTCATTGTGTTTTCTTCAGCAGGCAAAATGATTTTGTGTGAACCTCAGGAGCAATTTTAATTTCACCAAGATGAATCTTTGCTTCACTGACTGGATGAGAAAGAAAGAAAGAAACAGGATATTCTGCTCCAGAGCTTCCTCCCTCCGGGCCAACAAATGTTATATCCTATTCATGATTTGGCTTGTCATATTATATCAATTGCCAGAGAAGAGGACCGCTTCCAAATAATATGTATTGGTTTGCAAAACTTGAGTCACAGTGACAATATACTTCGGCCAAAGTCTGCAGACCAGAGCTGCTCTAAGTGATTAGAAAAAGGAAAAGGGATTTTCTATAGGGATTGGGTATGATGTATAGCAGGGGGGATAATGCTTATTGGTTGTGGCCACTGTGAGGAAACGGACCATCTCCCACTGCTGAGGAGTGTCACATGGAATTTGTTTCCATATGTGCAAGGCAGCAAATCAGTCAATTTAATCTCTGTTCCCCTTTTCTCTTCTATGCATCCCAATGAGCCTAACACAGTATTAAAATATGGCAGAGGGCTGATGAGAAAAAATGAGCATAATGCCCATCTGGGCCTGCAGCTACCACCGCCTGTCCCTGTCCCCCGCATCCACAGACAAGCTGCATCGATTCTGACTGCTAAGGTTTTTTAGTAAAAGCAAAAATACATCTACAGTATGATGCATCATCGGTCTATACACACACACACACACACACTCACACACACACACACACAAACACACACACACACACACACACACACACACACACACACACACACACACACACACAAACACACACATACAGGCACACAGAGCAAAACAGATGCATTTAATATGCCTATCTGAGAGGTCAAGTGTTCAAAGGAAATTGCCTCGTCTAACTTATTGGAGAATGTAATGAGATGGAATTGTTTATGCATTCGCTAAACACTTGTCACAATTGATGCTTTCCCCCCCTCGATATCTCCAATACATAACAGCAGATGGGAAATCACTTTAGGTTTCTTTAATATGCTCCTGGTCACTACCGTGCGTGACAGAGATCTCTTTAAAGCCTGTACACACACTCTGTGACTGGAGCCCGGCAGTGTAATTGGTCACAGACATGTTGCAGGTGTGCTGATTATTCCCATATACATTGCAGGGCTTAGCTTTGCTCATTGCTATGCCACATTGTGTTGTAACCAGGGAGCTTGTTAGCAAGCGGAGAGACAGGTTGAAAAAATAGCAGAAACGTGTTCTATATCACACCTACAATTGGTCTTCAATGTCCTTTCTTTGTCAGGGTCATATTGTGTGTTCAAACAGCTCTACATTAAAAGTATTCATAGTATTGTTGTTTTTGTATCAGGTTGCATACAGAAATTGTAAGTCATATGTTTAAATTCCTATATTGTATATACGACTAGGCCAAAAATGCATTGTGAACAAGTTTGAGATCTTTGTACATGTGTTTTTGTCTTACATTTAAAGGCCATTTTATTTTTCACCGAGGCACTTGTTATTTTTGTCCAAAACAACAGATTTACTGAGTAGTTCATAGTTTAAGCTGATGGAAGTCACAGTGACACTTAGTGAGGAGTCAGCAGACATACAATATTAGTTAAAGGGAACCTATTGTGTTCATTTTAAGGTTTGTAATAGTAAACTGTGTCTCTACTGTGACATGTTTCCATGCTTTAATGTTCAAAGAGGTCTTTATTTTTCTCATACTGCCTGTGCTGTATAACATCTATTCACCCTCAGTCTGAAACCAGAGCACAGTCTGCTCTGATGGCTGCCTCTGTTGTAATTGGTTCAACTCTTAGAGATGTCCTTCCCCTTAGCCTATCACGTACAATGTATCAGAGCTCTAGCCGATAGAAGCGCAAGTGTTACATAGTGATGTCGCTATGTTAAGGAAGTGTACAAAGGAGTCCTTTTGAGGCGTTTCAGGCAGGGTGGGAATGTTTGGGAAACAAAACTTCCTCCTGAAGGAAATTTGGAATTTTAGCCTTTGCAGACGATTTACATGCACAACAACATAACACACTACAGGAAAGGGAGAACCCCAAAAAATATAACAGGGCCCCTTTGAGATCCATCTTTTGAGGTTCTCATATGGGTACGCTGGCTGTTCATGACCACCTTGTGGCTGTCTCAAAGCACTCACACCATCAAACCTTACATGATTGTATTCACATTTCTAAGAGAAGGGCCTAATCTTGACATCTTTAAAGCACTGTTGCCTTACCCTGACCTTAAAAGAAAAGTGTGACAATTTAAAAAAAGAAAAGTATCTTTTCTTGTTTCGGGAAAAACTGCAGCATATGTGAAAAAGATGGAATAAAACTTTTTGTGGCTTCAGAGAGGGAGATGTCACTTGAGTGTGTATGAGAAAATAATGAGCTCACCAGACCTCTGTAGCGTGCTCCTCATCTCTGCTTCAGGCTAGCAGCTCGAGGCTATATTAGCTGATACTAGCATAACAAAGCCAAATATTCATTGAACTGTTGGCAGTTAAGTTGTATTGTGGGTAATGCAGGCACCAGGTCTAAACAAGGAGAAAGAATGCATGGAGTAAAAAGAGAATACCTCATGTTCTGCTGTGTTGTTTTTTAATTCTATTTTACTTATGAAAAACAAAAATGTCAAATGGGTCTCTAACAACTGTATGCTAGCGCTATGCTGAATCATAGAGGACCTTTAATCATAGTGGCATCATGAGTGGCAGATCAGAAAATTCTAACATGAATCATTTGGGTTTATCAAACACCACACAGATTCCTTAAAACAAATTGTAATAATCTTCTAGGACTTACATATCTGTGGATAGAGTTGTTGAATCCGCTCTACAGTTATTTCAAAGGCCATAGTTTAGTGTGTGTTTTTTTTTAATCAGATTATCAGATTACAAACTGTTCTACATTTGTTTTTGTTTACTTTTGACTTTACAGATATATTTGAGCCAGCCATCCGTCTTTTTTAACATATCAACACAATTGGGAATTCAGTTTATAAGTTAACATTTGCTTCTGTCTTTAACATCCAAATATATAAAGCTAAGTAATCACTAAAACAAGCTTTGTTCTAATGTCATACTTTAATTAGTATCACTGAAGTCTTGGTTACCAAAATGTCTGTAACACAGATATCATGAAGACAAAGCAAATTAGAGATGAGGAAAAGAGGAGCAGAGCAACGTGTTACATAAATGTGACACCGAGGATTTGTTCCAGGAGACTTCACACAATCCAATCAACTGGGCTTTTCTGGATGACTTCTCAAGCGATTCTTACATCTCTCCGGAGAAAGCACTCACGTTAACATGTCCTTTGGTAATGAGGGAAGGAGCTTTTTTATGTTGCTGATATACAAATCTGAAAGTTTCTGTAGTTTTTACGGCTGTTACGGACAGACTTACAACAGCAATTCTGAATGTTTGAAGTAGGAGAGAGGTGGTGCGTAATGTCATGTTATTGTTCATTCTGAGATATTGTCTTTTTTAGATTAAGTTGGCTGTGTGTATAGCATCTGTTGCACTGATCCTTAAATTCTTTCATGTTTCAAGGTTTCAAGGTTTCAAGGTTTTATTTGTCATATGCACAGCAGATACAACGTATATGTTGGCAATGAAAATCTTATGTCCCATGCTCCTCCATCAACTCAACATACATGGTGCAAATAAGATAAATAAAATAGTGCAAAAAGAGAGAAGAATATTTACAATAACAATAATAAAGATTTGAGGATGTGAAATATATACATATTTGGAATACATTGAAAGTATTTAAATACTTTACACTGTTGAATGAGGAGGTATGGACAGATGCATATATTATGTATAGCAGATGTATATGGCAGATATGTATAATATATAGATATGTGTACTATAAACAGATATGTATGGCAGATGTGTATAATATATATATATATATATATGTATGTGTGTACTATAAAAAGATGCGAGTAGACATTCACACAGCTCAGGAGTTCGGCAGTCTTATAGCCTGTGGTATAAAACTGTCTCTGAGTCTGGTAGTCTTGGTCCGGATGCTGCGGTACCGTCTGCCAGACGGCAGCAGACAGAACAGACTGTTGCTGGGGTGATTGGGGTCCTTTAATATCCTACCGGCCTTCTTCCTACACCGCTGGGTGTAGAGGTCCTCCATGGATGGCAGCTCCGTCCTGGTGATGTGCTGAGCAGTTTTCACCACCCTCTGTAGAGTCTTACGGTTGAGGGCGGTGCAACTGCCATACCAGGCGGTGATGCAGCCAGTCAGGATACTCTCGATGGTGCACCTGTAGAAGTTGCAGAGTATCCTGGAGTCCATGTTGAACTTCCGCAGCCTGCGGAGGAAGAAGAGCCGCTGTCGAGCCGTCTTGGATATGACCCTGGTGTGATGTGTCCATGTCAGGTCCTCACTGATGTTTACCCCGAGGAACCTGAAGCTGCTGACTCTCTCCACAGGAGTCCCGTCGATGGTGATGGGTGTGTGTGCCTCTCTCTGCCTCTTCCTGTAGTCCACAATCAGCTCCTTTGTTTTGCTGACGTTGAGATGGAGGTTGTTGTCCTGGCACCAAGATGTCAGGGCTCTGACCTCCTCTCTGTACGCCGTCTCGTCGCCGTCTGTGATCAGGCCGATGACGGTCATGTCGTCAGCAAACTTGATGATGGTGTTGGAGCTGTGTGTGGCCACGCAGTCGTGCGTGAACAGGGAGTAAATGTGATGGCAAACAAAGCTAAAAGGGGCCTTTTACGTTTTTTCGGGTTTTTTCTCTGTCCCACAGAGTATTTCAGTCCAAGGGGAGTTTCTCTCCCACCACCCCTGGCCCCCCATCCTGCCTGTAACACCTTGATTATTGTCCTTTGTTACTTCCGTAAAACTACTACAACATTGCAGGGACTTTACTCGCTCGCGCTACTATTGGTAAGCGCTCCACATTTTCGTGATAGGCTAAGGGGTGGGACATTCCTAAACCATTGACCAATCACAACAGAGTGAGCCAGCTAACTAATCAGAGCTGACTGGGCTCTGGTTTCAGACAGGGTAAAAAAGGCAGTAAAATACAGTTTGAACATTAAAGCATTTAAACGTGTCACAGTAGAGGAGCAAAATACACAATTAATAGGGCCACATGGACATTTGGTGTTAATGTTCACAAGATATGATGTGTATTTCTGAGGGAAAACAAAATGTGAGGGAAAAATCAAAATATCCGAGTCTGTCTGTTCTGTGAAACTGTTGCTCTGATCCAAACAAGACTCGTCTTGGTCTGTCTTGATGTGTGTTGTAAAATAAAAATAATTATTCCGTTATATATAAAAGGAAGTGAATACAGGAACACAATCACTTATCAATGCAATACAACACGCAGCCT